>NC_142137.1:74297215-74607408 GCF_024610735.1 Ursus americanus | reverse complement strand
TGTACCGAGTCGTAACTCAGGAGCTCAGCAGCTGGACACAATGAAGCAGCTGGTTACATAAGATGGGGGGAGGGCTGTGAAGCCTGCACCTGCCAGCTCCTGTGGGCGCGGGAGCCAGCAGTCGAGGGCGCCCGAGACAAATGCAGAACTAGACCCAACTGCGCCTGGCAGCTGTGGGTAAAGGAGACGTCTCAGATTAGCGGGGACAAGATTGTTTCACTAAGTGCTGTCACGGTAACTGGGGAGGCACACGGAGAAAGGTGAAACTGGATCCGTTCCTTGGACATTAATTATTCTAGGATACATCCCAAAGGGAGCACAATGTTTAATGTAAAAAATAAACCGCGTGATTACTAGAACATGTGGGTATATTTTTCTCCAATCTGAGTTAAAGGGGAAAAAGCTTTTGTGTGGCTAAGAGATTTCAGAAAAAAAATACAAATAACAAACCTGGAAAAAGAGTTGAAATTTAAGTCACAGATAAAAGATCAATATCCCTAACATATAAAATGTTCCTAAAAACAGAGAAGAAAAAGGCCAATCCTCTTTGTGTTAAACTTAAACATCTCCTTCTATTGTAGGCATATGCTCCTTACATCTCTCCTCATATTAGAAGTCCTTTCTTTGTCTTTGGAGAAGAGCGTCTAGAGACTTGAGCGTTCACAGAGAAGAACCGCGCACGGCTCTCGGCCGCCTGAAAAGACGTCCAGCCCCCGCGAGAGAAGCTAGCCAGGCGTAGGTGACATTGCAACCAGGGCAGGCATGGCCCCAGGTCCCAGCGGGAAGCTGCAGGCGCCTGGGGAAGGCCAGCCACGTGGGGGGGTGTTCATTCTGCACAGACAGCACCCCCACTGGCTCCAATCTACGCCCAGCCCCACTGGAGGCATCCGGGAGTCTTTGACCCTCTTCTGCTTTCTTCACTGTGCCTTTTGACCTTGGTCTCCCCACCTGGAGTGTCCTTTCTCTTCTCTACCTGGTTAACTCCTGGTTAACTGAGCTGTCAGGACCTGGTTTGCAGGCCCTCGGCTCACCTACAGCCCTCCGCTGGCTGTAGCGGGAGCTGGGGAAGCCTCGAACTTGTGACCACAGGGGAGTCCACACGAACACGCCGGGGGTCCACGATGGCGTAAAGGCACCGAAGGAGAGAATGCAGCCGCCTTCAGCCGCCTGATTCAGACTTGAGACAATCAAAGGACTCAGTATTCTTCTGACGGCAGTTTGGGCCAACGGCTGTTACTTTAGTTTGCCATTTTAACAAATAAGAAGATGTTTTTATTCCTCTTGGGAAGCAGCAACTCTCCTCTGACTCGGGCCCGTTCATACTTTCCCTGAAGAGTAAGGAGTGTATTTTTCTTTGACACACATTTATTTTTAAAAAGGGGTTAAGTACTGAAACTGTTGAGATTTTCTTTCGGAACGGAAATAAAATATTTTGACATTTATTAGTTCCATAAAAAGCTGTTGTTAAACAGGCAGCGGCCTGGTTCCATGAGCCCCGCACACTCTGCCGTTCACCAGGGGCACGGTGCTGAGTACCAAAACACGACTCCCCTCCATAAATTCCTGCGGAGATTTCAATTCTTGCTTCTGAACCCAGATACACAGTGATGTGCACATATTCCTTTAATTCTTTTTTTGTTCAAACACCACAGTCGAGATCTTCTTTGGTCCGATCCCCAGTGTGTGTGACCACTGCCACAGACCAACCCAAGAATCCCGGTGTCTGAGTGAGGTGCAGGCACCCCTCCTCCCTACTCCCCAAAACAAGGTCCCGGTGACGGACAGCCGATGCGTCCCTGCCCCGGCGCCCTTGCCATCCCTTCTCGGTTCCTGCAGGCAGTGCGGGCATCATTGGCAGACTCAGACTTTACTCCAGAAAGGGCATGGGACCAGCTGAGCCTTAGTGTCCTCACCTGTGGCACCTGCCCAGGTGTTCCTGACAAGGTCGAGTGACTTGATTTGCAGAAACGTGCTTGGAACAATCTGAGGGACCACATGGACGTGAAGTGGATTAAAGACCTGCCCCGTGGCAGGGTGGGTTCGGGAGGTGTGGCCACCTGCCCCCTTCCACACGCACCTAACACTGATGACACGTAAGCAGAAACGCCGAACAGGACACACACAGCCTGGAAGGACGAAGGGGGGAACGTTCCAGCTGCAGGAGGAGAGGCCGCCGGACTGCGGAGAAGATGGGGCTGCCCTGCGGGGTGGCACAGTGAGCCAGGCTGGTCCTCTGGAGGGGGACACACAGGGATGGGGGACCCAGGCCCTCTGCAGCGGCAAGGCCTGAAGGGCGGGTCCTGATAAATGGTAGAGAGTGTGCTGTGTGCCTCGGGCTCCAGATGGGGGTGGGGGGTCCCCCAGGAGGAACCACAACCACAAACCTGCAGACCGCGTGAATATGGATAGCGGCCCCAAGGTGGGGGCAATGTCACACTGAAGCAATTCCATGAAGACCGGGCCAGGGTTTGGGGGCTCCTTCACAGCCGTCCCCCCCGAGACTGGCTGGCCTCAGGGTGAGGCCTGTGTTCCCCGAGGCAGCCTCCCACTCCGCTCCTGTAAACCGAAGCCCTTCTCCTGACCCCGGTGAGCTGGCAGCCCTCAGAGGCCCTCCATGCGGCAGCAACGGCCCTGTGCAGGGAATCCTTCCCTGGCCGAACTAGCCCTGCGGGTAAAGTCTCTTCCTACTAGGTCTGGGCATGTTCATCCGACAAAGTGACCGCCAAGCTCCCGGCCAGCCGTGGTGGAAGCCGGGGGACGGCGGGGAAGAGCGTCCATGTGCGGAGGGAAGCACCATGCCGACCCTCTCGCCCTGGATGTGATCATTCAAGGCAAAGGCTCAAGACCGTCACCCCAGGACCATGTGCTTCAGTGACACAGACAAGACCCCGGGGCAGAGACCCTGACGCACAGGCGGCAGTGTGTTTGACCGAGACTGTCGTGCCCTCGTGCCACCACAGCAGTGACCAGAAGGTCTCAAGGGTGGGTGAGCTGCGGGTCTGACTGCACTCCTGGGCCAGAACCCTGCATGGGTTCTCTGGGGTTCCTCTGGGGCCAAGAAGCCTTGGACCCCACATCTGGCACAGCAGGGTGGCGGGATGGCTGGTAGCCAGAGCCCTCCTGTGTCCTCGCCAGCACCAGGTCCACAGGGGGTGACCCTTCCACCATGGAGGTTGGGCTCCCTGAGAGCGTGTGTCCCTAGAGAGGACACAGAGGCTGTGGCAGCCAGCGGTGAAGGGCACCCTCCTGCTGTGCAGGGTCACCAGCTGTCACAGAGCCCGCCCCAGGGACGACATTTCCCCTCCATGTCCCCCTCTTCCACATCCAGTCCTCACGGAGGTGGTCAGCACGTCTTGGGGAGTGACAGAGCTTCGGGACCCTTAGCCCAGGGGGAGCCCACGGCCTGGGGGTCTCTGTGTCTAACCCGGTGACTGCAAGGTGCGAGCCTGAGCGTTCCAAGGTCCTCCCATCATTTCAGAGGAAGACAGAGAGGCTGGTTAACTTCTACTTTGCTGGATCAAATACGCTCGAGGGGCCTCTGCTTACCGACCTCTGTATTCTTGCTCTGTCGTCTCCGAGAGGAGGCGGGGTCTCTGACCAAACTGAGGGGTTTGCTTCTCTCTCCCTGGGCCCCATCGGTTTTGCTGTCACTGACTCTGCGTTGCTGGCATCACACGCAGGACGGGCACGTCCTGGCATCGACTGATCCCACGACGACGACGACGACCCGGCCCTGCTTCTCCCCGGCAGCGGACTGGATCGGAAACCCACACGGCCACACCAGCTTTCTTTGTAAAAACAGAGTCGGAGTTTCTTGATTGAATCAGGATCCACACATCACAACTGGTTCATTTGTCTCTTAAAGTCTCTTTGAAAAATTGGTTGTATTTTTAAAATTTACACAGAGAACGGTTCACTTTTGAAGCAACAGGTCCGGGTTATCGACAAAAGCACAGCAACGCCACCACCGCGAAGAACAGCTCTCCCCAGAGCGTCCCCGTGCGGGCTCCTGTGTGACAATCTCTTCCCAACCTCCTGGCGCAGGGGGCCTCTCACCTGCTCTCCTCCCCCCTGCCTGTGTCTCTCCCGGGGCGTCTGGGTCGTTGACTCGGTTTGTGTTTCACGTCAGGCCACCAGCACTTGGCCCGGTCGGTGTGAGCGGGTTTCGCGTCCTGACGTGCGGGGGTGGGGCTCACCGGGCTCGCAGCTGACTCTCCCGGGAAACTCAGGACGGCGGCATCTCCCTCTGCGGGCACGTCTGTCCGCACACTTTGCCCACTTGCTGAGGGGGCTGCTTTGTTCTGTTGGCTGGGTACACGTGCTTGGGGAGCTCTGATTTCCAGGGATTTTCTCCGGCGTGGGTTCCCGGTGCGTTCCCCTACCCAGCTCGCACACCGAGCGAACGGTTTCACTGTGGTCAAGTCCGGTCGGTAGATGTTTTTCTCGTACTGGTCACGCTTTTAGTGGCATTTCTCAAGGTCACAAAGACCTTCTGCGTTTTGTGGTTTTATGCTTCATATCCAGATCTAGATTCCATTTCACTTACTTTCTGCAAAAGGTGTGGTCACGTCCTGGCCGAAGGGGACGCCCCATGCTCCCGTGCCACTTGCAGGAAAGACACGCTTGCTCCGCTAAACTGCCCCTGCTGCTCGGCGCTCAGCGCAAACGACAGGCTGTGCGGCGAACCCCGGGAAGCAAACGTCAACGCCAGACTCGTCCTTGTCTGTCGCTGCTTTATGCGTCAAAGCACTTACCTCTCAAAATTATACGTCTTATTTATCAAAGCGTGAGCAGGCCGGTCACATTTCACCAGGACGGTTTCCTAATAAAAAAAAAAGAGCACACAAGGCGGTAAGACTCAGCCAGGGCTGCAATGACCATCCTGAGCGGAGGCTGGCAAACCACCGCCCTTGGGCCAGTCCGGCCTGTCGCTTGTTTTTGCAAACAGAGTTTTAGTGGAATTCGGCCACACCCTGGGCTACAGACTGTCTACGGATGCATTTTACTCAACCGCACGATTGGGTAACAAGACAGAGACCATATGGTCCCCAAAGACTGTAACACTTACTTCCCCTCTAGGGGAATGGCGGGCCAGGCGCTGATGGGAGAAGACGCATCTGCGGAGGCTTGCCCAGCGGGCTCCTTCTCTACAGCAGACAGACACGCCACGGCCCAGGACACGGACTCTCGGGGCACCTGACAGCTCAAGTCAGGTGTAAGACTTGCCCAGGACTCAAGAAGTCCCATCTCAGACTTGCTATAATTTAACGATAACTGCTGGTGCTTAAAGTTTTCTTTTTTTAAAACCCATCAACTTTTGATCTTGCGAAACTATCTCCAAAGCCATCGTGTGTGCAGAGAAGCAAAGGCTGTCTTGAGCAAGAAATGCAGCTGTAGATCCCCTGTCCTTAGGCAAAGAAAAAATAAAATTTTGAATTTGTTCCAATTCTAAAACGAAGTGTAAATTCATGAAAAGACTGGCGTACAGAAAGAAGTAAAAAACAACAACAACAATTGCAGTGGTGAATAACCCATAGACATTTGATTTTTCCACGACGGCTGTTGGAGATGTGTCTTCCCGTCTTCTTACCGGTGCTTTGAGAGAGAGAGAGACAGACAGAGAGATCGGCCGCTCTGCAGACACAGAAGTGGGCTGTGGTGTGCAGACTCTGTAGGGCCCCTGGCTTACATACCGATCTCGCCAGAGAGCCGAGCCTTTTTGTCTTCATAACCGAAGGCGAAATGCTATGGGGACCACAGGTGGGCACCGGGGAAGTCAGCTTGTGAGACAATCAGTAAGTAGTAGCCCTGCCAACACGTTCAGTCAAGCGCCTTGAGTCCCTCTCCCCTTCCTGACACCTGCTGCCGCCCCGGCTAACAAGATGACCCGGGCCCTCCCCCGAGCTGGTGCCCTTCCAGGTCACTCTCTATGTCACTGCCTTAGACGTCATCCTGACATGTAAATGGAACAGGAAGGGGATGAGGTCAGTGTAACACAGAGAAGTGGGTGGCGCACAGCACGGGGCGGGGGCGGGGGTCACTCAGGTCCTCACTGCCAGCTGTCACTTGCACCTGGCAGAGCAGGAGGCCCCTTGCTACCATAACGAAGAGCTCAGCAGAGCCGATGGGGCTGGAACCTGGTCCACGGTGACTTGGGCCAGCAAGGAGAGGGGCCTGACTGCAGCCTCCTTTGTGGCACAACTCCCGAGACGCCTAATCTGGTACATACACGGAGACTGTGTGCGGCTGTGTCCCAACCCGGCTTTCAAGAAACAGGTGCTATTCGCCAGGGAGTCGCTGATGGGGAGCACATTTCTCCGCTGAGTATCCATGGAGCACCGTGTGCCAGAGTGGCATCAGGAGAGTCTATCCCCATATGGTAACCGCGATGTTAGGTAACAATGGTAATACCGTCTACGGCAGAAGGAGCTCCTAAATCTCTTCCACTCCCAAAGTCTGAAAGCAGATGCAAGAAAGAGCTCTCAGACACCCCCCAGGACTAAGGCATGGACATGGTTTTCAGAGCAGAGCCCAGATTCCTGGCTCCCAGACCCAGAATCTGACCACCATCCTCAGTCCCTCCCTCCCTCCCTCCCAGAGACATATTTTCGTTTTTCTGTTGCCTGATCGTGGTGGTATTCCTTTAATATTATGCCAACTCATAACCCTAGTGCCTCACGATGAATTACACAGGAACACACACCCCAAAGTGTTTTACTGCTGTTTTCAAACGGTGGAGTTTTAACCATAAAGAAAAACAAATGAAAAATGCTAAGGTTCACAATGTCTCACCCAAAAGCTCAAGGGACACCATATAAGGAACATAAAAAGCCATAAAAACAAGCCTGAGTCCAAAGCTCCCCATGGCTATTTAGAATGTCATCCTACAGTGGGATCACTACATCTTAAACATCTGAAATCATTCCAAGAGCAAAGTTTCGTTTTCCCAAACACAGCTTAAATGTTCTTTCCTGCCTATCCAAACAAATACCTCCTCATTCATATTGCTAAACATCCCTTCTCCTCACAAGTAAGATTCATTCCGTCGGCCTTTTAAGATAATTTCCTTTTATCTAAAATTTCAAGCTCTTGCCCTACGACACCCTTTCTTTCCGGAGGGGAACGGCCGGACGTGCGGCAGGGTGGGTGGAGACCCTCGGGGCTCCCCTGCAGCGTGGGCGCACCTGCTCGTGGGACCCTGAGGCTCATCGGGGGCGCCATGTGGCAGGTGCCCCGCTCAGAGCCGGTAATGAACAAAGCCATTCTCCCGACACCGAGCTGCTTCCGTATCTGTATGCCGTCCCCTCGGACGGCTTTCAGAAACATCGAGGGCACACAACTGTTTGCCACCGACTCAGCCGTCACATTTTGAAGCTAAGTCAATTTTAATCCAACTGCCACACGCTGAGACCAGAAGCAGCTAAGCGAAGGCTTCCATTCAGGATGGAAGGCCCTGCCCTTGGGTGCTCCTTCCCGGTTCTTGGCCTTCGTTGCGCCGACCACAGGGAGGCTGCTCACCTCCGCTGGGGACAGTGGAGGTGGGCAGTGGACGTGCTGTGACTCCAGCACCAGTATCCGAGCTCCCTCTTCCCCCTGGCAGACACTCAACACTATCTTCGGGGAGTACCAGCTCCTTATTCCGCAAAACCTGCTGGACGGGCTGTGAGTCTTGCAAGTATAAGGCAACAATCTTCTCCCAGGAGGAGATGTTTGGGTTCCACGGCCCAAAAGAGCTAAAACAGTAAAAGATGGTCATCACTGTGGTCGGTAGGTTTTCACTGGTTCCTCTGAGTCGCTACCTGCATCGAGACAGATAAATCTCAGCAAATTTGTGTTGAGTCTGGGGCGCCTGGGTGGCTCCGTTGGTGAAGCATCTGCCTTCAGCTCAGGTCATGATCCCAGAGTCCCAGCATCGAGTTCCGCATCTGGCTCCCTGCTCAGTGGGGAGTCTGCGACTTCCTCTCCCTCTGTCTGCCGCTGCCCCTGCTTGTGGTCTCTCTCTTTCTTTCTCTCTCTAATAAATAAAGAAAATCTTAAGAAAAAAAAAAAAAACATAGACCCTGTCTATGAAAAAAAAAAACCAAACATGTTGAGTTGAAAACCTCAGTCCCCCCAAATACTAAAACTAGCCAATGACTTCTTAGGACCAAACACAGATAGGAAATTTATATACATATAACCCTCTATAGTGTATACAGTTTTATTTGTAAGTATAATCTATGTAAGTTTTTATACCTAATGTGTAAGTATTTTAAGTATTTATAAATATTGTATAATTTATAGGTTTTATTAACATCTATATTTATAGTATCTGTTCAATGGAAGACACCTCGAAATAAGATTTGAAGTGGAGATGGCCTCAGACGGGGTGGCGAGGGGGGGTCATCGCCATGTTCCCGCCCCTGCACTGTGTGACGGGTTCATGGAGGTTTGGATGTCCCTGCGCTAAACAAGCAGGTATAGACTCTGAACCACCCCAAGTCCTGCATAAAAACAGCACAACCAGACAACAAAACAAACCTCAGGGACAGTCCCTACAAAATAAAGTGGTGGGTTTCCCTCTGAACTGCACAGCATGGGGGAGTGAGGACGCTAGACAGAGCTGAGGTCAGGAGGCCCCGGGGTCTCCCTGACTCTGGAGCCCGGCCTCTGAGCTGGAGAGAGCCCAGCAGGGGAGTCCACCCATTATCACGACACTTAACAGACCTCCACTGGTCACCTGTGCAGGAAGCCAGGGAACCCCTCGTTATTGCAAAGCTCATAGATAGAGGGGAAAGAACAGAGCATCCCCGCGGACTGTCCCTCTGGGTGACAGCAAGGACATGGGGGAAGCATCTCTTTAAAAGTTCCCAGGAGTAAGGGAAGAAGGAAGGACAGAGCTGGATTAACCCTGTTTCGTAACCTGGTGACACAGATGAGCTTTACCTTTGCTCCCATCACAGAGAAGCACCACCCAGTAAAGAACTCACCCCCTTCCTGCCTCAGGGACGGAGCCTGGGTCTGGCCAAGCCTCTGGGTCCACCTGCCTCTGCACAGGACATGTAGAGGACAGGGGAACACGAGGAGCTGCACCAAGAACGAACATGCAGTCAGGAGGATGCCATGGTGGGAAACTCCCCAGGCCCTCGGGCACCATCAGCCCAACAGCTAAGGGAAGGTGCTCTTGGGCCATAAACTATAAAAAAATGAAACTAGGTGATTCCAGCCAGGTCCACAGACAAGGAAAGGAGGCCGGGAAACTTGGTGGCCGGTGTAAGGTCCCACACATCTTGCTGGTAAGAGCAGGAAGCCCGGATGGGGGCACGTTTGTCTCCTCTGTCATCCTGTTCCCATGTGGTCATCCGGGGAGCGCCTGACTGCAGAGAGGTTCACACTACGGGGAGACCCGAGCCGCATTCCAAGTGCCCGCAGGTCTGCGGGCCTCCCTCTGAGTGGGAGCAGGGCAGCTGCAGGGGCTGACATTGGGACCAGGACCTGTGAGCATGGCAGAGGGGGCAGGGCTGGAAAGAGGCGAACAGACAGGAGGGCCCAGCCAGTGTTCTCCGACCGGCTGCTCACAGTCTCGGCCCTATTCCGAATGGATTGTTTGTCTCGGTTTGCAGGCGTTTTTGACACATCTCATGAAAGGCTTCAAGGGAACACATTCTCTTGTCTGTGCTCTATATTCCCGTGGGCAACGGACTGAACTCAAATCTGAACTCACATCCTGCTGTTTCTTCGTGCACGCTGAGCTCAGAGAGACTGCCAGTCTGCACGTGGGTGCCCCGCCTTTCTGCCTCTGACAAGTTCAAAGATGCTCCTTATGTTTTTGCAAATTCACCCCTAAAGCATCCCTATTTCCTTCCCTGTTTCTTGTCACCGGAAACACAGCCACTGTCGATCCCTCAGGGCCGGACCCCGACACCTGGTCGGCGGGGTGCCACCCAGCCCCCCTTCCACGCATGGCTGCTTCCGCCCCTCTCGTCCCGGGAACGGGACACCTGTTCCCTGTCCACCCAAAGCTACCCTCTGCTCACTGGTGTTTCGCTCCAGGAGTCAGACAAAGACCACAGGTCGTGTACCCTACACCAAGTGCAAACGATGTGTCGTACATTCTTTAGGATGACTTAAGGATAGAGACGCTTGGCGCAGCGTGCCAGTAACCGAGAAGGGGAGTCCCAAGACCCCACACGCTGTGCCACAGACCGTAAGCAGCCAACTTCTGTCTAAGCGACCGTAGCCTACACAGCAGTATTAGTTATGCTGTTCTACTGCTGCCCTGACGAGGACACAAAGGACGGTGTTCATGTCCTGCTGGAATTATTTTTCAAAAACAGCTGGACGAATATATGCATTATTATGTTTGCGTGTTGCTAATAAATATTATTAAGTAGCTCCTGGTTCCTTCCACATTCACAGCGTGCTGGTGACCGACAGGGCGGGGCCTACACTTGAAGGCATTCTCGCCACCACTTCCCCTCTGAGATCAGGAACACAGTCAGGGAGGGCGGCCCCTCTCACAGGCACACGTGTGTGTGTGTGTGCGTGCATCGACGCGAGATGCTGGCAAGTTTCCACATGCCGGACAGGGGACAGGACGTCACGGCGTGAGCGTCTGACGGTGGCGTCCAGCTCCGCCTGGCCCGTCGGCGGACCCTGCCCGGGCCTGTGGGACGCCGATGCTCACAGGCTCTGCGGTTCTCCGGGGTCTTCGGTGAGAAGCAGCCACAGCTGTCAGTACAATGAAAACAGAACCGACTTGCTGATTCTGACTCTGCTACTAGTCGTGGTCACTGCTACTGTGTGGTCACTCTTCCTTTCAAAGTCTCATTTCCTGCCGCCTGTGAAATGTGCTCGCAGTGGAGTCTGGCCCCAGCGGCAAGTCCGTAGTTCCACAATTTGGATTAAATTCGTCATTCATGGAAGAAAGAAATACCGGGAATTCTCCCCGTAGTAGATACTGGGGAGGGGGGTCATTTTCGGACACCGGCTGCTCTATGGACGTCCCCACGTGGCAGCCCCTCGCCCGTGGCAAATGCGTCTTCCCATGAGGAATACGTCCTGTCCTGGGACACCGTGCATGCTGGAGACAGGATGGGGGACAAACTCTTTGTGAATCTGGATTACAATATGAAATAACGGACTAGAAAGAGAAGAACATGAGTCTGAAGTAAACTGACAAAAGAAAAAGAGAATTGATTCCTGAAATCCTGTAACTCCTTAAAAATCCAAACGTCTTCCTCTGACCACAAGTCTGTAAAAGTCACACTTGCCGTTATGACAAATTTCAATTCTTCAAAATTGGTTCATGTTTGAGGGACTCAATCTTGATTCTAGAAAACCCCCGTGAGACACACAATTTTACTGCAGGAAAGAGTAGGTGTTCCCAGGCCTCGAGCAGCTGGGCGACGGCCGAGGCCGCACCCTCCACCTGTGACTTGGGCCTTCCGATGTCCGCCGTCGCTGGTTGGTCCTGTTATGGATAAGGAGGCCCCCCGTGCCCTGGAATGAACTAGAAGTGTGTGTTTCACTCCCTCGTGTGCATGGAGAGAGGCTGTGTCCAGTCCCGAACTGAGTCTTGTGGTGAACACGGGTGCGAAGCCGGCGTGGGTGAAGCAGAAGAGCTGAAGACAAATTCCTCCAAGAACCCTGAAGACGTGAACAGCTGCAGGGAGGCGGCATAGACGTGCATTTCAGACTGGGACCCCCAGGAGGGCCTTCACCGGCCGTGATGCCTATACTGAGTACGCAGGGTGAGGAGGGTGGGCCAGGCCCAGAGCCCGGAGGGCGTTCTGGCCCGAGGAGAAGTGCAGTGTCCTGCAGGCAGCATTTGGTCCCGGTCAAGGCCAGCGTGGCAAGAACCGTGCATCAACGGTCTGGTGGCACGGATGGACCAGAAAACAGAGGTCGGAATCAAGAGTTTTCGACCTTGTCCTTAGCTTCTTGGGCCTTCATGGAGGGGTTCTGAGCCAGGAGGCCATGTATCTGATCTTCAGAGTGGCTCAGACACAGGCAGGTGACAGAGGACCAGGTCAGCTAGCTCTGGGGAGGGGAGCGCGGCCCTGAGCGCAAAGGCGAGACCCAGGGAAGAGTTTCCTGCAGAACCGAGCGCTGATAAGCCGAGAGTCCACGGTGACTCCCTTTCTGGCGTTAGAAACCGAGTGGATGGAGTTACCACTTGCACAGACAGAGAGACAGGAAGACGAGTCCGTCCAAAGGGGAAACCAAGAGTTCAGTTCGGAATGTTGCGGTCGGAGGGCACGCGAGCCGTCCCAAGTACAGTGCTGAGACTCAGGGCTGTCCAGAGCAGGGACACAAACGGGGCACCTTCACTGTGTTTTCACCTCATCCCAGCAGGGCTGGGGCCGTCCTGGGGGGCAGACCCCGGGGCTCCCGCCCCATGCCCGCGCCTCTGCTTTCTCCGGAAGCCACAGCTGCTTGCAGAGGGTGCTGGCCACCCCGCTTACTGCGAGGACCAGGTGAACCCCAGGTAAAGGACAAGGAATCCGTTAAGGACCGTACAGAGCTTTCATCATTGCAAACTTGGTCTTGGGCATCACAAATCCGTCAGTCTTTGTAAGCACTTCTCAGAAATAGTTTTGACCCCAAGGACAGGTATTTGCATGAGAATCGCTTGACTAGGCTTTGTTAGCTGCATTCAGAAACTCCAGTCTGGGAGGGTCAGACTGAATGGTTCAGGAAGAGTGAAAAGTAAGGGAGAACCACAGAAAGTGACGAGCCGGCCATCTGGTCTTGCCTAGCTGAGTGTCACACAAGCCACGGAGAACCAGGAGAGGGGCCAGGCTGCGGCTCCGTCTGAGATGGATTCTATTTACAGGTTGAATCCAAGACGATTCAATGTCGAATTCGGCGGCAGCCTGAAAGGAAATCCAACACGAACTCAGCCCCTTCCAACTTTGGAAATAAGAGCCCGCCGTGGGGTCACCGCACCGACCATGCGCCCCTGTCGGCAGAGTCAGTGATACCAAGCGCCCAAACAAGCAGCTCTGTTACATTAAAAAACAACTTGGAGTCCACTGATTTCTTTAAACAAAACCCAAATCACCCAACCAAAAGCTATGCTGTCTTATCTAGATGGGCAAAGTTCAGAACAGCACAAAACCCTCCAACTTCTGAGCCTGAAACTTCAGTGGGACTCGGACGGGACTGGAGAGGACGGCAACAAGGATGAATGTAGGAACAGCAAAGAACAGCAATAACACGGGACAGGAGCCCAGCAGGCTCTCAGCACGTGAGGGCCAGACCCCAGGCTCAGGAGACATGTTCCTAAAGAAAAGTAACTCCTGAAGGTCGACCAGGGCACCCACAGACCATGCAAAGTGCAGAAAAGGCCAGAACTTCAACACCATTACTCAGCATCTTCTCCTATAAAAAGAGATTAAGAGGATGATCCTGACGGCTTCTTTTAACTCAAATTCCCAAGAATGAGCATTTAATTTGTCTCTTGGTGTTTAAGGCAACATACAATGCATCCAATGATCCGTGAAAAAATACCTAAAACTAAGGACTTTGTGAAGTGCTTACTTCCGTAGTCTGTCGGAGGGGCGTCTAACACAGCTCAACGGTTCCCTGGGCCTCTCGATCCGCGGACTGAAGGGTCCTTGCAGGTTATGACAGGTGACCACCGCAGGATGGCCTCCAACGGCCCACCTCGTGGCGGCGGGGGGGCGGGGCGGGGGCGGGCGAGCAGCTACACGTGGCTTCCGCACGTGGCTTCCACACGGCTCGTGGTCTAGAAGCCGTCACTGCAGCTGAGAGTTCACATTCCATGTGCCTCCTACGCTCACGCTGCGAGGGTCATAACCCGCACTGAAGCAGAAGCCCGTGTTCCTAAGCTTTATTGATGGAGACACTCAAACGTGCACAAAACTGGGGGCAATGGGATAAGGGGCCATCACCCAGCCTTCCTGACACTCGTCCATCTGGTTTTACGCACGTGCGCAACCCACCTGCCAGTTCTCTGGCATATTTTAAATTAAATATCAGACAACATCATGCTTGGATTTAACCGATGAGGACTCTTTATTCCGCACACCCACCATGCTGTTACTAATCTCACTTCATAAAGTTACTATGGCCCCATACGTACTCCAACTTCTCTGGCTTTCCCCAAAATGTGTGGTCACAGCTGGCTTGTTCAGGTGTGCGTGAGCCTGGTGCGTCTCTCCTTCCGGGTCCTGTCTCCTTTCTTGGTGTTACGGATTTCTCAGAGAAATCGGGCCACTTGTCCTGTGAAGTGTCTCACATTCTGACTGGGCTGATTTTTCTCCTCCCGTTCAGAACGACAGACCCTGAGCCTCCGTTAGATGCAGGCTCGGCTTTGAGCCCCAGTTTCTCCATTGTGGGGCTGCGTCCACCACCACATCCCATCACCACTTCCTAATGTCCGAGCATCTTGCTGTCAGGAAACTTCGAGGGCTCGGGGTTCCAAGGGATTCCAGAACCTTCCATGGTAAAGATCCTGCTGACCCCTAACGGTCTAGCACCCACTGAAGACTGTCCCCCAGCGCCATTAGGGCCTTCAACTGCCGACTTCTAATTTTATCACTCTCTCTGTATTAGCTAGAATCCTCTACAAAGGAAAACTCTCCCTAGTCAACTATCCGTTTACCCTGAAATGCATTTCATACAGGAAAGGCATCATAAATGTTTACCTCTTTGTAGCTTTTTAGAGTAACAGACTGATGACGTTCTAGCACTCTGCACCCACAGTCACCGAGGAGCCCCACGTCCCCGCACGTGGAAGCCAGGCTGGGAGCTGGGTTCCCACCGTTACTTCCAGGCCCTCTGGGTAGATAAAGCTAAGAAACACGCAGGTTCTGAAGTGAACACAAGACCCTGAGCTGGCAGTAAATATGGCCACTGCATAAATTTAAAACCACACAGGTCAAGCTCAGCTGCATTGGTTCTAGACTTGTGTTTCCTCCTTTAGCTCTCACCCTCACGTCCCGTTCATGCACGTGCTGATTTGGGAGCCGGAAAACCAGGGTAAGACGAAGGTGAAGCGACTTTCCTCACACACTCCCACGGTTAGGAGCCTTGTGGCTTCAGACGAGGGAAGTGCACCCAGAGCCTCATTAATTCCTCGCTCCCGTGGAAATCAAGCAATAGAACCCATCTCATTATCCAGGAGGCATGGAGTAAAGGAGGAAATTACTCTGTGTTCACCCATCTCTGAATTACTCTCAGGGGTTGAAATATCTGGGGACTATGTGAACCATCACACAGAAAGCTTCTCCAAAGACAGTGTGTTGGGGATGTCACTCACGTCATCGACGGCGTGGACCACTCCCGCAGGCATGGAGCTGGGGGTAGAAGGACAGTGAAAATACACATCACTGTGGAGTTTCCATCTGTTTCCCCAACATACAAACTCTTCCACACTCTTCACCTCCTTCCTTCCTTCCCTCCCTCCCTCCCTTCCTTAAAAAGAGAGTGAGAGAGAGAGCATGTGGGGAAAGGGGCAGAGGGGGAGGAACAGAGAATCTCAAGTGGACTCTTTGCTGAATGCAGAGCCCAATGTGGGGCTCAATCCCAGGACCCTGAGATCGTGACCTGAGCCGAAATCAGGAGTCGGCCGCTTAACCAACCGAGACACCCAGGTGCCCCGAAACTCTTCCACACTCTTGTTTCTGCTGAGCCCTCCTTTTGTTTTCTCTTTCTGGTCCTCCCTACTGGTCCTCTCCTTGCCGCTGGCTTTGTCTCTCCGCCCCTCTCTTCTGCCTCACGCCTCCCTCTTGCATCGTCTCTGATTTTCTCCCCTTTCCTCAGTGTCCCCTCTCCTCCTTCCTTTTCACGTTCTCTGGAAATGATTTCTCTCACACCTCTGCTCTTATTCCATACTCCTGTGTGTCGTAGGAGTGAAATAACATCTCTGCCCCGAGTCTCGGGGGTGGCTGATGGACAGCAAACCTTACAGCATAGTCTCTGTCTTCAGGAACTCGGGTGTTGGAGGGCAGTCGTGAACCTGGAAAAATGCAACGTGCTTCAGAGCAAACGTCAAACGAACGTAAGCGAGCTAGGAGCACGAACAAAGCTCACGAGGCCTCCGGTGAAGTGCTGAGAAGCTCAACAGCGGGGCTTCCTGCGATGATGGAAACAGCCCAACGCCAGCAGCTGGAATGCTGCTATGGCAACGGGAAACCACCTGCTGGTGGAGACGCGGCACCAGGGGACCGCCGGCTGGTTACACCACAGTTCCCGACACACCTGACTTTCAGGCCCGACAAACGGCGGCTAACCACCAGCCACCACGGCTCAGGAAGGACTGAGCTAACTAGATTCAGTTGCTGTCAAAAAGGTACCAACTGTGTTTCGTGCTGTAGGGCTGGCCCAGGCCATCCGAAGACCTTCCAAAGTCACGGGCTAGGCTGTAGGGTATACACATCCGTGAGACCTGAGGGAGGCCCTTCCGGAAGAGCAAGATTTGGGCGGGCGAGGGGAGGACCCCGACATGAGCCAACTCACAGGGCAGAGGGAGGGCCTGTTGGCTACAGAGCCACCTAGGAGGCTGACCTAAGGGAAGCAGGGGGCTAGTGTGTGGCATCGCGTGGGTTGGAGGGCCCCGAATGTGGAATCCATTCTGCAGGCAGCGGGGCGGACCTTTCCATGCGGGTTTGTTTCATCCAGGGAAGAAGGGAAAGCCCTATTGAGTATGGTTTTCAAGTAAACAGCCAACTAAAACAATTTCAGATAACTCTGTGTTACTCATTAATACCATCAAAACTCTCTCCGAGTCACAGATAGCAGCTGCGTCAACACTCATGACCTTCTCGCACCCCTGAGGGGTCTCCGGAGTAAGGAAAGAAGGACGCCCCTCCCCTCTCACGGACTAACACACAGAGAAAGGGCCAGCCAGAGCTCGGCCCAGCCAGTCGCTGAAACAGGCCTGAGCCATCGCGCAGCAGAACCCCTACGACGCACACGGAGCCCGCGCAGAGATCCTGGCCACGTTCAAGCCACATTCCGGCGGCCTCTAGCTGCTCCGGTCCTTCCAGAAAACAACCCTCACCCAGAGCATGAGAAACTCTGCCCTGGGGCCCGCCGTAGGAACACTGGAGGCACGGGAAACTGCTGCCCTCTTTCCTTAAACTAGACATACACACACGCTTGCACACGCACACGCACGCCCAGTGCAAATGCAGATTACCTGTCCTGTGAAGCTGCATCATCCAATTCCTTATCGAAGGGCAACAGGGGGCGGATCCGGCAGTGAACTCGGATATTTCCTTTCAGCTCCTACGACAGAGAGTTGGCACCTGTGAGCTGAGGCGCACAGCTGCGTGGACCATCTGCTTCCTCAGAGAACGCATCCCGGGTACCGCCTCACAGGACGCGAGCCTTGGCCTGCCCACCCACACCCCGGTTTTGAACACCACCCCGGGCGGTCAGTGCTCTTTTAAAGCTTTTTGAAAATCCCCACGTAAATTTGTTCACTTGGCAAATGATGATCATGTGATAAGTATCAGGAAAACACCTCTCAAAGGCCACCTGCATCCCACTTGTGAGGCATTTTAGGGGACGTTTCTGAAATCTGGTACTTCTGCTACTTTTCCAGGCCCTGCAAAGCCTTCGTCTAGACCGTGGCCGGACGGGATATCGCGGAGACAACCACAGAGGGAGAACCGACGGCTGTGGAGTGTGGCAGCAGCGCCACACATGCCCGCGGTCCGAGACACGTGCCGCTTTACGCGAGCACGGCAGTGTGCACGTCTGCGCTCGGCCCACGAGTGACGGGGAGTGGCCAGCTCCTGCGGGACCCTGGCTCTGCCGCACCCCTCCCTCTGGCCCCACGCTGGCCTCGTTCACCCACTGGTCCTTTGACGACGCTGGAGCCATGATGAGGACGTCTCTTCCTCCTCCACAGGACAGCGTGTCAGAAACACAAAGTCTGCCACTGTGTCCCCCGGACCGCCCTTCCGCGCTCACTCCCACCAGCACCCCCCCACCCCGCGCATGTTGTGTGCCGCACTCCCCAAATGGCTAAGGCAGCCTCGTCTGGTTTTATCCCTCCCGAAGCACCGTGCCCGGAATGAGCAGCACATCTCCAGGCGCACGTTTCTGGTGTTCTGATATTCTCCCGCCCTTGCAGCCGAGCAACCCCCAGCTTACTTGGCAGCCCCTGACACCGACGACCTATTCCGTGCTTGGGATCATCACCTAAAACCAGGAATTCTGCATTCACCCGAACGGAGCCTCTGCTCCTCCCCAGCCCCCCAGACGATAGACACACCGTGGGAAAACAGGGGAACTGTCAGCATGGCTGCAGCTTTGCCAGAATCCAGCATTCTGTGGAACAAGACGTGGCCTTGGGAACCGAGCCCACACTGTGTCACCAGACGGGAAAGACCGTGCAGAAGGAGGGGGAGGGCCGGGCGGGAGAAACTGGGAGAAGGCAGGTGAAGGGCGGTGTCAGGTGACCTGGGTGGTGGCTGCACCAGTGAGTGAAGAAGTGTCACCCAGTGAAAGGGACGGCCACCTCCACTCCACGGCACCCGGGCATCCATCGGCACAGTGGGATGTGGTCTGAGAAGCCTGGGCGTGAGGGACCAGGTCCCCAGACTGAGCCTGCAGTGCGGACTCCTGTGGCAGGGCAGCAGGAGGGACTCCTGCTAACACCCACAACGACCATGACGGTGATGAGAGTTCCAACACGTTTTCTACTTAAAAAGTGATCTTAGCTCACAAGGCACGGCAGTCGCCGGCGGTCACCTGTCCTCGTGCAGCTTTCCCGAGCTCCTCCTCTCGTCCCATGTCCTCAGTCTGCACCTGGGTACTGGGCATTTTGTAGCCTACTTGCTCTGCTTGAGCCTAGCGCTCTAGCCTGTGGAAATATTTTGGGATACTCTTTGCCATTCAATGTGTTTGCTATAAATCCCTTTCAAATTCATATCCTCAAATACAATAATATGCTTTTCCATCTCCATCAAGTCAGTAAGAATTAGGATCCAGAGAGTCTGGACAGAGCCCAGAGGACGTCCCTACACGGCCCCTTTCCTGGCTGTCATCCGGGCGGGAGTCCCTGGCTCGGCAGGCCTGTCTCTCCCTCACCACTTCCACAGAGTCCAAAAACTGGGGGGGGGGGGGGGGCTGGCCTGTGAGGGATGGCTCACAGCTCTCATACTGACGTTCTGTTCGTTAATATTTCATGTCACACTTTTGCAAATGCCTGGCTGAAGACCAGATACCCCACATCTCTCCCCTTTCTTGATGTAATACCTGGAAAGGACACGAGAACACTGTCGTTCCCATACACTTCCGCTGGTTCCAGGGAGCGACGTGTTCTCCAAGTGCTCAGAAAGCATCCTTCAGCGATCCCTGATTCTTACCCGGGACTCACAGCCAGTTGAGTCAATCAGTCATGAGGCAGAGCTGCTTTTACTTGGTAAACACTGGGTAAGTGAAGCACCCAACTGATTTACAGACTGTAGGGCTGTCGTGTCCCTGGGCCTCCCTGATGCCGGGACCTGTGGTCAGCTGGCATGTCTTCCGGAGCACAGAACGCAGCCGGAGCGCCAAGCCTTGTCCCACCTGGACCTGATTCTTGCCCGAGGGCCCGCCTGGCCCTTTCAGGCGCCCGGGGAGAGTGCTGGCACGGCGGCTCCTCGCTCACCTCTCACCTGGTCTTTGCAGCAGGGCGACACGGCTGTCAAGACCAAGTAGGAACATGCACCAAGGTGCTTACAGAGTACCTGGTCGGCAGGAAGCGCGCCGTGGATGTGCTCTGCTGTCCTGGCCTAGAGCCCGAGCCACACGGGGTGACAGCCTCGCGGACAGTGAGAGCCACTCCTACTAACCCATGGGGGAGCCCTGGCCCGGGAGTTCCCAGGAGCATAGGCTCAGTGGGACTGAACTGCCGGGGCTCCTGCACGCCAGCAAACCTCACCGAAGCCAAGTTCATCCAACAAACCATCAACCCCGGCCTCGTCCTGTACAGGAATGGAACCCGGGGTCTTCACACCTCCTGGGCCTCAGACTCCACACTGCTTAAGAGAGGAAAGCGAGCCATCCTAGGCATCCTGCTGATGGCGGCGGAAGAAAGCTGGGGTCAGGGCTGGCCAGGAAGGCTGAGCTCTAAGGATCCCCGCTCACCATTCAGGGCGTGCGCGCCCTCCGCAGACCCCTGCGCAAACGTGTGCCCCTCCCTGGCCCCCCGCCCTCGAGCTCAGCTGAGTGTCTGACCGCCCACCTGGAGGCCCCAGGGGCTGGTCCGGTCCCATCCGGATCCCATCCCACCCCTTGACCCATCAGCCCAGCCCCCTCCGTGCCTGCGGGCCACGCCTCCCACATGGGCCACACCTCCCCACTGGCCACACCTCCCTGAGGGCCACACCTCCCTCTGCCGTCCACCGCCCCACCCCCACCCCTACCTTTCATTGAAGTCCCTCTTCCAGGTCCCCTTTCCTGCCACCCTTCTCTGGGAACCGTGAATGACTGCTCACCACCAAACGATTGTGAAGCACCTTCCTCTTCTGCTTCTCCAGCTCATACCGCGTGTTTACTTCCTGCAAGGACCGCTCAAGGTGACCCGCCTTTGACTGCCAAGCTGCGGGGACAATTTTACCCCAAGTGCCAGTGAGGTTTTCAGGAGAGGATCTTCAAACCTCTCCCCGTGACCTGCTCCACTTGCAGGAGACTTTGGCGTCCTGAGGGAAAGCCGGGCTCTTCTCCCCTTCCCCCGGTTTTCTGTAAATCACCCCCCTTTTTCAGGGCCGAGGCACATCATTGCCCATTAGGTAACAGTACTGTCCCCGTTCCTGGAGCACGTGACATGGAGGACGGCACGTGAGCACACACGTGCGTGCCTGTCCCTGGCCTGAGACCCAGCAGGAGGGCCCCACCCAACCAGTTCGCCTTCATTCCTATGGTGCTACCAGGGAGAGGACTTACAGCCCTGGGGCCAAAGCATCTTGCTCCCTGGGCTGTAGGTCTGGTAGGTGACAAGAACATCCCCGTCTCCACCCAGTAGTGACCAAGCCCAAGAAAGAGCTGAATGGACAGAATGCGATGTCACACCGCATTTCAGGAACATCTGACACAGGAGGCTCAGCGGGGACACAGCCCCCATGCAGGGAAGGCAGCAACGTCAAGAGAGCCTCTTGCCGTCCCAAGAGGAGAGGGGACTCCCTGAGGGGCGTGGCCACCAGGACTGTGGCCCCAGCCCTGCCTCGGGGTCTGCCCGTGTCCACGCCCAGGAGCAGCACAAAGTCACAGCAGATGCCAACTCCCCTCCCTGGGGGTCCTCTGTTTCCGCCCAATAGGCTGAGCTGCCACTGGGTTAGGGCCACGGCTTACCCAGCAGAGCCTGGTGGCAGAGCTGTGCCCTCTGGACAGCCGCCACCACTTCGGAAAGACCGTCCTGCAGGTGCTCCCGGCAAGCTCTGAAAACCTCCAGGGCAGAGGCCCGCAGTGCCTCTATATCTTGCTGCAGTGTCTGGACCATAAGAACACACACAACCGAGAGGATGCTATTGACCACATTGCACCGTAGGGAGCCATCACCTAAGTGTCTATAAGATAAGAACACAGCCACACGATAACACAACCATGCACACAATTTCCCACGAACTAAATCTATTTAGAGCTGAAGTTCTTACACGTTAGATGGAGGACAGCTTTCTGTCCGCTGTGGACTTCCTCGCGAGGCTGACCCAGCCCCAGCCCCCATGCCACCCTCTGCACACAGGAACACAGCTCTGGTCTCTTGTCGTGACCACCCTTGGGGCCACACTGTCCTGAGCACATAACGAGAGCCATGCTGGCCCCTGTGCGCGTGTGACCCGTGTCCAGGTACACCTGCGAGAGCATTTAGAGAACTCTGGGGACAATGGAGCTGATAAGCGGTATCCCCCACGTCAGGGGCTCTTCCCTTCTGAGGCCGTGCGACAGACACTGTTTGGCACCAGGACAAAAGGCCCAGAAGGAAGGAGCTGACGTCCTGCAGTTTGGCATCTAGCAAGCAAATCACGAAATCCCAGCCAATCTAAGATACGTGTCCTTGGTTTCTTAAGTCTTTCTCTTCTGTAAAATGGAGACTGTTTCCAGATGTTTGGGAAACATTCCGATAAAATGTCCATATGGAATTAAATTATAGTATCTTTAGTACACGGAATGCAGATAAAGTTACCCACTTTTGTCAGAGATGGAGCCCCTTCCACTGAGCTGCAAGACGACAAAGGATTCATCCTACATAAATCTATTCTGCAAGCTTTCCCGCAGTTCAGTTCGTGGGGAGGAAAAACAAGCCTCTCTGGGCAGACTAATCATGTTTACAGATGGCGTTTTTGTTGTTGTGATAACGATCTTTTTTTCCCTTCTAGCTTCTACCCTGGTCACATTGTTTGTAACGAAAGGTGAACAATGCTCCTAATCACAGGATGGTATAAAAATACTGCAGCACCGTGTCACCCTGGAGAGCTGCCAGGTGCGTTAGGGCCATGGCCACGTTTCCGACTGTTCTTCCCAGCCGCCCTAGCAGTTCCACCAGGAGCGGCTCCCCTGGGACCGCGGTGGCGTGTGTCCTGGTTAACCTGACCTGCATTAAGCCGTTTTCTACCATTTGACACTGGAGTCAGGAAGAGGAGCATAGCGGGAGCAGGGCGGTGCCACACAGCCCGGCCCACGGCCACACAGAGCTTCTCCTTCCCACGTGGACTCAGGACCCAGGCCTCCTATTCAGCAGGTAGCCGCAAGGAAGGCAGAGCATCACAGGCACAGGAATGCTGCCCCCGTCTAGTAAAGAAGGCCACGTGGGTAAACCGTGCTGGAAAATCCACGACTGGTAACCGAGGAGCGCGGCTTCCTTACGTCAAGCTCCTTTTAATCTCTCAAGAGTACATCTCTCCTGACGGGCATAACATCCACGGTTTCACCAGAAAGCAAGCGCTGTGAGTTACGGGACACGAATCCGCTGCGTAAACAGAGCGTCCAGCTTATGGGGAACCGCTCCTACCTGAACTCCGCGGCGGAGCTGGGGTGCGGCCGGGGCTGCGCTTCTCCATAGGGGGTCCCGCTCGTGGCACCGGGAGCAGAGTCCTGCGGCCGTGCTGCCCCCCGTTCCGGTCATTCCTCGGTACTGTTGTGCACAAGAGAATAAAGGACGATTCAAAGTCTGAACACCTTGGGGCAGGTGCACTTTCTCTGAGGGGAGAATATTCACCCCTTGTCCACTGAGCCCCACTTGCGTGCAGGAAACCGCTGCCCGGCCCACACCACTCGCGCTGCACAGGGCCCGTGCAGGTGGGGCGGCCCTGGGACGGGGGTGCAGGTGGGGCGGCACGGGGAGGGGTGCGGAGGTAGGGCCGTGTGGACGCGGGGTGCAGGGCGGCTGAGCCTGAAGACATCCGCGTGCAACAGGGGTTTAAGGGTCCAGGTTGTCTGGTCGACGCAACAATGGAGAGAACAGTGAGGGGAACGGGGGTGAGGGGGAGGCCGCAGGCCTCGTCAATAATAGGGTCAGTGCCTGGGTGTTTTCTTCAGGGCAATGCCAAGACGGCGGGGATTTTCACGACACATACTTGTTTAGGAAGATGGGTCTGGGAGCTCGGCGGAGTAGGGTGGAGTGAAGGGGGCTGTCACGGGGGACAGAGTACATGAGTCAGGACACATTCAGGGACAACCTGGGAACGTCTGGGAGGGGACATGCTGGGACAAGACAAGGGCCACTGCAGCTCCCGGTCCCTGGGCCGCGTGGCCAGCTGGGGAGGGGCCATAACTCAGGTCCCGAGGAAAAGGTGATGCATTTGGGGTTTTGCTCTTTGTTTTGGTTTGTTCTCCACAGTGAGTGTCGAAGCTTCCCCACGGTGTCCTTGCAGCTCGTAAGTACTGCAGAAGGTCTCCCCTCAGACACGCAGCTGTGCCGTCCCACACGGTGAGAACAATGACATCGTTGCCTCTGCGACGCGGTAAGATCGATTTACCATGTGTTCTAGCAGGAAGTGCACAGCCCCAGAGCCGCGGGGCGTGTGTGCCCACTTCCCTAGTGGAACTGGCTTTGCTTTGGGGAGAGCACAGAGGAGGGTGCAGGCCTCCCAGGGCAGTGGGGTCTGCGTGGGACACACGGTCACCGACGCAGGCCCCTGCCGTGAGGACGAGGCCCAATGGATGCGGGGCTCCCCCCTGAGCGTCTGCACCTGACTGGGGATGGCAGAGAGTGGAACAGGAGCTGCTGCGGGAGGCCGGTGTGGGGACAGCCCAGGGCGTGGGATGAAGCCCCCTGAGGACCTGCGCCGCCCGCTCCAGAAACGGAGGCCAGCCGCTGAGCATCGGGCGTCGGGGCCCCACCTAGCTGGGGATCTTTCTCTGATGCCAAATATGATTTTCTGGGTGTTTGAACGTCCCTCACTACGATTCTTTCTGCAGCAGGTAACAGGCAAGGCTGCCGTGAGCTGGGCAGAGGCTGGCCCCCTTTGCGTCGGGCGGGAAGCCTGCCCGTAGATCCACGGCTCTGCACGCTGCGGCCCACCACACTCCCTCCGTGCCGACGGCTGCGGACAGTCCACATCTCACGGGGATGAGCTCGCAAGGAGCACGACCCGGGGACTCAAGGCTCTGCTCTTGGCTGACCGTCACACAGGCCTGGGCGCTCCTCTGGTGACAGAAAGGAAATAAAGTACTCCAGACGGCAGTTTCACCTGATCAGGCTCATCGGCGTCAGGAGGTGCATCAGGAGCTTTGACTGAATCCCACTCAATACCGTAAAAGCAGGAAAGCACCATGGTGGTCAGTAAATGAATTCTGGGGGCAGATGGGACAGAGTGTTCTGTTAACTCGAGTAGCATTGCACTCCCTTGCATTTATGCTCCAGAGTGGGAGACGTCCGGCAGGTGCCAGAAAGAGGTGTGCTCGTGCCTCTCTGGACGGACCCGTCTGACGGTCAGGGGTCCGCGCCGGCCCAACGCAGCTGAGTCCGCATCCTCCACCCCCGAGGCCGAGGCTTCCTGCCAGTTCACATGTGATTGAAACCAACGTTTTCCCTAGACTCCAAACCCTGAGGACGGCTGTTTTCTTTCAGTCAAAGCTTTTGGCTGTAATGCTCCTGAAACCACATCAAGCAAATTCTTCCTGCGCCAGGAGCAGGGTGGACGTCTGAGCTCCACGTGCAACAGTGAATGGGACACGGAGGTGGCAGCTGGCTAGGGCCACTGATGAGGCTGGAGAATCTGTTACGCCACAGGGAAGCCCAGGAGAACCGCCCATCCGTGGGATTATGACGACCACAGACCACCTCTCGAGCGGCCCGCACAGCACGTGCCGGGAGCCGTGTGGGCACAGACTCGTACAGACCAGCACTCGGGGCACCATAGGGCTCACTGCCTCCACCCCTCGGGTGACCGAAGACAAAACTGAAGCAAAATGAAGGCCCTAAAATCACAAGGCTCAGATTCTCTCCAGAAACAAAATAATGTACATGTAAATATGCAGAGCTGTATCCTAAAGTCCCCGGTATCGCCTGTAGGTCCAGCAGGAATTCAGAGGGGAGCGACCGAGTCCTGTGCACTGGACGTGGGGCTGCCTGGCCTCCAGGGCTGGGCTGGTCTCGGAGAAACGGGCAGAAAGCTGCAGGCGTCCAGGGGGAGTGGGCAGCCACAGAGGCTCTGGGAAGGCGGTCGGACTCATTTTGGGGGAGACACTGAAAAAAGGAACAGTGTCCACGGGTGGGAGGAGCTGTCCCAGAGCCGGGACCAGCCACTTTCTGCACAGAGAGGACGGAGTCCAGCAGACAGCGGCCCTGGCAGAGCCCCGCGTGCCCGGCTCACGACCCAGATGCACCCCACCCGTCTCCACCCAGGCACACGGGCGGAGCAGGGGGCGTGGGCCACAAGAATGAAGATGTTCTCTTTTATAATCATCAAAAATGACTAAGAGGGCCTTACCATACAAATGCCAAAAATTTACAGGCTTTGTAGAACTGACGCGGTACACCTAACAATCTTAAATGTGAAAAATATGTTCTTAATTTCATGTCATTGATGTCTGGAAACACCGCAGGTGCTCTGTGGCAACCCTCACCAGCAGAAGGTCGCAGACTCCGCAATTCCACCTGCTCTGCGCCTCTGACCCTGCGGCAGGGGGAAGGGCCCCAGCGCCCGGGCTGGAAGTCTGCTGTGGGCTTCCTGCAGCCAAGAAGGTCAGCAGCGCGGCTCCCAGGCACCTGCCGCATCCGCCGCCGGCCGGCCGCTTCTTCCCCGTCCATGCTCTTCCGAAGCTCAGGTGCAACACAGGGGATGTGCTTTCCAGGGCTTGGGCCGGAAGCGCCAC
Organism: Ursus americanus; assembly: GCF_024610735.1. NCBI lineage: Eukaryota > Metazoa > Chordata > Mammalia > Carnivora > Ursidae > Ursus > Ursus americanus. Next base: position 74,581,149 of record NC_142137.1, on the reverse strand, counting down.
CAAAACAAACAAATTGATACTTAATTTAGGAAGCAGTACGAATCGTGCTAACTTCATCTACGATTTAGTGCAACGAATTTGGTTCAGCGAAACTTGGCAGGGTTATTCGAGGAGCGTCAAGAGTTTGAAGACGTGGTTCTGCCGTGAGGAGGTATCTGCAGGGGTCGTAACTTAAAGATGAGGAACTCAGATGCGCTCTTTCCAAACTTGCCTTCATAACAAACCACCACCACCTGGGAGACTTAGGACAACACAAGTGCATCCGCTCGCGGTCCTGGAGGCCAGCGTCCGGAATCCAGGTGCGGCCGGCCATGCGGGCAGAGGCTCCGTGGCTCTCTCCGGCTCCCGTGGCCACCGAGGCGTCCTGGCCGTGGCCGCGTCAGTGCACCTGTGGATGCCCCCTGCTCCATCTTCACGTGGCCTTCTCCTCCCACATGGACTGCTGCGGCACACAGGGCCCACCTGCATCTTCAGGTGGCAGCAGCGGCTGGCCGTGTGAGACCGGAATGGACAGGCTCCCACCTGGCGCTCTCCGCCGTGCTCCCACCCTTCCAGCGTGGAGCTCAGACCCTTGAGGTAGACAGATCTGGTTCGAATCATGCAAGCATCTGTGCCAAGATGTCAGAATTGGTCTGGGAGCAGGGGATGAACTCCAGCAGCACGAGGGTCTTCGGGGTGCAGGTGAAGGGGGTGTCATGATGGCTGCACAACCACGAGTGCACTGAACACCCACTTGTACGTTTCAGCTGGGGGGAGTCATGTCCATTAAGTTCGACCTCAGTGAAGCGCAGGGACCTCACTAATTCATTACTCCCTAGATACTCGTGAGCACGGGGATTAAAGCTCGTGCAGCACAGGAGTCCAACGCAGTGGATGGGAGAGAGGGAAGAAGACCTGGGACGGGCAGGGGGAAGAAGTCCTCCCAGGCAGGACTCGGTCCAGCTTCACCTGCTGGATGCGTGGGGGCACTACCTGGGCCAGTCTCAGGTGAAGGACAGCATTTTCGGTTTCCAGTTCAACTATCCGCTCTTCTTTGACCTACAACCAAGACCAAAAAGGGAAATTATCACCATAACTGATCTTCATCAGTAAGCACGCCACCCTCAGAAGGAAGCCAGCACCCACGTCCATGAAGAGCTGCGGGAGGAGACCAGCTGGAGTGGGAACTGCTTCTGATGCAGACAGGTGCCCCCGTGCTCCACGTCTACGACCCCTACTCCAAGGGTGGGCCCCCAACTGCAGCATCTGGGGGCTTGCTGGACAAGCAGAGTCCTGCATTATGGTATATAAGTTATGCCCCAATCAAGCTGCTCAAAAAGCCCCAAATCTGCCATAGTCTGCATTTTAGCGAGAGCTCCAGGTGACCTATATGCAAATTAAAATCTGGAACACCAGATCAGCACTTCTTTCCCTGCATAACTCACATTCAAATGCTGTCTGTTAGAAATCTGTCATGTGCCAGGCACTTGTCTGGGGGTTGTGGACACAGACGTGAACCAATCAGGTGCAGGTTCCCATACTCATGGGGAGACGTGGAAAAGCCAGTGTATGGGATAAGTGAGCTGGGGGAACAGCGGGGGCACCACAGTTAAAACAGTGATGTGGGTTCAGAGACAGGGCCGCTGTGCGAGGGGGAGGAGCGCTGGCAGGGCCAGCGAGAAAACCAGAGCAAAGGGAAAAGCACGTGCAAAGGCCCTGAGGCAGGAATGAGTTTGCTGAATTGAGGAGCACAGAGAAGGTGAGACTCTGGGGAGGAGGCTGAGGTCTGGGAGGAGGAACGACAGGGAAAAAGGCAATGTTGTCTGCAGGATTTTAAGCAGAGGAGTTTAAATATGAGCTATTTACAGTAAATGCTGAGCAAGCCAGCCGCTGGGGGCCTTGGTGGACAGGAAAGCATGCGTTTCTGGGAAGGTGGCTCAGGGGCCGTCCTTTCTACAGGGAATCCCTCCCAAGCCCACTGATGATGCACAGCTCTTGGAGAACTGTGATCATTTCGGGACAATCTCTTTGTGACTGGTTATAAAACCAGAAACCTGGCTGTCATGTGGACTTTGTTACCATGTTCAGTCCATTTCACCTCTTAAAAAAAAACCTTGACTATTTCCACAGAAGCCCACTTTTGGCATCCACCAAGACGCCGCCCCTGACTGCAGCGTTATGGGGCTGTATTTCACGTCCATGCAACTCAGCCCCCGCGTACACAATCGGCGGCTTGGGTGTACTCACAGCTTTGCCACCGTCACCAAAATCAGTCTGAGAATATTTTCGTTACCCCAAAAGGAAGCCCCTTAGCCATCACCCCGACCACCCCCAACCCAGCCCTAGGAGACCACTAACGTACTGTCTCTAAAGATTTGCCACTTCCGGACAGTTTGCATCAGTGGAATCATAGGACACGTAGCCCCCTGCGAGCGGCTTCCTTCACTGGCCACCTCGTTCTCAGGGCTGAACCGTGCCGTGGCATCCTACCCAATTATATTCGACTGTACCACTGCACCACATGTATTTACCCATTCATCAGCTGAAGGACACTCGGGCAGTTTCCAGTTTTTAGTTATTCTGGGAAGTATGGCTGGGACATTCCTGAACGAGTTTTGGTGGGACACACGTTTCCCTTTCGCCTGCATGTGTTCCTAGGATGGGAGCCACGTGTGCTACCTCTGGTTAGCGTCTGAGGAGCCGCACACTCCCACCTGCAGTGCGTGACAATTCCAAGCTGTCCGCACCCTTGCCAAAACTTACCCTCCGTCTCTCTACGCACCGCTGTCGAGTGGGTAGCAAGGGTTGTGTCGCTGCGATTTGAGCCCTGACGGCTAATGCTGACCGTCATTTCCAATGTGCAGGTCTGCGATCTGCGCTTAAATTTCTTCCAAAGCATTTAATGATCTTTGATGATATTCTAAGTGGAATTGTTGTTTTTAATTTCATTTTTGTGTTTTTCATTGTTATGAAGTAGAAATACAATAGATTTTGGACCTGTATCTTATATTCTTCAACCTTGCTGAAAGCACTTACTAGGGCCAATCGTGTTTTTTGGTGGACTCCTTGGGATTTTCCACATATGAGATCATGTCATCTGCAAACGAAAATTGTCTCCTTTCTGATAGGTCCTTTTTCCTTCTGTCTTCTTGCCTACAACGCAGACAAGCACGTCCGGGAAGGTAGTGAATGGACGTGGTGAGAGTGGATCTGTTCATCTCGTTCCTTTCACCGTAAGTGTGTCAGCTGGGGGGTTTCATGGACGTCCCTTTATCAGCTTGAGGAGTCGCCATCTGTTCCTAGTTGGTCGAGTGTTTTCATCATGAAGGGGAGTTAAATTTTGTCAAAAGCATTTTTCTGGATCTATCAAAACGATCATGGGATTTGTCCTTTCTTCTATTGATGCAGTCTATCACATTAACTGACTTTGGAATGCTAGACCGTTGGGGGTCTAGCTCCCACTTGGGCATGGTTATAATCCTTTTTATATACCACTGGATTCAGTTTGCCAGTGTTTTTTGAAGATTTTTACATCTATATTCATAAGAGATACTGCTCTGGAGTTTTCTTGTGAGGTTTTCATGTGGTTTTGGCATCAGGGCAATACTGGTCTCATGGAATGGGAAGTGTTCCCTCCTTTCTATTTTTCGGAAGAGTTTGTGAAGGATGGGTATTAATTCCTTTCTAAATGTTCGGTAGAATTCACCAGGGAAGCTGTCTGGGCTTGGGCTCTCCTTTGTGAGATTTCTGATTCCTCATGTAACCTCAGTGCATTACAGTTGTGTTCACATCTCCTACCTCTTCCTGAGTCGGTTTTGCTGATCTGTGTCTCTGCAGGAATCTGAGCATCTCATCCAGGTTGACTTGTCAGCGGTGCTGTTCACAGCACGTCCGAGGCTCCCTTTTTATTTCTGTGAAGCTGGTAGTAATGCTCTCTCTTCTCTTCTTGATTTTATTAATTTTATTGAGTCAAACGAAGCGTCTGCCAGTTTGGTTCATCTTTTCACAGAGCCCTCTTCTGCTTCATTTTCTGTAGAGTTTTTCCAGGCTCTGTTGCACTTGTTTCTGCTCTAGTCTCTGTCGTGCTTTTGTTCTGCTGCCTTTCAGTCTGGCTTCACTGCTTCCTCCAGTGCCTTGAGGTGGAAGTTCAGGCTGTTGTTGTGGGAGCTGCCTTCTTGTTTAGAGTAGGTGTTACGTCTACGAATGCTCCTTCAGGGGCTGCTCTAGCTGCATCCCATGGACTTGGCTATGTGGCGTCTTCACTTTCACTCCTGTCAAAATAGTCCCTGACCTCCTTTGTGATTTCTTCTTTCATCCACTGGGTATTTAAGACTGTCTTATTTAATTTTCACCTATTTGTGAATTTCCCAAATTCATTTTTGTTATTAATTTCTAACTCCCCTCTATTGTTACTGGAGAATATACTTGATATGCTCTTTATCCTTTTCCATGTGTTCAGGCTTCTCTGTGGCTGGCAGGTTGTCTAACCCGGAGAGCCCGCCGTGCGCACGTGAGAAGACTGCATCCTCCTGCTGTGTGGGCAGGCTGGTCTGTGCATATCCACCTGGTCAGGTTGGTTCATTAGTGTCGTTCAAGTTGTCCATTTCCCTGCTGGTCCTCTGTCCAGTCTGTCTGTCCATTACTGAGAAGGGAGGGTGGATGTCTGCAGCTATTATTTTTGAGTTGTCTTTTTCTCTCTTGGATGCTGCCAATTTTGGGCCATGTTGTTAGGTGCACAGATAATTTTCCTATCTTCCTGATGTAATGATACTTTTATCATGAACAAACGTCCCTCTTTATCTGTAGTTAACATTGTTTTCATCTGAAAGTCTATTTTGTCTGATATTAGTACAGTCACTCAGTCTGCTTGTAGCTGATGGTGGCACGATGTGTCTTTCCCCACCCTTTTGCTTACAACCTATTTGTATCTCTGAATCTAAAACATGTCCCATGTAGACAGACAGTGTGTAGTTAGATGTGACTTCTTACCCAGTCTGACAGTACCTGCCTTTTGATTGACAGTTTGTCCATTCACATTGAATGTCACTGACGTGGCTTTATGCCCAACATTTCACTTTTGTATTCTATGTGCCTCCTGTCTTGTTGGTTCCTCATTTACTACCTTCTTTTGCATTAAGTATTTTCTGGGGTGAAATCTTAATTTCTTTGATGAACTATTCTACTAGTTTCTGAATAATTTTCTCAGTGGTTGCTTGAGGGCTCACCTGTACTTTGAACCTGGAATAGTCTACTTCACATTTACAGTCAGATTCCAGTGAGATACAGAAATGCTCCTGTTGTAGCTGTATTCTCCTTTTCCATCTGTTGTGTTAGTACTGTTACACACCACGTCGATGTATGTTACAGATGCAACAGTCCAGTGTGATCATGGCTACTTTACAAAATTTCATGTTCATTAAAGAAGCTGAGGGAGAAGGGACAGCACATATATATTTATTGTTTGCTCTGCTGGCCTTCACCATTCTGACCTCTCTTTCACTTGGTCCTGTGCATTCAAGCTACCATCTGGTGTCACTGCCTTACTCCAACAAAACTTTGCCTCCATCCACCTCCTTTGTGCCACTTTTGTCAAATATATTACAATCTATATGTTATAGTTACAACCACACAATTATACATATATTGTTTTACACAATTGCTTTGTAAGTCAGTGAAGGAAACAAAGAAGAAAAATACACCTTTCCTCTGTGTTTTATAATTACATGACTGTCTTTACCGGCATTCTTTGTGGATGTGTGTTTCCGTGGGTGGCACCTGCTTCCAGCCTGAGGGACTTCCTTTAGCCTCTCTTATAAGGCAGCCCTGCTAGCAGCAAATTTTCTCCGATTTTGTTTATTTGGGAATGCTTTTATTTTGCCTTCATTTTTATAAGACAGTTTTGCTGGATGTAAGATTTTTGGTTGACAGCATTTTCGGCACTTTGAACGTGTCACCCACTGCCCTGACTGCCACTGACGCTGATGAGGGTGTGCTGACAGTCCCCGTGCACTGACATGACAAGTCATTCTTCTCTCCCTGCTTTTCTCTTTAGTTTTTGAAGATGCAGGTGAATGTGGATCTCTTTGTATTTATCCTAATTGGAGTTCATTAAACTTATGTGTACCAAATTTCAACAAATTTGGGATGTTTGAGCAATTATTTCTTTGAATATTTTTCCTGCTTTCTTACTCTTCTCTCCTGGTGTTCCCATGATGTAAATGCTGGTGTGCTTACAGGTTTTACACCTTTTCCAGAGGTTCTATTCATTTTTCTTCTATTTTCTCTCTGTTTTTAGGATTGCATAATTTCTACCAATCTAATAGTTTGCTGATCCCTTTTTTGTTTATTCAAATCTATTCTTGAGTCCTCTAGAGAATGTCCTCATTTCAGTTACTTTCAACTCTAAGATTTTAATTAAAAAATAATTTTTTATTGATATTTTCTATCTGATGAGAAATTATCATATTTTCCTTCACTTCCATAATGCAGTTTCCTTTAGTTCTTTGAACATATTGCATGCTCATGTTCTTCTTGTCTGTTTCCCTGCTGTGGATACGTCTCACTTTCCTGTTTCTTTCACGTCTTGTAATTTTTTGTTGAAAACTGGACATTTTAGGAAATGTAGAAACTTTAGTGATGCCTTCCCCCACCCGCAGTTTTGTTGTTGTCACATTCATGGTTTACATTTATTTTGACTATTTATTCCTTTATTCAAGGGTATACTCCAAGAGAGCAGGGAACAGAACAATTAGCTGTGTGGTTGCTTAACCACTGTATTCCCAAATTTAGCACAGAAAACAGTAAACATCCAATAAGTAACAGGAGGGCCCTAGGCGGATGACACAGGTGCCTCAGGTGAGGGGCAGTGAGGCCTCAGGTGTGGGTGGGGGTGGGGTGAGGTTGAGGGGGACTATAGACAAGGACCTCACACCCTACAAGCTGAAGGTGGAAGATGACGGGGGCCTCTGCCCTACGCGTCGTCGGATGCCATCACCCCAACTCTCCCACACTGGCCACGCCCCCAAAGCTCAGAGGTGGGAGGGGGCGGTCAGCCCAGGCCGGTGGGGCTGCAGGTGTGGCCGCAGCTGCGCTCACGTGCACTTGCTCACCTGTACCTGGCGCTGCAGCTGCCTGACCCGCTGCTCCGAGAAGCATCTCCAGCGCCCGCCCTGCGCGGGCATTGCCAGGCCCAGCTCTCAGCCGACAGAATCTGCGTGGGCGGGCGTTTGCGCCCCCGTGGTTTCCACGGCGACGGGGTCAGGGGATGGACCCGGGAGGAGGGAGGCCTGGGGAGGGGAAGGTGGGGTGGAGGAGGGGAAGGGCTCCATTTGAAGACTATTTCCTAAATATTGTGGGTGTTCCGAATCCCATATAAATGACAAGCCTCTTTGGGTGGTACAAAGTACTAACTCCTGTCCTGTCCTTTTCACGTCTGCCAAGTGACCATTGCTTCCTTCCCCATAGAACGTTGATCTGTGGAGAGAGGGTCATCTGTGTAGTCCACAAACAAACAAGGTTTGGCGCGCAGGAACTCAGTTCACCATCTGCTGACTCACTGAACGGATCCGCAGGAACAGGCAGGGCAAAGGCGCCGCGTCGCTGCGAAGAAGCCGCGTCCTGCTCCCACGGCGCGCCCCGCAGAAGACACTGCCTGAAACAGAACACACACAGACAGGCCGCGGAGTTGGGGTTGGCGGGGCGGCCGCCCAGGCGCGAGCCCTCCTTCTGCACTGCTGAGGGCTGGCAAGGCGGGGGGTGCGCCTGCTGGCCCTGCCCGGGGAGCTCCTGCACACATGTGATGTGCACACACGATGCACCACGTGTGACGAGTGCGCGCTGTGCACACATGACACAGCGCTCCCACTCTGGGGCCTCGGCACTGGAGACGGGCAGGCCGTACTGGCTGGAGTGGCAGGGTGCTGTGGCCCGCTCTCCCACTGTGCCCCTCCCACCACTGCACCTGCCCCAGGCGCTTCGCTTCTCGAGACAGACGCTGGTGCCACTTGCACTCGCCTTCATCTGAACCGGCGCCTTCGACACGGTGGGTCGGGGCTGCGGGCAGCAGCCTAGCCTCCCCGAAGCTGGTCCCAACTATGTGCGGTGTGGAAAATACACGCTGGGTTTTAAAGGCTTCCCAAGAGAAAGAATGCAGAGTACCTCATGCGCAGGTTTTCGTGCTGACTCCGTATTGACCAGGGTTTTCGGACATCCGGGCTAAGAAGAATACGCTGAAATTTACTTCTCCTGTTTGCCTTTTCTCCTCCCACGCAGCTACTACAGAACAGAATGTCCTAAGTGATTAGGGAGAATGTGGACAGCAGTGCCAAGGGATGAAGCAGTGGCTGGTCAGCAGCTGACCTAGGTGCTGCCTCTCGATCCGTGAGGCCCTTGCGCCTACCACCCCTTCCCGTGCTGTCTCCCCAGGTGACCAGACCCCCTGCAGGCAGCTGCGTGAAGGCTGTGAGTTTCCTTGAGTGGAAGGCCCTCCTCCCTGGAGCCCTGGGCTGCCGCTGCCCGTGCCGAGGGCTCCTGCCCTGGCCCTGGGCTCCTGACGTCTGCAGGCGGCAGCCTCTCTGCCCAGGGGTCTCCTCTGCCTGCGACAGCCCTTCCTCTCAGCAGGGAAGCCATTTCCGCGAAGGGCCGACATCCAGGAGTTAGATGGAGTCCTCCTGGGAAGCCCTGAGTGTCCTGTGCACCTGCTGTGTAGGGTGATGAACTGTGCTTACGTCAACAGTGGAATTCTGCCTTCCTGCACCTGCTGTGGGACACTTGGAACCAGCGTCCCTGGGGACTGACACGGCGCAGACACAAGTTCTACCTGTGAAATAAACTGTGAGAGGAATGGACTTTCAGGTCCCACTGTGGACCCGCATGAGCATCTTTTGGGGCGCCATGACTTTGAATAAACTGGATGAATAGTCGGGCACTGAAACCTGTCACTCGGCATCTCCTTTGCCGTGAGAGTCAGTCCCTGCTGCAGGTGACATGGACACAGAGACCATGCTGTGGCTGTTTCCCTGAAGGTATGACTGAAGTCTTCAACATCAGCTTCCCACGCGGGGTGCAGGTGTGGCACAGGCGGTAAAGGGTGGCCTCTTGATTTCCGCTGGGGTCCTGATCTCCTGTCAGGCCCCCCGTGCTGGGGGTGGAGCTAAGATTCTCTCTCTGGCCCCCTGCCCCCAAAAGAAATCAGTTTCCCAGGGAACAAAGCAGCAGAAATCATTTTCCAACAGCACATGCTAGAACACCCTGCAGTGGCTGTTTTTATGACGTACACGACAGAAAGCCTCGGTAGCTTAGACTCATTACTTCCATGAGGAGCAACAGAACTATGGTCCTTGAGACAACCTGAGTCAGTCTCTAAGTTTCTGTCCTCCCAAACTTTAAAGCATCTTTTTGGGCATTAAAATACACTACCAGAGAATATTCTCATTCCAGTATGTAAACAGCTGGTCCTACCCAAACACCTCCCTGAGCTTCTGCAGCCCTAAGACATTCCCTCCTGCAGGAAAGCTGTCCTTGAAATCCTTCAGCCAGCACAGCTGCTCCAGGACCACAAAGGAAGGTGGACGAGGCTCAGGGAGCACAGAAGGCAGCACCCGGGAGAGGCAGGGCCGAGGCCCCTCCTGGTGTAACCAGAGCGCCTGGCCCCGACACACTGCCCCGCTCCCTTCTTGCGCCACCTGGGTACTGTCGGGACTCCACCGCCTCCCACGAGCCGCCTCGGGCAGATCCTCACCACTGAGGCATTGCCAAGATATCTGGCCCACACAATTTACTATGTGCAGGGTGTGCTTAAGAATCCAAGAGGCAATGAAGGGACCGTGTAAGTCTGTGTAACCACCGGGTCTGCTGATGTGCCCAGGTCGTGGAAGCAGGGGTGGGGAGCTGAGCACAGGACACCACGGTCAGAGTGGCCCGTGGCCTCTGTCAAATAGTCTGCATGATCAGGACAAACCAGAAAGAGCGCCTGACACAGATGCGACCCTCAGGGGACCTTTCGTGAATGACCACACAGATAGAAGGGGACGGGAGGCAAAGGTGCAGCTCACAGATGTAATTTTGTCCGCACGACAATAATAGGAAACACACTTAAATACATACAAAGTTTATTAAAAATAGATTGCAAATGAAGTACAGTAGAGATGGGAAAATACAGCAGTTGTGATGCCCCCACAGTGACGCAGTTACGAAAAGCACGTGTTCACATTTGACCCCATCACCCACGGGTGGCCCAGCCCACCTACTTACAGGCCTGACAACCACACATACAAATACCCCTGTACGTCAATATTTACATGTATTTGCATGTACTTACGTGTATTTGCTGTTTTTTTTCTATATATTAACAGAATAGTAATTCATCTGCATCTTTTTCATGAAAGAAAGTGTGGATTTAGTCCCTGTAAGGCGGCCAGTGTTCTCGAGCTATCTGGGAGGGGCCTGCTTTTCCTGGAACCTCCAGAGCAAACACCCACATCCTTCATAAACACTTAGAACCATGTGACTCTCTCAAACAAGGGGAATGGTGAGAGCACACTTCCAAATAAGAACCCTGATAGACGTAAAAATATTTACACTCGCATTTCAACGATTTATCATACAGCTCTCATTAAAGTGATTTCTAAGGCTAAAAAGCCTCTCCCTCTTCTATTGAAAGTGTGCATATTTTTCTAACATATATATTTGTAAGAGAACAATCCGGTACAGAAGAATCATCGAGATCCCACAGCAGGGCTCTGTCAAATAGAAAGTTTGTTCATAATCACAAAGTAATTTAGCACTTTCACAGCACACAGTATAAAAGGAAGTGAGATCCGTCTCCCCGTATCAGCCACACGTTCACAGCTGAAGAAACAACAGTGATCAACAATGACTCAAAAATGAAAATTAAATAACTCTATTCAATGTAAAAAGAAATGGCTTGAACTGCCGTACGAGTCTTTCTTGCATTTTAAGTCACAGACACCACAGGTCACTGAGCCTTCCCTCCCAGACAGCACGCGGCTGTAACTCGTCCCTCCTCCAATGTAGAATCTGACAACAGCTGCGCCCAAGCGTCAGTACCAACCTCCACCCCCCCCGGACACTTCTGTTTCTCCCCACATCAGCATGGCCCAGCTAAGCATACCCTCTTTTGTAGATTCCCTTGAATAGTTGAAATATTTAGTGAACTCCCTAGCTTTTAATTGCCATCTTCAAAATCACCAATGATTTATTAGTCTAACAATAATCTGACATTTATAAAAATAAAATATCCTAAGCTCAAATTCTCAAAATTTTCTTCTTGGAGAATTTTTTTTTTTAAATCGCCTATTTAGAATGTACCAGGAGGGCTGTCCCTGGATGGAAGGAAGGAGAGGAGGCAGGGTCCCGATGGGCACCACCTCCCTTTTGGGCTGCATGGGTCTGAGCTGCCTCGGGACCGCCGCATGCGGGCGCCCTCGGGTGTTCTCTCTCCTGGAAGGGGACACCTCACCCTCAGGGGACGCGGTCTGCAGCTGCTACTCAGTAGTGCAAACAAGGTCTGGGCAGTTCGAGCCATTCCCCGCACGGTCGCTACAGCGCCATCTGCGACACAGAACGCACACGGCGTCTCTGCAACACGCGGGGAGAGGGGAAGACGTGTCCCCGCTGTGCTCTCCTGCCCTGCATTCTCCCCTCCCACTCAGACTCTAAAAAAAGAAACAAAAAACTTATCTTTGTGTGTCAGATAATTAAGAAATTAGACAGTGTTTACATCGTATAAATGATCATCTCTTGCTGAAAGAAAAGAGCTTCTTGGAGCGGGACCATCCCTGGATCCCCGCCGTCTCAGAAACGGCGCTTCTGTGACTCGGACATGCCGCATGTGGCCTCTTCCCCGAGCCCGTCCTCCAGAGCCGCGCCAACAGGACCCTGGGGTGCACACGGCACCTCGTCCTCATCTCATTTTGTGTTCAGTTCGTTTTCCAGTTCTGTTAATTTACGAGAGGCTTTTACTTTGTTGGACACATCTTGACCTTGTGAAAACAGGCGCTGGCGCTCTCTGAACGTCAAGTTCTCAGGGGCTCCCGGACTCCCAGGTAAATCTGCATCGTGGCTGCAGCAGAGGAAACGCAAGACGTCACTGGTCACCGTGGAAATAACCTGTCTCAGTTATTTCCAATCACAGTGAGGTGACTTTACATAATGGGCAATTAAGTACAATTTTCCATGAGGGAGACTCACTCCTTGTTAGGTTTGCCATAATCCTTCCCATAAATACAATCACTGGGGCTGTTGTTAGACACATAAGAAAAAGGGCAGAATGTTCTCCTGACTAAACTATTAACTTTCTGCAGCCACGTCTAAGTCTCAAAACTCCGGTCACTTCAATTTTAGCAGGCTGGGGATTCTTAATAGGTGTGTTTAACTAAAGAGGTACAGCTTAAAAACATGTAATTTTAATGAGCCCGCACGTACGTGAGAGGCATCTATCAGTATACCTACCTTAACAAGTTAGTGTAAAATACTCAAGATTTTCTCGTGAGCTCAACATCAGTGTTCCCAGAACTATCTGGACTACAGTCTAGGTGAGGGTGCTCGGTGCAGACACGAGGCCCATTTACTGTTCGTGCATCATCAGGGTTGGCCTTAGGCCGTCTAGCAGGATGTCTGGATGCTGCTCTAGAATCTTCCATCCTTGCCGGCGGAAGCAGACATCAGCATGCCCAGCTCCTTCTGGAGTTCTGACCAGTAAGCCTGACACCTACATCACTGTCTGAAATGCAACTCTATTAGCAACGCAAGATAAAAGAGCCTCTAGGCTCACACACTTGTGTACGATGAGAAACGTCTGAGATGATAATGAAGTCTCTAAAATTTCACTCCAGCCTCCTTACAGAACCAGCACAGCCGTAAATACCTTTTAGACAGTCTCTCTCTCGGATCCCGATAAGCATCATGGGCACCAACAGCTGTCCCAGCCGATCCCATGTAAGAGTTTGGTCCTTTTCCATAAAAGAAAAAGTCAAAGTTAAAGTGCCTGCACAATGTCTAAAACTTGAGTCACGATCAAGATGCAGTGCCCACGGAGGAGTACTGAAAATCTATGAGGAGACCCGTGGATCTGAAGCTCATGTCTCTCAGTGGCCTGAGTAACCCAATCAGCAGGCCGCGTTCCGAGCCAGCTGTGCCGTCAGGACAGGGGCGGGTGCAGCCCAGGCCTTAGGGAGCGGCAGCCAAAGGTTCAAGTCAGTTAAGATGCATAATTACCATGAATTCACAAGAAAAATCCACAAAAGACTGACTTAAATGGGGAGACTGTCAGATACTCCTGACATGGAAGGTTGGTTTCCTTACAAAATAAGTGAGAGCAAATGTAACGCAAACAGTAAGCACTGATCACATGCCTCAAGTTTCTCTTTTCAGGACAGCTACTGAATTTTTCTGCTATGTAAATGGCTATAATTACTAAAAACTTTTTAAACTAATGGAGTTACAGAAAAACCCCTACTGTTTGATATAAATGCTGTAAATACAAACTCACTCGAAACCAGACCCAACGCACATAGAGGAGGAGTGCATGACCTGGGGGATACCCAGCCTGAGTCCCGGCTCGGCTCCCGGGGTGACCGACAGCACCCAGCCTGGGAACAGCACCGCCCTCTCTATCCACTCCAAAGGGGTGTTAAACATCAAAAGAGATGACGCAGATAAAAAATTTAAAATGTATCCAAATATAACATAATATTACCACTAATGATATGTTATTAAAGTCATAGTGCATTACGTCAATACTAATGTATTCTGTTAATTATAACATCAGCAAGAAAAAAAATTTCATGCTTGAAGAACCTTTTGCTTATGACGATACAAGCTGGAGCGATAAATGCTCAAAATAGTCAGCGAACGCTGACTGGGTGTTGGGTTAGACAGGCCACAAAATTACTACAATATTTCAACAGTAAATTTTCCTTTTTAGACAGCAGCACGAAAATGAATTCTTGCTTCTTTCCCGTAGGCAGGGACGTGCTGTGCAATGTAGCTGGTGGGCTGAGACGGAGCACAAGGCTAGCTGGGGCTCCTCGGGGCACTGCATCTTTCCCATTCCTTAGTGAGGGTCCCTGTGATCGCCACGTGGGAAGTCATCCTCCACAAAGACTCAAAAGATGGAACAGACCCGTATCTCCAATGTGGGGTAACCCAGAGTGGCCTCCACCTCAATTATCGGCAGAGTGGATTTTTTTTCAATTTTAATTCTAAATTTTCATTGTTTTAGAAAATGCTGTATCTTTTGAGCTTTGTTGTAAGAATGATACTTGCTTCTTCCACTGGGAAAAATCAATTCCTCAAAATTTTCAAAGCTAATTCAGAATATTGAGCACTTTCCATGGGCTACATATGAATTAATACTGCACATTTCAAGTAATTTTCAAAGAGCTCCAGTTAAAGAAATTTTTTTTAAATATGCTGCTGTGCTAGAATGAGACACTGTTTATCCCAGTTTGTACCCCGATCCCCTTCCCCAGGCACCCCAGTGGAAGAAACCAGTCCACCTGCTAAAGCATGTGGAGCGCTCACAACAGAAAAACAAGCTGAACCCAGGGGTGAGGCCATGTGAGTGGGATGGCGAGGAGAAGGTCAGAAACGCTCTGCATTTGGCGCAGACAGCTTTGTACTTTACGAAGGAAGTCTTCAAAGAGGCACGAGCCATCAAATGCAGGCTATAACCTGCTCCTACGTGGTCTTTTTGGTGTGAAATAAAATCAGGGTTAGTAGTATGAGTGAAAGCTGAGGTGGTCAGAAATGAAAACCTAGCCCAACATCGCGCTAGCAAACCTCATCTGTGTCCTGGCACAACACCTCAAGTTTTCAGCTTGTAACGTGATGCAAGGAGACTAAAGGCATCTCGCTTCAAAAATTACTACTGTTCCAGAAAAATCTTTCTAGATATGGACAACAGAAATTTTATGAAAAGATTTAATTTTGGCTTCTGACTCAGTCTCAATATTATATGCTGAGCCTTCAGAGTGGGTCAAAGCTCTGACGCCGGTGGGAAGAGACCCTGATGAACGCATTTCTTCTGGAAGAGCCAAGGTCACGCATGTTTTCGATCATTCAGCTTCTTTTAGAATTGTGAGTCCCGGGCATTGCGCCAGGAGCATTTTAGAAGACCCTTGTGCTCACGAAGACCACTAAATCTGACAGTGTTTATTGGCAGCATTCTAATTTTAAGAAAGTAAGAGGAACTTGGAATTTGGATATTTTAACATCCCTTCCAGTGCCATCTTCGACACTGGTCAGGGTGGATGCGCCTGTGGGCAGGACCACCGTCATGCTGGGCTGTCACATCAGAGACCACATTAACTCAAGGCAAACGCGTGCCTGTCAAGGTCTGGGTACTAGGACTGCAACATGCGGGGAATGTCAAGTAACGGGAAGGAATGAAACCAGTGAGAGGGAAAAGGAGTAATTTCACAACGACTGGGTTCTATGTCCCTGGCGTGAGGCAGCTCACATTAAAGCAGGACCACCAACAGCACAGCACCAACCACTCCACCCAAACTACCACGGAAAGTATGGGTCATCTGGTAAACCACTGCCACGTAAGCCAGAACGGAAAGTTCTACTCATGTTAAAGAACAAAACTTAGCATGTGACCCTAACAACGCTAGGAAGACTATCTTACTCTTATCTTTAGACACCAAGATGTGTGAAAAATGCACTTGTTCAACCAAATGTAAGAGTTATTTGAAGAGGCAGAGAATGGAGGCCAAGACCAACAGTACTTCAAGTGGCTGGGGAGTAACGGAGGGCTTGCCGCTGCCAGTGGGTCCAAGGGACAGAACCCTACGGGTGGAAAGCAACTGGGGAGCTGGGGTAGTTGCCAAAAGGACTCTTAGCACAGAAAGGACAATTGGAGGTAGGGGGAGATCGCGCTGAGACTAGTGATCAGGCGAAATCAATTCCCGAGCGAGTGCTGATCGAGGGGCCCACACAGCAGCGGGGTGCAGAGCCCTGATTCCAACCAGGAAGATAAAGAGGGCTTGGTTTGCGGTCCCACGTTTTACCTCTACCTTTCGAGTGGCTGGGCTGGCAGAAGCCTGGTTCTTTTGGAGGGGGCAGGGGCTGGCCTGCTTTGTGAGCAGTACTGTTGGCACGGGCCGAGGGGGGCTGGAATGCGTTGGAGAGAAAGATGCCATCGGAGGCTGGGCGCGGCGGGCAGGGGGGCTGCTGCGGCTTAAGGGCGGCGGGAAGAAGAAGGTGCCCGAGGGACTTCCTCGTGCAAGAGTGCTTATCCTGACCTGCCAGGCCGCAGTGCTCCTCCGCCTCCTCCTCCTCGTGGTACGCAACGAGCCTGGCGGTGTACACGGAGTCTGGGGAGAGGGCCTGCGCCTGGAGGGAGGAGGCGGTCCGCTGAGGCGGGGGAGGAGGAGCGGCAGCCGGAGGGGACGGGGACGGGAGCTCGTAGCCCCGCGGAAGCGGAGGTCTGCACAGACCCGGCTCCTCCGGCTCCAGCAACCTGCGCTCGGCCTCCGCGTGCTGTCTGCGCCTCTCAGCTTCCAGGCGGCTGTAATACCCTTCTTCTTGTCGCCTCTGCAGGCGGAACAGACAAAAGTGCAAAGGTCAGAGTCAGGAGGGGGCCTTCGGGGGGCATGAAAGGGCACATTTACCCTCCGTCCCCCGACTCCACACACTCATCATGAATCCAGGGGGACGGCAAAGTTTCAACATCTACGACAGACACGGGCAGATCCACCTGGAAACAGTCCGGAGGCTCCCGGACACGTTCACCCCACCGTGGGATTATCTGCCTTAAAACTGCTCCAAAGCATGAACGAGCGGACTCTAGGGACTTCCAGGCTCCAGCTTCTGGTTACTACACCACTGTCCCTGTTCAATTATTCCTCCAGACCCTTCATCCTCTGCTGCTTCTCTGTCTCTCTCTCCTTCTGTTCTTGTAGGGTATGAACTTACCTGTGACTGCTCAGTTTACAGACAAAACGAAACCCCACATAGGCTCTAACTGGCTTTCTACAGGGTACTTGCAAGAACGGCAAGCTCACACGCGTGCTCTGTCATCGAACCCCAGCAGTTCAGAGAACAGCCCCTCCTCAACCAGAAGGACGATTAAGTCACCTGGTTTATTTCCAGTTATCCAGACGGAAGTTAACAGAAACCATCAACTGTAAAGAAACATGACTCATTTTCCCAAAGCAACAATCTAACAAATGTGGTGTCCACAGTTCTTAATTGATGGTTCAAATCTTGTTCAAATCTTAACAAACTCCCTGACAGACAGAAAATTAGAGAGCCAAGCATTAAGAGCAACAGCAACACGATATTCGAATATATTTTGACACATACTGTACATTTTCTTCTGACATACATCTGCACAGACTACAGTTGACAGAGTTGAAATTATTTTCACATTAAAAAAGGTAACAGCACGGTTCTGTTAAAGATTGACAAAAGTTCTAGAACACATGGAAAAAGTGAGTGTAAGAAAGGGGATACAAGAGCAGACAGAAGGACGGGCCTCAGCCTGGGTGCATGTGGTGCTGCTGAACCGAGTGAATTCTCAACCCGTTTGACCAAAAGAAAACTCATTTTGGGGCCCTTGCTGGCGTGAGGATCCAAGTTTTGAGTCCCCCTTTCACCACGTATGCTCGTTTCCTCCCTGCTCCTTCTGGAGCACACACGCACTGGACGACAGGGCTCAGTGCTTCCCCTTCTGAGGGAGGAAACCGCAAGGACCGATGCCAGCCCCAGTCATGGCCCTACACCCAACTTCTCACTCGATCTTGTCACTCTGTGTTGAGACATCCTGAAGGAAAGACATTTTGTACCTTATTTTCTACACAAAATAAGTGTTTGCTTGGGGTGGTGAATCCAATCCAGAATGACCTCTGTGGCCTTTACATCAAGTTGTCAGGAACCTTAGTGTGACATGGAGAACATTTTAGGAGGAAACCAGAATACCCTTTAGTTACACGGAGAGCAGATACACTTACATAACCCAGTCGGTATTCTACCACAAATGAATGACACATTTCCTGTAACAAAGCAAGCCCATCAATTGTGGACATTCTGTATAAAAAATAGGTTATTCAGCTTCTTTGTACAGTGAGCACTCAATTCTAGAAGCAGTTCCTAAGACACAAGCATATCTGACATCATCGTGAGTTGTGAGCACACACACTGGAAAAACCAGTAGCCCCAGAGCGTCCCCACAGGAGGCGCGCTGCTCCCGCGCACGGCGGCGGGTCTGTGCAGGCCGGGCCGCCTGGGGAAGGCGGAGGCTGCACACAGCCAAGGAACAGCAAGACAACACACAACCCAACGGAGAACCCGAGTGGCTCGCCCGTTTCAGAAACTGATTTTGATTCTGACTTATCACGATACAAGGTAAAGAGTCGAGGGAGACCTAACCCTGGAAGCTCAGACTCCTTGAGAAAACTGCAAATCTACTGGGACACGGCTTTTGAAGATAATAATATGATGACAGGCTCTAAGGGAGACTGAAGGTCTAGAAGACACAGAAGTCGCTATGTCCACAGAGGTACGTGTGCTAGCATTATTTACTAAAAGAGTCACATCGCTTCTGTCAATCTTGCTTTTCACTCGTTAGAGATCCGCATAGATTCTATCGCTACAAAAAGCTTCCTTAAAGTTCTGTTTTTGGGGCAGGAGGAGGGTGCTCTATGAATACAGTTCACTGGACTATCAAAGAAGGGGTGATGAATAAAAACTCAACTTCTCGCCATCGGCAGCTGGGGCGCTCCCGGCCTCTGCCTTCACAGACGGGAAGCAGCAGAGGGGATGCGCTTCTCCCGGCCCACGTCCAGGACAGGCGAGCCCTGCGGGAGGGCCCAGGCCGGCACTCACAGCAGGAGGCTGCAGGGCACAGGCCCCATTTCTCAGAATAAGTCAAATCAGTTGTCATTTTAAAATACAACTCAAAAGATCATTTTCGTTAAAAAAAAATCCGCACATGGAAACCAAGCAGTGACTCAGGATACTTATCAGATTACATCCTAGTTGAGTTCTCCGTGAACCGTGTTTTCCATAAGCCATCTGCTCTCTTCCCATCAACCAGCAGTGAGTGATGTCAGTGAGCAATCTCAAGTGTGGAGTGTGCACCGCCTGTGTTACTAGGCTCCTGTCGCCTCCCACAGCTCGCGCTCCCTCTGACCGACTAGCGCGCGAGCATCACCTCCCAGTAACCAGCTGGACCACGTCCAGGAAAGGGAAGAACCCAGGTAAGCGGGCGGGCTGTGAAGAGGCTCACTCATCATAACCAGGCCTACGAGTTCAGAAGCGGGAGAGAGACAAGACTCAGAGGGTAAGAGAGTCTGGACACAGTTCGGAAGAGAGGTAGGTGGGCCAGGTCGGGCTCAAGTGTTGGGTCCGAGAACACAGGTGGGGGTCCAGGCCCTGTTCTGTCTTGCGCATGTTAGGATACGTGTAAGGTCTAGCCCCTCTCCCCAGCCCATCGACGGGTTCAGGCTAATCTGGCACACTTCTAGCTGCCCCTAGAGGACCATAACCTTTTCTTCAGCATCTCGCTTTGTTCTCTCCTCCTCCTGGCGGCGCCGCTCCTCCTCCTGCCTGGCGCGATCTTCGGCCTCCCGCTTGCGCATCTCTTCCAGCTGCTGCTGGCGCCTCCGCTCCTCATCCTGTAACTAACAGCAGAGTGACTTTAACCTCCGCTCTGTGCACCCAGCAGCACGAGGCGCACCGAGCACACACGGACACAGGACACACACACAGTCACACACAAGATACCAGGTGAGAATCACTGCTGGCAGACAGTAACGCATACACATCTTAGCGCTCTACAATTTCAAAATAAGTTCCTTAAAAGCGTGGTCCCAAAGGTCCATAATTTTCTCATTAACTGTGGCTCAAAAAAAGAAGGACTCTGTCTCATGCATGCACACGTGAAACAAGTATGATTCTTATATTAGAATAAATGGCAGTTTAGCCAGCTCCTGTAAATCAGCAGACTCGAACAACAAACAAAACCCTCAATTGATGGAACTCTGGAACCCACTCAACTCCCTGCTGCCCTCTTCCCCTGCGCTTCCTGGCCTGCGCTCCTGTGTGGTATGGCACGCAGACTCTGGCCTCCCCGGGGTGGGGCGGAGGCCGTAGCACATGACTGCAGCGGGACGTGGGTCTGCAGAGAGCGCCGCTGACAGCAGCCCGCCTCTGCCTGGGCACCAGACTTCTAGCACGCTGGACCGTGGCCATCCACTTTCTCTGGACCCCATCCTGGACTTCGAGAATTCCTTCTCAGCCCAGGGATACCCCCAAACTCTGAGTCAGAGAATCTGAACCTGGAGTTTGGAAGGAACCTTACGCTACCTCCTTCTGCTACATGTCTGCCAAGTACTTATCCGCTCTGTCTGCATTACGTCTGCCGTCTGGGAACCTACTGTCTACCTCCCCGAGACAGGGCACTCTATCTTCAGGTAATGACTAGTCAAAAAGTTCTGTGTGTCTAAAATTCATCACCTGACGGTTTGCCTTCTATTTCTTGTCATTCAGGTTCTGCTTTTGAAACAACACAAAACAAATTTAGTATCTTTCCTTCACACATGTAAATGCTTCAAGATATCTTCAAAAATCTACGATGTAGCTGTTTTGGTTTCTGGCTCCTTGATCCTTCCGATCAGATTTCTCTAAGCACCACAGCTTCAGGGTACCTTTGACGAGAACAGAACCAAGCAGGATGCCCCTCTGTTGTTACAAGCCGGGATAAAGGCAACTTTGGAAGCTTGCTTCTGTTTCTGTCGTCTGCGACAGAGCCAGCCTGTAGCAGCGCCCACAGCCCTGCACCACCCTTGACATCAAGAGGAGTGGATGCAAAATTTAAAAAATGAAAATGTAACTCAACGCCACCTAGTTTAATTGCTAAAACCACTGCAGGAATCCCTTACATAAAATCGCTCATGGTGTGTTTCAGTATTTACAGAATTACTAGTTACTGCATAAACTGTTCATAGCAAAAAATAGAAACTGGACTTGAATTGCATTTATCTTTATTTTTTTAAACAAAAACCTAACAACTTCACTCTTGCCTGATTTCTGTGGAATAAACACTGCATCTGGTGGGAAAGTAACAAACTGTGTCACTAGACTTTTTCATGTCAGCAATTTTAAAACTTAGGAAAAAAATGAAAACTGCCTTGTCAAGAAGAAAAATGTACTTAACTTTCTCTTTGAGTACAATCTGGAAATACCCCGAGGAGGGAGGGCAGGGTGGCTTCTGGAGCAGGGGCAGGCGCTGCCGCCTGAGAAGCGCAGCACAGAGGAAGAACTGTCGCCGGCGTCCTGCCCTGGGGAGAGCCCCCCACAGGAGGAGAGCCCCCCATAGGAGGGCTCACGGCCAGCGGCGTGAAGACTGATCAAGCATGGTATAGTCATCAGTCCAAATTATGAGAAACAGTACCCAAATAAAAATAACAAAATAAAACAGCAACTGAGAATATTAAATATTCTACAGAAGAGTAATTTATAGAAGAATGTAAAACTGCATTAACGAAAGAAGTTTTTCTGTTACCCAATAAAACACGAACTAATTCATCACGTTATACTTACTAGACCTAATTAAAAACAAGTCTGAGCAAGAAAACCAGAATCCACTGAAACAGCCCACTCGTTCTTTTAAATTAAAGAGGAGTATAATTTTAAGAAATGAGAACAGCTACAATTCTCGTAATTACAGATACAGAATGCTGTCTTACGAATCTGTAAACAGCCTCCTCTTAAAAGCCTTCATTCTTCTAAATCTGGATGGGGAAAGCAAGGAAACAAACGTCTCCTGGGTTAGGTTCATTAGTGCCTACTCTTAAAGTCGGTAAATGAGCCAGTGCCATCAGGACCAGGGCAGCCTCTCTCCACAATGGGGTACACTGCTTCATGTCCTCTCATCTTCAAAAGACTGTTCTGCTCTGCATATGCATGCCGCTTTACTCTACCCTCCTCCCCCAAAACCATTAAGGACAGAACAGAGAATCCAATCTCCTAATTTACTCCAAATAATAGCTCAGAATGGTACGCGGAGCTGACATTCAGTAGCAGTTAAAGGGCAGTTCAACTTCCTACAGATTTCATGGCTGAGATCCGAGGACAAACTATGTTCACACTGGAGTTAAATGAACAGGAGATGAGCTCACTGTTTTACAGGAAAGGAATGCAAAGTGACAAGTATGAAAGCCGTCTGGTAGGAAGTTATATTCAGGGGAGCAGATCTGAATGGCTGGAAGGAGAATTCTTACAGAATGAACACAAGACAGCCCAGACTGAAGCTATTCTAAACCAAGAACTAAGCTGGGATTTCTAAAGCCAGTCCTCAAAGCCTGAACAAGTTTAGCTACACTGGAGGTCCTCATTTCTAAAAAAGGCATTTTCAGGTTAAAAAAAAATTATGTTGAAATCTGTGTTTATGACTTTATACCACAAAACATTAACTAGTATTTTGAATTTATAGTATAAGCCCCATTAAGGGAGACAATCACATTGAGATAACGGAAAACAAAATAGGGCCAAGGTGTCCGTTACTTTTTGACATTTTCACTGAAAATACCACTAAAAGTCTGTTGAGCAGGTTGTCCTTAAGAACCTGGGCAAGGCTTTTCTGCCTATGTTCCCACCCATTAGGAACACCCTAAAATTTTTAATTACCCCCCCCAAGAGCAACCCCTATGATCAGGCCTCTTACTACCACTGGGCTTTGGCCCCTGACTCAGGTCCAGAGCAAGTCCTCAGCCACCAGCCCCACGCCGAGAGTGCTGAGGAAAGCCATGCCCACGATGCTGGGCGCTCCGTCAGTGAGCTCCCCTCCCTTGGCACAGGCCATGCCTCTGCCTCTTCAGTGTGAGGACAGGGACAACTTGCTCAGGAGCTGTAAGATCTATAGCTTAGCTGCGTTAGAGCAGTCTAACAGTCTAGTGGCAGAGACGGGAAGTCAGTCCCAAGTACGCTGTGCAGCTCAAAGAGCCCACAACCTGCACCCACAGTTCTCTTCACGCAACTGTAGTATCTGACACAAGCATGTGAATTTTGTGTTCTACTCCAAAACACAGGCAAGTTGGTTTTACTAGGAACATACTCTCCTCTTACTTTCTGGAGTAAGACGACCCACACTTCGCATCCACTGCTCACTCCTGCGGCAAGGTACTTCTGTGTGAAGAGGCAGAGAGCAGCCCACCTCTCCTATAGGTAGCTCTCTCCGGAAGTGCACCTTCCAACGGGGTTTCTGACTAACTCTTGCTTTTAGTCCAACCCCTTCTATGCTCAGGTCGCTCAGGTCTGCCCAATTCCCACCGTCCCACATGCAGACCAGACAGAAGGGCAGCTGACAAGGGCAGATCTAGCCTGGGCCTTCATGGGAGGAAAACAGGAGAGCTACTGAGATCTCTGAAAACATCCCTTTGCTGGCACTACCCCACGGTGGAAGGATGTCCCCCCTGAGCTGTCAGGTCATCTGAGTCAGCAGATGACCCGTTACAATGGCACCAAGACACAGCCTGAGACCAGCCAACTGAAAGACCGTCAGGTCACGTCCATTTCTAGTTGAAAGTCGGTCCCTAGCAAGAGTTTCATGAGCAGGAGACATTTTTGTGTAGCAGAATTTGAAATAAATATAACCTCAGAAAACTCTGGTTAGAATCCCGACCGCCTATATGATGTCAGGTGAATCTCTTCAACACTGGTCTTGTCCCTCTGTTCTACCCACATCACAGGGCTGTCATGAGGAAACAAGAGAGTAATGTATGTAATTATCTGGCAACCTAGGGCAACACAGGCATGAGCTGCACATCCTGTCACTGGGTAGAAGGACTAGCTGCCCTTAGACCTCAGTCAGGGAAAGCTACAGGGATGGCTGATACCACCCACCCCAGAGCGCGGGTGTGAAGGGGAGGGTAGGCCGGGTCATGGGAAGGCATGGATGGAACAACAGCACTTCATGGCCACAGGAAGACTTAGGACGTTTCTCTAAGGCACAGGAGAGCTGCTGCTGGGTTCTGAGGGCTCCTGAGATCTAACGTCTTTTAACTAGGACCCCTGTAGCTGCTGTGTTGAGAACAGCCCGTACGGGAACAAAGGCAGAAAAGGGACTCAGCAAGAAGTCCTTTGCGGTGAGGAAATGGCAGTGGCTCAGGCCAGTGTGGGTGTCTGGGGGTCAGATTCTGAGAAAGTAAAGCCAGTTGAATTTCTCGATGGAGAGGACTGGGGGTTCTGGTTACTAAGGTCCACAGACGGGGCAACTGGAAGAGTCTACTGAGACTGGAGGGCCGAAGGCAGAGGAGATGAGCAGCACGGCCGGCGGGGCCGGGGACAGCAGGCATTTCAGGGAGAACACAATGGGGTTTGCCAAGTCTTGTCTGACCCCCTGTGGAGGTGTTACACGGGCAGATGCGGACGGGTCTTTCATCTGAGAGGGCTTGGGCTACAAATGGAAATGGGGGTCCCAGATCGGGAGGCGGCCCACTGAAAGACCCGAGGGCGAGCAGAGCCAAGCCTGCCGAGACGCGGCTGCTCCGGGGCAGAGGACCCGCTCCACTGAGCCCAGTCATCACTGCGAACGTCCCGTGACGTCCTGTCTGAATAGCACGCTGTAAAAGCCGCACAGGGTATGCTTCCTACATGCCCGGTCACACCCGCCACCCTCATCTGAGAGAGAGGACTGACGCCTAGCAGAGGTCGCCCCAGACAAACTGCCAACTCTGACGGAAGGATTCTATAGATGATGACACTACTGGTAATAATATTAATATTCACTGGGAAATTAGGCTAAGAAATGCTCAGAAATGTGGTGGTTAAAGTCAATATTAATACTCAAAATAACTACCTTTTAAAGAAAGAAAAACTCTGCACTGTGTCTTTAAAATACAAATCTTTGTGTAATCCTTGCTCCTTAGGTACTCTTCGTCTGTCACGTCATCTGCACAGAGGACTCTCGCCGGGCCCACAGAGCTGGGGAATCTGTTAGAGCCAGTGCGTCAGGTCAGCACCCGGCGCGTAACGGACACCCCGTGAGCGTGTGCTGAATGAGCCTCTGACACAAAGAAACCACGCTAACGCACGTCTTCCAACCACCTGCCGTACGTACACCTTACCCCACAGAAGCATGGCAAGAACACACATATTGTGTCTCCTGTGGGAAAAGAAGTAAAGCTAAAACAATATGCCCTTCGGCCATCAAAGAGGGGAGCTGTCTCCACGAGTGACTTCTCTTTGGAGTAACAGTGCTACCACACTCTTTAAATTAAAAAAAAAAAAAAAAAAAAGGAAGAAAAAGGGCGGGCTGTTATTTGGTGAAAAGGCTAGCAAAGTCAGACCTGGACTCAGGGACTGTTTATAGTTCTGTCTGATGCTGCCCGTATTCATTTAGAAGACAACCAGCAAAAAATGACCTCAAGGTAATGTAACAGACGTCAGCCAGTACATCATTCTCTGGCCGATGACACAGGTAACAGGTGCCTGAGCATTGTAGAGACTGAATGAACAACACAGTTTCCCCAATACTGACATCAAACACAGTGAATTCACAATAGAAAAGGACTCCAGCATTTTTCGGCAAACAGTAAACTGGTACGGCTGATGAACTAAACTGAAGTCCGTGCGAAATTATTAAAGGAAACACAGAATAAATGTTTACTGAAAAGCTCTCTTATTCTACCAACAGACAGTAATATCCTAGACAGTTACATCTTAATTGGCAAAATATTGTGAATACCACTTCAATTGAGTTTCTAATAGTTGATTATTCAAAATCTATTACCAAGGTACTAAGAATGAAATAGTTCATTCATCGCAAAATTTCTTTCATTTGCTCATGTAATTATGATTATGTAAGAATACACAGAATCAATTTTATGACTAAAACTGAGAAAAGGTCAAAAACCATAAACAAACAGTAACACTTAAAATTAACGGAGAGAAGCAAAGAGTAACTAGATCTAAACACATTGAAAGGCATGCTTCCCGAGGCACGAACTACACATCCTGCTCCAGGACGCCCCTGGGATGGGTCTACTGGGAACACAGAACCACCACCACTGAAAGAAAAAAAGAAAATCAAGACAGGAAAAAAGTACCAAAGGGAAAGAAATGAGAACATACCAAATCTAGAACAGAGATTGCTGGCAGAGCAGTCTGCTGCAGGTAACAGAGAAGGAAAAAAAAAAAAGAAAGATGAGGTGTGAAAAAAGTCCAGTTTAGACCTGTCTTCCACCACCACCGGCATGCTTGCTGCTCCCGCGCTCCATCTGCGTCTGAAGGACAACCTGATGGGAACAGTACACGCTACAGACCAGCTTCCCAGACTCAGAAATAGGAAATGTCCACAAATGTATTAAACACTTGAGTTCGTTATTAAGGTACATGGAAGAAACTTTAAAAAGTACAATTTCCCTGACCTCTCTTACTTGGGAGACTAAGATATCCATCTTAAATATGATTAATGATAAATACACAGACATTTTAAACTAAATTATCGTAGAAACCTCCCAAATCTCTAATTCATACTAAGAGGCTTTGAAACAGTCACTGTTTGAACCATTTGGAAAACCTGACAGACTTTCAGTAAAAGTTCACTGCGGAGAACAGCTGCAGAAATGCCACGATGTGGTGCTAACTTCTCACCACCGGGCACAGTTACCACAGTAAAGGTTAACGATGTCTACTTCTCTCCCAGAGACATGGGCTTCACTCTCAGTGTGGCCTCAGCATGCAGCATGCTCTCCTGTTCTGGGGGGTGAGAGATCTGAGGCCAGGAGCACACTCAGCTCCTCGGATGACCCGCCACTAGCGGCACCGGCCAAAGCAGGGGACCCTGCACCGAGCACTCAGACGCCGTGTACACGGGCGAGGCCGGAGTCCTGACGCCAGAGTGGAAACCGCACAAACAATTCTAACACCGTCACTGATCCGTTACTGCAGCTGTTCTTTCAAGTAGAACAATACTGATGGTAAGCAGAGCTGTTTTTAAGGATGTTTATTACTGGTGACTGGGATAATACTAACAGAGTCACGTCACAATTAACATTAGGACTTTTGTTTAAGACACCTCAGTGTTCCAGCTGAATTTTGGGCCAAGTTCCATATACTGCTTGCTGAGAATATGTGCATAATAAGAAGTGTGTGACATGTTTCAGGAAAATAATTCACAGGACAAACTTGAAAAGGGATCAGACTGCTGGCTTTATGTACTAATGATTATCTAAGATTAGCTGCATCACGATGTGGGAAGACTGAAACGTCTGACTTAACAATTATTTGTTTAGATCTCTGGTACTGACAGTATCAAATCAAAGTTGCAATTAGAAACAAAATCCAAAAGTCATGCTCCAGGCTGTCCTTCCCCAGAACCCTGCACTGTAGACAAACTCACTAACATGACAGGTTGATAGCAATTTGCAGATTTTTACTGTTAAATGCCTCTCTGTCAACCGTTCTCTTGATAAAGTAACAAAGAATCTTAAATTTGGCACTTTAATGATCTACTGTGTTCAACGAACACAAATTTCACTTCTTTTATTTGAAAGAAAAGAGCAAGTTACTTTTATCAAACGGAGAAATAGGAATAAACTAAATTCTCAGTATCTTTATACTACCACTGAGACAGTCGTTCAGTGAGCGTCTGAGCCCTCTGCAGAGTTCCTTTCTGGGAAGGACAGGAAGACCGTCACTCCGAGGTTCTCAGCACTCTTCACTGTTAGCCCCCACCCAGTGCTGATAATCGAGACCAGGGGTCAGCAGAGGTCCCGCCACCCGTCTGGGAAGGACATTTCCGGGGCACACAGCACTCTCGCTGCTCAGGTCCCGCCTGGCTCTTGTTGTTCGACCGCAGAGCTGCACCGTTAAGACAGCCCACGGCCCACGCAGCCTCAGATACTCACTTTCTGGCTGTTTAAGAAAAAGTTTTGCCAACCCCTGATGAGGATTATTACTGGTTACTAACAAATTAGTGGTTATTAACTTGTTTTCTCAACTGAAGTGTTAATGAGAAGGACAACTACGAGTTTGCTCATTAAAACAGCAAAGTCCCATGTGGATGGTATTTACTTTTCAACGTCTGTGCCTCTAACCCTGGCTCACTCTGCAGGACACCAGCTAGCAGCAGCAGGTACCCCACGCGAGAGAACAGGGCCCTTGCCAACCCTCCGGGAGCCTGGGCGTGGCCATCCCCACGAGCGACACGCACAGGTACTCATGCCCACAGCACTTCTCCCCTTTACCCTTGCTCTCCGCTCAGCCTCAAGGCGCTGCATGATCAGCATGGTATCCACGTCATCGTCCTCCTCTTCCTCATCATCCTCGTCCTTCTGTTTGGACTCCTGGAGTCTCTTCTGGAACTGCCACTCCAGCATGAGCTTCCGCAGGCGGTCGTTCTCCTCCGCACTGCGCTCGGGCTTGTTCTGGAGCTCGTGGATCTCCCTGCT
This sequence comes from Ursus americanus, assembly GCF_024610735.1. Taxonomy (NCBI): domain Eukaryota; kingdom Metazoa; phylum Chordata; class Mammalia; order Carnivora; family Ursidae; genus Ursus; species Ursus americanus. The sequence goes on along the minus strand of NC_142137.1, from coordinate 74,552,749 downwards.
CAGCATATCCACGATGTGCATCTGCTGCTGCTTCTCCAGCTTCTCCCTGGCATCCCGCTTCCACGGGTCTGGGGACAGACTGTCTCCCGACGACAGCTCCTCTTTGCTGACCGTAATGTACTGTAAGTCTCTGCGCTCAATCGTGCGGGGCTGCTGCTGGGGCTGCAGCTCCCGAATGACCGTCTCCTGGGGCCTCTGCAGTGTGGACGGTTTTTCTGGCTTCACGTGTGGGACGGTCACAGGAGAGAACGGGGCCGGGTTCAGGGACTGGGAGCGCATCTGGCCCAGCTTCCGCTCCTGCTCCCTGCGCTTCCTGTCCCGCTCCTCTTCTAGACGGGCCTTCTCCTTCTCATACCACCGCTGGTGCTCTTCCCGCTTCCGCCGCTCTGTGGCCGCCACCTGAGCAGACGCAGGTCCTGTCTGGCCGGCAGGAGGCGGAGGGAGAGGCAAGTCCATGGGGATTCCGTCAAAGTCTCCGGCATAGTGGGTGGGAGGTGGCGGCGGCGGCGGGGGCAGGTCTGTTTGGACAGGCTGGGAGACGGCCGCGGGCATGGGCTGCACAGCGGCTGGCGTCTTCCAGCGCCCAGGGCCACTCTTGGTCAGAGTGGATGCGGGAGTGCCTGACTTGGAGGAGTGGTCCAGGTGCTCTTGGCTGGAGGTGCTGGAGCCCACCGAGGAGCTCTGATGGATCCACATATCACTATCAGACTTGCGATCCAAGACTGCCTCGATTCGATGCCTCTCTAGCTGGTATGCTTTATCCTCCCGAAGTTCCTCTTGGGAACGGGTAACACGCTGGAAAAATAAAAAAGGAAAACTGTTCTATTTCAGCCGCTTAGAAAAAAATGACTAAAAATACATATATCTTATCTTCAGGGAGAACACAGTTTAGGGAAATCGTTAAGGGAATGCTGAACAGAGGCGGAAACCGTCCAGCTCTGTGGCATGCATGACGTGCGGCACCATGTCGGGGTAGGGGGGTCAGTGCCCTTCTAGGGAATCTCTTTATCTGCTACAAACCAGGGGGAGCTGTACTTCCTGTATGCATCACTGGCAAACACACACCCACGGCACAGACACGCAGGTACTTCATGGACAAGCATGGCCTCCCCACTCTTCGGTGGGCCCTCACACGCATCTGCACTGTGGTTCCTCCCACAACTGACGGATCAATGTGTTTAGTGTAACTACATGAAAAGCAACAAGATTTACTTCCCTGTAGTAAAATTCTGAGTAAGAGTCATGATCAAATCTTAACCACGCCAGCCATGGTTCCACCAGCTGATGACTGGCTTTGGGAAAACTCCGGCAGAGCTGGGCACATGCCAGGACAAGCCAGGCACCTGGCTGTCTCTGTTCCTGTCTTAGAAAGGTACAAAACACAGTGTGTATATGTGGAAAAGATGGAAACGAACACACTCTCCCAAAGGGCTAGTCTCTGCACAACGGCATGTCTAAAAGTAGTTTAAATTGATAGAAATGGGGGCGCCTGGGTGGCACAGTGGTTAAGCGTCTGCCTTCGGCTCAGGGCGTGATCCTGGAGTTCTGGGATTGAGCCCCACATCAGGCTCCTCCGCTATGAGCCTGCTTCTTCCTCTCCCACTCCCCCTGCTTGTGTTCCCTCTCTCGCTGGCTGTCTCTATCTCTGTCGAATGAATAAATAAAATGTTAAAAAAAAAAATATTGAGGGGCGCCTGGGTAGCGCAGTCGTTAAAGCGTCTGCCTTCGGCTCAGGGCGTGATCCTGGCTATCCGGGATCGAGTCCCACATCAGGCTCTTCCGCTATGAGCCTGCTTCTTCCTCTCCCACTCCCCCTGCTGTGTTCCCTCTCTCGCTGGCTGTCTCTCTGTCACATAAATAAATAAAATCTTTAAAAAAAAAAAAAAAATATTGATAGAAATGATTCACTATGATGTCAAACACTTTTTCTTGTCCTATTGATGTGCAGAAATTAAAAGATGAAAATCTGGAAAATAAGCGCTTTCCTTTCCTTAAAAAATAAGCCAACAACAAAAAAATGAAGTATCACTTAAAAAAACAGTAGCCTGATAGAAAAATGCAACATTTATTGCCCACATTTTGCTATAGCTGCACTATGCCCACAGAAACCGTTTCTTGCTTGTTGGGCAGTGTCCAGACCCTCGAACAAGGGTTAGGGGCACTGAACGCTGGGTGGTCAAAAATCCACATACAACTTCTGACACCCCCCCCCCTCAAACTTTACTAACAGCCTACTGTTGACTGGAAGCCTTACAGAAACATCAACAGTCAATCACCACGTATTTGGTATGTCTTATTATATACTGTATTCTTACAACACAGTCAACTACAGAAAAGAAGATGTCATTAAGAAAACCATCAGGATGAGAACATACATTTACAACAAGCACTGTACTGAAAAATACGGGCATAAAAGTGGACACGAGCAGTTCGACTGATGCTCAAGTCTACAGTATCGTTAAATTTCTTGCTATTTGTAGAACAGATACTCTTAAAGTACGAGATTTCAGACGTCCAGCCCTAGACTCCCCATGGGCTCTTCTCTGCTGCAGCACTGAGCCTCCTGGATCACTGCTCTGCTCTCCCTGCAGACTTCACGTGAGCCCCTGGTGCCCTCGTCCCATCTCTCCATGTATCCCCTGCTAAGTCATGGGCCCCTGAGGCCCAGTCATGTCAGGATCCACATAAGTGACGTGTCAATGCGCTGACCTCTCAGCTCCCTGACTTCCTCTTCTATTCTCATTTATCCCCGAGGTGAGGCAGAAGGAAACGGCAGACATACACTAGGAACCAGGGGGCTTAATAATGGTATTCCCATAAAATAGCAGAAAACGTGTATATGATCTTGACATAAGGGAAGGAGATCTTCTAAGGGTTAACAAATCACGCGAGAGGAAGCAAGGCACACAAGTACTTCATTGTGAAAGAGAAATCTGGAGGAAGACCTCTTCTCTGCTAACTCCAGCTCGCTGGCAGAGCCGGCGGGGGGGGAGGGGGGCAGAGGAGGGCATCCAACGGTCCCAGACAGACTGGACCTGGGGTACTCAGGCCTCCCTAGGAAACAGGCAGGATGGCGCCATGGACAAGATGACAACATCTGTGACCTCAGGATCACTTCTTGCCCTCAGAGAATGTAGCTCTTCTTCCCTGCTACTCGTCCTGACCTGCCCGTGACTGTGAGTCCTCCTCTGTTCGCCTGGCCTTGGCTCAGCTCAGCTGCACCTCCTCCCTGGGTTCCTCCAACCACCCCAACTAAAGCACCACAACCAGAATTCACTATCCAGGACCCGTATTTGTTACATATCCTAGACTGTGCCTATATCTATGCATATATTTGATTTCTTCTCCCAGTCTTTCACAATGCAACGTTACCTTTCTTAAACAGAAAATCCCATCTGATAACGTTCCTCACCTCAATGACTCAGACCGACACTCCCTTCTCTACTAACTTGGATAAAACCCAATTTCTTCAGCTTATCACGTCAAGCCCTTGCTGTGTGTTTCCAGGCTGCAAAGGCCTGCCACTGCCCCTGCCCCGAGCCTGGTTCCTGCTCAGCGGCACATCTCTGCGCCTTCTCCTTTGGTCTGAAAAGCTCTTCTATTCAGAGAGTTGTAATGCGGGAGCCCAGGTGCTAGTCACACCTAGAATGAAAGGTAGCTCTGCGACTCAGTGAGGACCCAAATCGCTAGCAGGGCTTCCTACACTGTATGGACTTTATCCGTCTCCTTTCCCAACCACATAAATAGTTTTATGGGCAGGGACCATGGTTATGTCTGCATCCCAGTGCTTGGACTGATACAAACAAAGAAAAACACACACCACTCATTTTTCACTCCTTGAATCAGGAATCCTGCCTCACAAACTGTAACGAAGGTGCACTATCACTAGCCCTTCACTAATCAAACAGCAAGGGAATAAAGCATTCTTTTTCATATTTAGTATTCCTTCCTATCCCCTCTTCCTCAGTTAACCACAAAACCAGGAAAGAAAAAAGGTATCAGTCTCAGTGCTGTCCTCCAGAGAGTATCAACGTATCTCTGAAACCATTCAGATTTTACCCTGTCAACCGGCTTATCTTTGCAGGCCGCGAATGTTCATGGACTCCTTCTCTCTAACCTGAATTGCAATACTGGAATGATTACTGTCTGGGTGCATGTGTGGCTTCTCCTCATAATTTGGCCACTGGTTCTGAGGAGGAGCCATCCGGTCCTGGGATTTGGAAGCTGGGAAGGTGAAATACTCTCTGGTGTACGTCTGAGTGGGGATGGGGTAGGCCTCAGGTCTAGGTGGAGGGGTCTGTTCCTGTAAAATGGGAAGAAGAAAGAAAAGTAAGCTTTTGGCAATTTGTACATAAATTAATTTAATTTCCAATGATCTGTTTTTTTAAAATACAGTAGATATATTTAAAAATGTGTTAAAAATTAAGTGTCTGATCCTATACTAATAATGAAAAACATTTTATTTTGCCCTGACTTCTTAATTTAAAGCTAATTTCCTTATTATATTAAAAATGAAGAAGCCCTCAGGAATTCTCAGCACTGCTGACTTTCAGAGTGAACATGTGAGGAGACAGTTTAGGGATTCTGCCTAAGTATTTGCTGTAGTGAGGATGTTCGCCTCGTCCTCCCACCTCAGTGCAGAGGTTCCCAGTGGAGACAGACGTTATCTTAGCTGTTGTTCCGGGGGCGTACGCGCTCTTCCCTCCAGGGCTAGGAGGCTGATCTGTTGGAAGGAGTCAGGGAAAAGAAAGTTTAACATGAGATCAACAAACTCGATGTCACACTCCTTCCTCCTCCTTCCTCCATCTTCCAACTGCCAGTGAGGAGTCAGCAGAGACAAACAGCACCCACGTGACAGAATAGGGCTCAGCGCACCCACTCCTCTCTCCTGAAGAATCAGAGCCCAGAGCTACCAAGTTTCATCTATAGACCAGGGACTGGCAAACATTGCTGGCAATGGGACAGACAGTAAATATTTTAGGCTTTGCAGACCTTACATGTGTTGCATATCCTTCTATCGATTCTTCTTCTCGTTAACAACCCTTCAAAAGTATAAAAGCCATTGAAGCTCCTGCTGGCAGCCTGCCAAGTCCTTAGAGACAGTATCAATGACTCGTCTCGAGCATCAACTGAATCAAACATGTTCTAACCCAGCTTTTACTTTCTATTGGAAGAACATCACTTTTTTTTTTTTTTGTTTAAAGATTTTATTTATTTATGTGACAGAGAGACAGCCAGCGAGAGAGGGAACACAGCAGGGGAGTGGGAGAGGAAGAAGCAGGCTCACAGCGGAGGAGCCTGATGTGGGACTCAATCCCGGAATGCCCTGAGCCGAAGGCAGACGCTTAACAACTGTGCTACCAGGCACCCCTGGAAGAACATTACTTTTGATCTCTCTCACAAAAAGCACATGTCCGTTGGCCAGTTATATGCAGGTAATCCTATGGTTCTGATCACTAAGCAAGCACGGGGTGCCCCAACACTGACAGTGACCGTGCATGTCCAGGCCAGGGCAGGCCAGGCAAAGTGACCCCTCTTACTTGCCACGTTGGGGCTAGAGCGGTGATCAGCCCGGTTCTTCATCAGCCTGTCGTCGCCCGGCAATTTCTTCGGTTCACTGTATTCTGCCCAGGGCAGCTGAGGGCTCTCAGGTGACCCGTTTGGAGCTGAATTATTATAGAGCTCGAAACCTTCACTCTTTGGTCGGGGTTTACCTGAGCCACGACGGTCTGAAACTGAAATCAAAGTGCATTCAGGCTCCCCTCATTTGTTCAAGAATTTATTTTAAACAACCAATTTATTAGTCTTCGAAGAAAGACTTTGTATATGTAGATTCATCTACAAATATTTAAAATTTCATAAGACCTTATTTTTAGCAGAATAAATAAGGTAACTTTTTTTTTTAATCTAACAGTACAATCTTTCCAGAGAATCTTTATTAAAAGCAACATTTAACTGGCACTGATGGGAAAAGGTGCTCTTTCCAACCTATTTTCTCATAAACCCCACCTGTTAAGTCACAAGACTATTTTGAAAGTAACCTTTTTAAAAAGTGAAAGATAAATACACTTCCCTCACTTTCTAAAGCACACTAATTCTTTTAGTAGCTAGCAGGGCCAACAGCTGGTGTGACTGTCTATGCTCTCCTTCTGGCTTCTGGATCTCCCTGTGGGGCAGCCTGGGTGTGTTCTCTGTTCTAACAGCTTCCCTCTGACTTCTAACTCACAGTCTGGTTTGCTTCTTGGAACGACTGGAAGCTGCACCAATATAGTACGGTCGTGCGAATAAGTAAGAAATACGCTCAGTCGAGGTCTACACTACAACACATGGTTGTGTTAAGATACACTCTCTGTTTATTCCAGGAAACAGTAGGCCCAGGTTCTCAGAAGCTTTGGTTGCTGTCGTTGTGTTACCATGAGGTCGACTTCAGGTCTTGGACTTGGCCAAAGCCCCCAGATCACTGACCGATGGAGAAGGGAGGTCCATCAAGGCCAGACCTAGTGGCTGTGCACAAAGTTAGCAAAGTAAATGCAAAGTATATAATGATTTAAAAGATAATGTGAGTCCTAATGGTTTTTTCCCTGTGATTTCTGAACTAATCCTTTTTAAAAAGCCCTAAATCTACTGGTTTTACTCTGAGATTTTTGATATTGGTACAAAATCATGGTTCCCACCACAGATTACCTTATCCAAATAACTGAGCTTTTAATTTAAAGTGAACTACATATAACAGGATAATCATGTCTTGCGCACACAGGACTGAAGTAACTATTCATACGCACAACACAGATGTCATTTCAGTAGAGAATCCCACTTGTGCTCTGAAGACGTTATATCCCACATCACACTGGCTACAACTAAGGGCCTAGTGCGGGGCGGACGGAAATCCTCCTGCAGCCGGCCAGTCCCACGGGGGCTCCTGGGGGGCATGGACCTAGTGAATCATCGCGTGGCTAGATCCTGAACACAGTTCTTGGCTACTTGTCCTGGGCACCTTGCTGAAGTGCTTGCAGCCCCAGCTGGGATCGTGAAAGCAAAAGACCCTAACCCACAGAGTTTATGTGGCTACAAAGAGAAGATCAGGACGGTAAAACGCCTGGCACGCGGTGAGTGGGCGCTACAAGCCAGCTACTGCTGGCAATAGTCAAAGGAAGAGACGGCATGCAATTCTCCACAAGGAGCTCTTACTTCTTTGCATCATCGGGGACGGCTGATTGAGCAGGGTGGCGAGGCCGTGATAAATTGCTCCCTGCTTTGCTACTTCTAGTGTTACCACAGAACTTGTTCTTGTCATGAGTTCTGCCGCCCTAGGAAGAAGAGAGTGGCACAAACGTAAAGAAAACGAAATGCAGTGCCCGCTCTTCACAATGACAGCCTGTGACCAGAGTGACCGACCGCTATGCTGAATAACAGTTCCGACCTCCAGACAGATGACCTGCTGCCCATTCCTTGCTTTAAAGATTAACTAAGCACACATCTCCTGTTAGCACAGTAAAAATGGTAAGATGATACTCAAATTCCCAGGACGTGCCAAGAGTATGTTTTTTTAAGCTTCAAAGAAACTGCTCCAAACCAAAATACGTATTTATAATCTGCTAACAAATGAGGCGTCATATACACTGTTTTACATTTAAAAAGGTGAGGAGTAAGGGCACAGCTTTTTGGCATTATTTTTTGTCTTCTAATTCCAAATGTGAAATATCCCTAAACATGTTAATATTCAGCTTTAAACAAATACATAAACAATACCTTTCTTGAGAGAGTCCTACCAGACTTCGTCCATCCACACTGAGGAGCTGGTCACCTGCAGCCAGGCGTCCATCCTGTGTCACCCAAAAGGCACGTGTTTTGGACAGTGGGGACAGCCAGGGCAAGAGGAGGAAGAGGAAAGTCAATCAGCAAACAGTCGACATGGTGTTTTATAACTACAAGTATCAGTGGGGCATCGCAGGTCATTTGCTGAGTAGGACACACCGAAAACTTACTTAAAAATGATACTAACCACATCCGCAGCACCTCCTTTTACAACAGACTTGACATAGATTCCAAGTTTATCTTGACCAGCACCCTAAGCAAAAACAAAGCAGGAAACACTGCTTGAAAATACAGAGTTAAAAATACAATACTCAGTAAAACAAAACAAAAATAAAAAAAATAAAACTAGTACATAGATAATTGTAACAAAAGTCCTGGTTCCTGTTTTTACATGAGAATTAGAACTAATAAAATTAACACACTATTAGGTAAATACAAAGAAACGAACAGGAAATGTATCTACTTTAGGTTTCTAAATCAAGGAAAAGTACTCTTGAAAAACTGATTATTCATAAACCAGCTGATGAGACGACTAAGACCTGGCACCCTCATGGAAATTCCAAACAGCTCTGACGGTCCTAGGTTTAAGTGAGAGCTAAAGCTACCCTCATGACATAGGCTACTAATCATTTTTATACAAAAGCAATTTATTATAGTATTTTTATATTCCAATATTTGCCTATATCCCCTTATTATTTCCAAAGCTGTATTTTAAAATTTAAAACAAGAAAAAACTTCCTGTGGCATCTAGGAAGAGGGACTTAGGTAGTAAGGCAGGGCTCTGTGGAAAATCCTGTGCACTGGTTCAACTGAAGGATCATGTACTATAACTTGCGATGAAGGCGGAGCTAGCGCCCCGACCCACAGGCCCGTCTGGACCAGCAGATTCTGTGCAACAGCTTTAAGGAATATATACAAGTCTTGTACAGAATCAGCAACATTCCACTTGCACATTCCAACTAGAACCTAAAGATCCAATACGGACAATCTGTGGAACAACCGCAGGAAGCACTCGCATGCGTGAAATCTCACTTGGATAGTACTGCCAGTGTTCCACGACCGAGGATCCAGTTCTCAGCTCAGGGTAATTGCAATAGTTATGAAGTACTGTGTCATAAAAGCAAAAATATAAAAGGTATCCCAGGGAGTTGTAAGGACAGTGATTTCAATAAATGATTTAATTGAAACAAATTTTCCACAACACTCTGGAAGTACATAATTTCCACTTTCTCCGTTTTGCTAACAGAGCTGGTTTGGAGAGGACAGTCTGACTGGGGAGCTCTGCTGAAGCCTGTCCCCGCTCTCCCCTCAGGAAAATCCAGCATGTAGGATGCCACTGTTTTGTGACCCTAAAACCATCTATTATGTTTCTCATTATGAAAATGGCATAGAGTGTATCAATTTAACAAAACAACTCAATTTTGGGAAACAGTATGTTTCAAATTTCATGTGGTCACCTTACCTACGAGCGGAGTTTATACAAATTCTACACAAGGTAAAAATCAAACCCCTCTTTTCCAGCTCCCCACCCTCTGGCCTAGGTTTTCTCATCTGTTCCTCGGTGTCTGTCTGTCCCTCGACAACTACCATACCCCGTTGCTGCACATCTGCCCAGCCCCAGACACCCGACTGCCTACAGACAGACGGGTGCCCCTTAAAAATCATCCAGCATTTCCAACACAACAGGATAACCAAGTGCAACCTGAGACCTCTGCCTGGTCCTTCTGACACACACACACACACACACACACACACACACACACACACACGAAGCACTGAGATAGTTGGCTAAGCTTATACTTTTTTATAAATACATGGTAGGCACTCAATAAATGGCAACTTTCTGAATTTTAGCATGTCACTCACTTAGCAAGACAGCAACAGAGCAATAGATATACCTTTTACCTGACTTCACGCAGGCCAATCCTGGGTTTCCCTGAACCCAGAGACCTAGCACGCACTAGGGGAAATTACTTGTAAGCCAGCCCCTACCTCCAGCCCATCGGTTATATGACACACAGTATCCCCTTGCATGTAATCTAATTAGATGATTTTTTCCCCAATACAGTTCATACTTTTATGTAATCTGCAATTGACTGCTTAATTCAACAACTCAGCTGTTTAAATGACAACTTCACTCCTTCAACAAATACTCACTGAATGCTCCCTTATGCTGTCCTAAGCTCTTCACACACATCCGTGGACAGAGCAGACAAACGCCCCGGACCTCACGAAGCTTGTATTCCAGAGCGGCCTTCTCTGTAGCGTCTAATAATTCCGACCGGGGCACTGAAAATCCCCCTCCTCTTTTCTGCAAATGCTGCAGGGTGTTTCCTTACAGCTAATACCTGAGGCCAGACCATTTCTTCAAAGGTTCTAAGAGCATAATGACCTGCTTCCTGTGTTCTCCGTCTGACTGAGAGCAAAGCAGTGCTCACAGCGTTTCAGGATGCAGTTAGTGTGAATGGGTGGGCACTGACATCTTCATGATGTAGTACAGATCATAAAACTGTCCTTTTACGAAGATACTCAATTACCACCGTCTTTGAAAAGAAAAATGTTTACCAGTAATACTAATATTTTTAGTAACAGTGATATAAACAAAATAGTAAATATATACATTTTTAAAATTTTTAATTTTTTAATAAGATTTTATTTATTTATTTATTTATTTGACAGAGACAAAGAACACAAGTAAGGAAGCAGCAGCAGAGGCAGAGGGAGAATCAGGTTCCCCACTGAGCAGGGAGCCCCACCATGTGGAGCACGATCCCAGGACCCTGGGATCATGACCTGAGCTGAAGGCAGACACTTAATGACTGAGTGACCCAGGTGCCCCTATAAGAGATTATTATTAATAATGAAACAAATAACATTTATTTAGACAAACTGTAAGAGAACTCTGTCTTTCTAAAATCACAAAACAGAACGATAAAAGAACAAGAGAAAAAACATGTTGCTTCTCCCTATGTCAAGGCCCTGCTCACATACTCTCTGCTGGCCGACAGTTAGCTCCGTTGTCACAATGCCCACTCTGGGAAGGGGCCTCTGTTCCACACTCAGAATGAATGGTAGCTTCACTGTGATACCCCCTTCTGCTTTCAGCCTCCTCGTTCAGACCAGGAATCACACCCCTGAGGGGAGCTACCAGGCCCCGTATTCCATTCTAGACAACTAATACAATTTCCATCCAGGAGACTCCACACGATGTGCAAATACTATGAAAGTGACCGCAAACCCTGCAGCACCTTTCGGGAGGATGCTACACGCGGTGTGAGGTTTACAAAGCCTGTGTTCAAATACTCAAGTAAAACTGATCACGTAATATAGGCACTGGACAGCATCGTGACCGTTACATCTTTAAATATGGGCAGAAGTTTCCAGCATAAACCTCCCAACAGTCCTGGCAAGCCCTCTGTGTGACTGTCCCGCTGGTCCCCTCTGTGCAACCTGCCGCAGGAGCCCCTTCCTGAAGCATGCCACACGGGGCTCCTGACCCAAGACTGGAGCAGCTGCTGCCCCCTGAACCCGAGTTCAGGCTCTCGCCCCTCTCACAACACACTATGCCTGATCCAGATCCTCCTTCTTGTGCCCTCATTCCATCCTGTTTCCGTGTTCCTGCCTTTGTTTATGTTGTACTTTCCACACAAAACGTCTGATGCAATGTGTCTGCCAAAACGCTTTCGTCATTTGACTCCTGGGCTCACCTGCCACTGCTGGCCAAGCCACACAAGCTCTCTCTCACCTACATTCCTGGAACAGTTCCTCTGTCCTGTATTCTAGCTACTGACCATACAGACAGCTCTCCTTGTCTCCCTTCCCTGGTCGCTGCCGTCTGTCCTCCTACCACGTGGTCACTGCCATCCTCTCAAACCCTACCATGAGGCAGTCCAGAATCTTACTGAATGAATACATTAGTGTTAGTATTCGTGGGTCAGGAAGCAGTTGATGCAGCTATCACAGACTGACTTGGTAACACTGGAACGTTCCTGGTTTAACAAGTTAGGAACCCTAAGCATTTCAGACTATGGTACCACATGTACTGTTTCTGGAAGAAGCTATCTTCCATTACAGTTGGGTAATGGACGATGGGAAGGGCACAGCATTGAAGAAATGCTATTATTTTCTTACGTGATGGGAATTTCCTAAGTTCTAAGCTACAATCACGTCTTTAATTCCAAGTTCAATTTATCAGTGTATCAGCTACTCGGAAAAGGAGATCTTCATCTGAGGAATTATGAGACAATGATTATTAGAGACCTCAATGGCAAAGACCCAGTAGGCTTCTAAAAGGTCCTTTTAAGGTTGGTCATAAAAACGGACTTTAATTAAGTCACTGATGGTGAATGATTAAATACATTAAAAAAAATACTCTTGGGAGAGGGTGATACACAAGTGAAGAATGTGGATCTAGAATATTCTTAAAGAGGCACCCAAGCTTTGGTTAGCATTTGAATCTTACTAATGTGGTCTCAACCTTACACTGCTTACCTAGAAATAGTCCTTATTTAACAGACCCACTGCTTACATTTCCATAAACACATTGCCATTCCGCTAACCTTTAACTTTCCTGTAGACACGGTCCCTTTAGCAGACCTACTCCATTGGAATTCCCTTCCCTCCTTTCATTCTGGTCCCCTCCCACCTCTGCTTATTGGACTCCTATCCATACTTCATGTGCAGCTCACAGTTACAAACTGGACATAAAAAACTACAAATACAACTGCTGTACAGAGAAATGACCAGTTCCACTGGTAATTATTTTAGAAAAACAAAGTTACAGATGGATACTCAGAAATCAAAGAAGTCTAAGGAATTTATTTATTTTCTTAAATATTTTATTTATTTGACAGAGAGAGAGAGAGAGAGAGAGAGAACACACACAAGCAGGGGGAGCGGCAAAGGATTCTCTGATGCGGGACTTGATCCCAGGACCCCGAGATCATGACTTGAGCCGAAGGCAGACGCTTAATCAACTGAGCCCACACAGGCGCCCCCAAAGTCTAAGGAATTTCTAACCATACACACACACATACACACATGTGTGTATATACATAAAATCAACATGGGTAGTTACTTTCAACCCAAGACACCACCATCTCTGGCCAACTCTAAGGGGACCCAGTGTCTCCATCTGGCCACAGCAGCCCTGGTCTGAAACGTCCACCTTGGCAGGCTGGACAGAGGGGCATATAGTGCTGCTTCATCCCTGCTAATGGCACGTGGACTGGGAATAGGTCAGCTCTAGGGAGCACCGAGGCAAACTTACCATCCGTCAGGCTGCAATAACTCCTTAACATTACAAAGCTCTCACTACCTGCCCCACTTCATCTGAATAAAAATAAGATTATACACTATGATGATAATTGTATAAAACAAAATTACTTCAGAAGCATTAAACCACTATGTCTTCTTTCTGAAGAGTAATGCACACACTAACCCAGCCTAGGAAGACTGAACTTTGTAAGGCAAGTCCACTCCTTTTCCTTTTTAAAGATTTTATTTACTTATTTGAGAGAGAGAGTACACGAGGGGCGGGGAGGGGCAGAAGGAGAGGGAGAAACAGACTCCGTTCCAACCAGGGAGCCCGATGCAGGGCTCGATCCCAGGACCCTGGGATCATGACCTGAGCTGAAGGCAGATGCTTAACTGACTGAGCCACCCAGGTGCCCCAAGTTCATTCCTTTTCTAATTAAGAAAGGAAAATGGGGTTCAGAAAGTTTTTGCTGCTACATACCAACGTAACACATCTGTCAGTAAAAGAATGTATATATGAGCTATATAAACAGTAACCAAATGTTGGTGGAATGGTATTAGACACTATTAAGACTGCTGTCCGGTATGGTGGCCACAGACCACATGTGGCTTTACTGAGCACTCACAATGTGGAAATGTGGCTAGTCCAAACTCAAATGTGTATTGAGTATACAATATACTCAGCTATCAAAGCTTTGTAGGGAAAAAAGAACCTAATTATCTCATTAATGACTTACATTCACTACATGTTGGAATCATAACATTTTGGATACTGTATAAAATAAAACACATTATTAAAATTAATTTCAGGGTTTTTTAAATGTAGCTAATACAACATTTAAAATTACTTTTGTGGCTCACACATTCTACTGGACACCACCATTCTGACACTATAGATTTTTTCACACTATATGTTATTAGTAGCCACGGGTACTAGCAATAAATTTATAATTATGCAGATAACTGAGTAAAAACAAGATTTTAGCACAAGATAATATACATTATATATAACATTATACATCCTGATTTCCAACCATGGGAAGAGTAACCATAATCACTAAAATGGAAAGGCTAAATAATTTTAAGGATTACTTGTTTAAAGCTACCTAAGTTTGTATTTGAAGGTATTTCTGTATTTTTAGTCTTGTATTTGTAAAATTAAAAGATTAATCAGAATCATCCAGAATTATCCATTCCCACTTAACAAATCAAATTCCTTTTTATTTTTCTTATTTTTAAAAAAGATTTTATTGATTTATTTCAGAGAGAGAAAGAGAGTGTGCACAAGCAGGGGGAACAGCAGAGGGAGAGGGAGAAGCAAGCAACCCAGGTACCCCTCAAATTCCTTTTAAAAAGGGTCTCCTGAAAAGCAGTTGTATATTTTACAGGCACCAGGAATTATGAATGACACTAAGTACAATTTTGGACTTTAATTAAACTAATGAGGAGTAAATTTTTAAGCATCAAAGCCACATTTTCCCTTCCGAAGACACTCTGAGTGACATGGCGGTCTAGTGCCTGAGCTGCTCTGTTTGGCGTCTGTGCTCTCCAATATCATTCCAAACTCCTAGAGAGCAGAGAGTGTTGACCAAATATGCCCCAGCCAGGCCACGCAAAAGAAATGCAAAAGCTAGATCCTTAGTCCTTAGAAAAGCAATTAAAATGGAGTAACAGAGATCCCAGGTGTGATTTTAGGATTTAATCTTAAGTGCGCCTTGAATCTGCTTCTCTTTCCTTTCAAAGGGAAAGGAGGGGTTGGAGAGGGAGGTGGGATTACTGAAGAAGAGGAGGGCAGGGCACCGGGAAGAGAGGTGTAGCAGAAGTGTACTGGGGTTTCCTTGTGGAAAACAGCAGAAGAAGAATGGCAGTAAGTTAACAGAAAAGGTTCCCAAACAGAACGATTGAGGCAGAAATAAGAACTCAGCTGCTACACACCGTACATTCCCCAGAACTCGAGGAAATGCACCCGTGGCTTGGCTGCTTACGTGTCAGATGAGGACCGGCTGCCCCCAAACAGCTAGTCTCTGCTCCCACTGGCGCATCTTTGAGAAGACGGAGGGTGAGGTCCTCTCACCTCGGGCACAGATACTCAGTCAGGAGGAGCCTACGCCTCAAACGCTCAGTGGCCAACTAAGTGTGTGGGGGAGTATGATATGACTAACAGCATAAAAACATCATTAACACACAAGCCAAAAAAAAAAGGCAGCAGCAGGAGGAAGGAAGATATGCCGGCAAAGAGTCAAGCCTATTGTTCCCAGGGCTGGAGACCTAGTGTGGGCTCTTTACTGAAGGTTCCAGAACAATAGTGGGCCGGGAGGACCTGTGAGCCCAGCAGTATTTAAAACTCATCAGGATGTTCAGTACAACTCTCTGCCCACGTGCTCCCTTCTCAGGGTCTGAAAGTAGATTTACTTCCCATCAGACAAGGAGTTCTGATTCGTAAAGTATTAAAATTCAGACAAGGGTTTTAAAAACATTGAAAAGCTCTTCTTGGTGGGAATTACCTTAATTCTGAAACAATCAGTTTTAAAACTTGTTCTTGATACACATTCCACCCTCAACAACCCTGGAAGTACGTGCCAGGTGCTCCCGGACAGGTGTGGTGTCATAAACAAGCCTACGCTTGGTTTCCATGAGCCAGGCTCCAGGTCCAGTTCTGTTCACTGCTTACCCTTGGCACAGAATACAGAACACATCCCATCTTTCCTTTCCCTCTTTATGAAATGAAGGAAATGAACTACACAGGGGAGTCAAGTTGGGTCCCTAGATGGGCTGCAGGAGGTCTGCGGTGTGTGTGCACTGCACGAGCACAAGGGTGCAGGGCTTTCCCAAGACCTCAGGGTGGTGTGGAAATGAAAGGAGCGAGACCACAGCAGGCGAGCTCCTGGCTTCTGTCCACTGCTCATGCAGGTATGCCCCGTGCAGGGAGGAGACCTGACTCCCAGGCCTCGGCTGAGAGCAAGTGGGCGAGGCTGATGCAGTCTGAACCTTCCCCAGACTGGGGTACTCCACAACCACAGCCGATCCCCTGCATCCAGTGAGCCATATAAAGATCCTTTCTTACCATGCGTCCTATCATGTGAAATGATTCTGCTTCAGAGCTTTAACGTTTCTATTATGTGACTACTATAATGAAATTCAATAATTCCATCAATCCAAGAAATTAGCACTTAGACCATTATTATAAAATAGGTAAAAAATTATTCTTTGATATAACTTAATTTACTGTTTTGCTTTTAGAACAAAAACATGAAACATTATTTCCAAATTCATGAACAATAGTCATGGAGAGCACTAGTCATTTCATACAACAGAAGAAATTCTGCAGTCACACTGGGTACTTTGAAACTGATTTTAAAAAGGAACCAAATTTCCTGACTTCATCTTTTTGACTAGGTCTTTCCCTCATGGTCACAATAAGACATTAAAGAATGTGAGAATGAAGGTCTCAAATTCTTCAAAGGACTTAATCGTAGTTCATGTCAGGAATTTACTCTTCAAACAGTGAGAAGGTGCTATATTAATAAAGACTGTTTTCATCTTCTTTTTAAGACAAAGGAATCTTTTTTATGTTCTAAACTAATTAAGATTTAAAAACTTACGATCAGTATATAGTCTAAAAGCACAAACTAAAATACTTTTAAGACACTATTCAACTGTTCGTTTCAAAATAAAATAGTAAAATATCCTAAGTACCTTAAAAATGGTCATTTTTAGTTCACTTTTAGCAAAAGTGGGTTTCAGAGACAGTCAAAGCCACCTAATGCGCCCACTGGTGCAGAGGCTCTGTACCCCAGCAAGCCCCACACGGGCTCTCAGCATTATTTCCAGCGATCTTCACCATATTATGACCAGCGGGAGTACATGGGTGTTTTTCTTGTGCAAAAAGGGTAGAGGAACTTTTACTTTATGAACCTTCCGAAGGTGCAATATTAAAATACAGAGCAACCAACCCCTGGGTGTGTAATTACGAGCCACGGTACGCGGGGCTCCAGGAGCCAGTGAACGGCTGGCGGGTTTCAACAAGTTCTCCTGGAGGCAGCCGCGCTCTTGGAAGGGTCACAGTTCAGAGCTTGCCCGAGAACAGCCACGTCCTCAACAGCACCCTGAGGAAACTCACCAGCGATCCTGCTCTTCCGACAACAGAGAACCACATTCTGATCCCAGCACCGCAGCGGCTTCTCCAACTGAGGAAAAAAACAGCTGTCTGCCCCCCTCCGTTTTCCACAGCAACCAACCGAGCTGGTCTTTGAGGACCCGGATCCGCACAGCTCTGAGCTGGACATGAGGACACCGAGCGGCATTTAGCCGCGCGGGCTGCAGCGAGTGCCGCGCTCAGGCTCTTACGTAACCAGGCAGCTCTGACTTGCCTTCACTTGGTACTTTATTAAACTTTAAAAAGAGCTAGAAAAATAAAGAGGGAATTGTTTGTATTTTAAAAATCCAAATTAAACAGGAAGCACCGTGTTGTCCCACAGACGAGTAAGAAGCAGCATACTAAACTTCCCCAAAAGCAATGTTTTAAAAAAGTAAACTGCACACACATACTGTTCCAAATCATCTGGATTTCATAAAACTGAACCGCAATGTGGAAGGGGCGTCAGGGAGCTTAACATCAAAACATCGTCCAGCCTCACAGCAGCTAGCCACACACTAATTAGGAAAAACATGAAAAAAAGACTGGGCCAAATACAAAGACCACAACATCTTAAGGAAAACACAAACTACACAGACACCAGGAAGAGTTACTGGGGCCTCCAGGCCCTTCTGTGCCAGACACGCAGCAGCACCGAGGGAGCGAGATGACACACGGCACCGTGTGGCCAGCGAGAGCCGGGTCAGAGCCTTCCCACGGCCCCTCTCACTCGTCCAGCCGTGGTCTGCTCGGGGCTCCGCGAGGTGCACACGTAGATCTCGCGGCACCGGACCAGCACAGGAGGCGAGTTGCGCCCCAGCAAAAAGGAAGCAACAGTTCCCAGTCGTGCTGAAACACCCCCCACCCCGTGCGCTGGCCTGCCGGGCACTTAAAACACATTCCTGAAACCCTGAAAACAAACATCCTCTATGGTTATAGCTGATGCAGACCTATGCCATGTATCAGCCTCACCGGGCTGTTCTAGCAACGCGTGTCCATTAAATGACTTCTGATTTTTATGGCAGAGTGTTCCTTTCCTAGTACCAAAGACATTACAAATAAGTCTGAGAAAAACAGGTTACGTGGAGCAGTGGGGAACGGCAAAATTCACGCTCATTTCGAGAGCAGGCATTAATGCCCTGTTTATGTCTTCAAGGGGCACAGCGTCCACTTAACGGACCGTATTCTCTGAGTTACTTTCTCCAGAGCATCTCTCTGCGTGCTGTCTGGCTCTCAGTTTTTGAGTTCCATACCCATATATCCAACTGTCTGCGACACAATACCCTCACTCATCTAGCCAGACCGCCGTCCCAGATCTCAAAGGTCGCTTGTGCAAAACTGAACACTTGACTCTCCCACTGCCGAAACCTCCCCCCTGGCCCAGCCCTGCTTTCAGTACGTGCCGCTTCCACAGGCTCCGTGGCTGAGGGCAGGGGCACGGAGCACCCCGCTCTTCCTCTCTTTCACCCACCACAGCTGATTCATCCGCCACAGGGAAAGCTGTTATTCAACAAACAGGCATTAGCATCCACAGCGCACCAGCAACAAGACAACCGGCCCAACCTCAATGACAGTGCTCTACCCCCTGTGGCCGGGCCGACCACCTGCCTCTGTGGCCGCTTCCCAGGGCTGAGCCTCTGTCACCTTCCACCAGGAAACTGGTGATAGCTTACTTACCACTGCTGCTCTGATTACACTTCTGAGCCCCTCAAACCCGTGCTCTCTGAAGGACCAACAATAAACTTTTGAAACCTCACTCTGATCTCATCATGCCTTTATCTGACCCCCTTCAACAGCTACTTCTCTAAGCGATACTAAAATGCACAACCACGTCAAGACCTCAGGGACTCTAAGTCCCTCGGGGACACAGCCACACTCCCGCACTGGCTGCCAACCTACAGCTGCAGCAGAGGCCGCAAGGCCCACAAGGCAGAGATACTTGCCATCCAGGCCCTCGCAGGAAAAGCACGCGGACTCTGCTGCAGGGGACGCAGTCCCGCCCCCTCTCTCCCAGATGCACCTCGGAAGGCTTGCTCCCACTACAGTGCTCCAGCCACACAGCTGCGCCTTTGCCCGCGGCCCCTCTTCTGCGATTCTCTGCCCACCATCCTCTACCCGGCTAGTACGCGCGCATCCTTGAAGTTCCAGCTGAAAAGGCATTTCTTCAAGAAGGCCTTCACTGATCTCCACTCTCCACTGGCATTTAGACATTCAATAAATAACCCTGGATAATAACGACCTCTGGTGTCATTCACTCGTTCCTGTTTATTTTTGCCTCACCTCTCAAGTAATCAAGGGTTTATGTACTGATAAAGATATTCTTGTGGGAGAAACAATCACGAGAGCCAGGTGTATACTTAGTTTTATTAAATCTACTGTTTAATAAGCTAATGAATTAACCACCTTAGCATTAAATCTAGAATCTCTTTGCAAAAAACTTTTATTATTACTTTTCTTCTAGTTCTAAATTTATAGTTTCACTGTGGAAAGTATTTAAAAAGACCAGAAACAAGAACAGTGCGGAAATCACTGAAATGTGGGAGGGGATGTCACCTTCCCAGTTTAGGAAAGGAAGGAGCAGACCCTCGAGGCCTCCCTCCCATGGGGCCTTCTATGAAGAGAGGTGAGACAGGGGTGAAGACACTGAGCATGTGCTCCCTATCCTAGGTGCTCCGGCAGGCGCTGCAGCAGGAGCCATGTGGGAAGGCGGCGGGAAGGAGAGCACGCTACTTTCAGAAATTAGGTACCAGCCAGTCTGCTGTAGATGCGACACAGGACCCATGCTCTCCATTCCAGCTTTGGGCAGTAAAAAGGGGATCTTCTGATTTCTTTCTAACTTCCTTTGTTGTTCCTATTCCCCACGAAGCCCCAATTCTATAATCCTATATCCCAATTAGAAATGCTAACAGTGGTATTTTCCAGTTTTTTCTACAAATCTTTTTTTTTTTTTTAATGTGTCAGTAGAGAAAACCACCAACAGAAACCTAGAGACTTAAAGGTTAAAAAGTGAAAATTATACTCTATTTTTACATAACAGGCACTTGGTATTCTCTCTTGGAATAAACAGTACCCTAACAATTAGCTACTACTTTCACACTGAGTTTATTATTCTAGTATTAGTGAAAGGAACAAAAGACTCCTCTTAAGACTACTATATAACCTGAAGCTAAATCCTGTGTGTTCCCAACTTATGCGAGGCTAACAGAAATCAGTCACCGTGCTACCATGATTTCTTACCACAAGTTACAAATACTTCTGTAACTGCAAGGATTCCAGAGTCATTTCTATTTTTATGACAAAAGTACTTCCTACTGACTACAGAGAGAACACCGTTTCCCCCATGCTTCCTTGCATGAAAGCAAATGCAAACCAGGATGGACAGGAGCTCAGAGGGAGTGGCAGTCAGCAGAGGTAGGGGTGGAAGAGGCGAGCAAGTGCAGAGAACCACCACCAGGACAGAAGCACAGCTGCGTGGCCAGCAGCCACAGTGTGGGCGAAGGCCAGGTGGACCAGCTGTCGTCGCTGGTCCTGGCCTGAGCACTCCAGTAGAGACCTCAGGGGTCCTGCCCTCCAGGCTCACTCACTCCTTTCTCACTCCTTCCCCTGCTCCGGTCTATAGAAAGGTGGAGGGACCCCTCCTGGCAGTTAGAGGACTCTCCCCACTGCCTGCCATCTAACCCTTAGCAGGAACCATTCCTGGGGGAGAATGGAGGGCTGGGACCGTGCCCTCCCTTCTCCCTCTCACCCACAGGCACAGGTAAGTGAATCAAGGCGTGACTGTGACTTCAGCCCATCTCCTTGTCCTAACCGCCCACTGACACCCAGCTGTCTGGCAAGAACAGAGACCAGAGGGGAGGGCAGGGGCGGGGAGGGCAGGGGCGGGGGGGGGGGGGCGGCACCCACATGGGGCCTCACTGTGTATGCGACGCCTTTACATGTTACCGGGTGCCAGGGAAAGGATCAAAGAGGCTTATGTAAATCAGACTTGCTTCTTTAGAAAACAGGCTGTTCTGTACTGAGAGAGAGCATAACTTTCTGAGCTGGAAAAGATGGAGCTGCCAATAAACAGTGGCCCTGCCGCCCCACAGGCAGTAGTACTTCAGATCCCAAGTAAGACGAGCACTAGAAGGGAGGTCCACATATATAAACACCTAACAGGAAATAACGCAGGTTAAAGTTTTCCTGTGTATTTGAGTGTGGCAAGATAATTTTTCATCTTGTTTTTTTCCCTAAAAATGAGAATTTGATTCAGTTGGTAAG
Source organism: Ursus americanus (assembly GCF_024610735.1). Classification (NCBI taxonomy): domain Eukaryota; kingdom Metazoa; phylum Chordata; class Mammalia; order Carnivora; family Ursidae; genus Ursus; species Ursus americanus. The sequence continues at coordinate 74,531,283 of NC_142137.1, read as the reverse complement.
CAAAGAAAATAGTCCATGTCTAATACCTTCCCATTCACAACTCCAAAAAGTTCTGAGTTGTGGGTCCATTAAATCAGAATAGTCTGGAAATATAGCCCCCAAGCATGACCCTTATCAGGAGTAAGGGACTCTGGAGTATGAGAGGGGCTAACAGGTCCCAGACCTACGCTCTGGCCCATTTTGGGTGACCCCACGTAACCTGGCGGTTCAGAACCAGACCACTGTGCCCTACGTCCTCCTGTCCACATCCGACAAAGGCTCGCCTTGGCCAGCAGATTCCCAAATGGGATCCTAGCTGTAGTCTATTCATCCTACACACCACGCCCTTCCCAGACACAGCTTCCTGAAACGTCAGTTCCATCGTGACCCTTTTGTTTCTCTGTGAGATCTACAAGATACGGTGCAAACCCCTCACCGTCAATGAGGAGTTTCCAGAATCACCTGAGCACCACTTCCCTCACTCCACTCTCCCTTAGCCATACAGGTTTCACATTACGCACACACAGCCCGCAGCCCGGCTTCGCGCCATCCCTGCTTGTCCCCAACCACTCCCTCTTAAGGCTAGCTGGGATGCGCTTCACTCCCAGTGCCCCACAAGTAGGGCTGCGACCTCCTAGGCCCCGCTGCACACCCGCTGGAAGAGAGCGCCTGGACAGGGGAAGCAGAGGTCCACCTTGGTATCGAGCGAGTGGGGACGCGTCCATGCCCTAGCGCTTGAGAAGGCGTCCGATGCCCCGCTCTGACCATGTGCGAGACCTTGCTCCTGTTTCAGACTAAGGAATCCCTTTTCTCCCGTGCCTGCTGTGGCCCAACAAGTTTTGACTCTGCCTGCCTCCCAGGAGCAGCACTGGCTCAACGTCAAGGTCACACTCTCCACAGCTCCTGTTTTCAGAGCAGGACGCCGTCCCTCCATTGCCTGAGCCTGCGTACCGTGGACACGTTCGTGAAACACCACTACCCACCCCCGAGAGAGAGACGTGCACGCACGCTTTGTCCATGGGCAGCGAAGGGCTCCCACACGCTCGGCTCTGCCGACTGCTGACCGACTCAAGGTCCGGGAAGGAAGTGTGACAACTCACGTCCCAACTGTGTCCTACCTTTGCTGCAACAATGCTGAGGCCCATCCCATTTTGCTTTTTAAGAGTCACAGTGATTATTTCAGGTTCTTTCCTCAGAGGCTGAGCCTGAAGAACAAAAAGAAAGGTTAATTTTATGTCTGAAATGAAGTGTTTCTAGGTTAGACAACTCATGAGCTATTCGGCCGATCCTACTCACTGTGGTGAATGGCACAGACAACGAGCAAGGATTACAGATACTGCTCGTGGAGTAGCCTGGTAAAGGATCAATACTCCCAACTCAAGAGCCGCGAAGATGAAACTAGTCAAAAATGCTATTTAAATGTTAAAGAACTTAATTTATAAAACAAAACTACACTTCCATTACTATCAGATCAGAAAAACCCAATCATAAAAATTAAATTAAGATGTTACTTTACTACCTTTCAAAATTAATTACTAGGTGTTTTTTAAAGAAGAAATGTAAACCTATTTTACACCATCTATGGGGAGGTCAGAAAAGACCGCTGTAACAAAGATGACCCAACATCTGTCTCTTGGGAGAACGCAAGAGTCATCTAAGGTTAGACCACCCCAGATGCGGGCAGCACTGCTCTACATACTTTGGGTAATAAAGTCATGGCTCAGGAACGGAGGCCAGTTCTTGAACTGATCCCTAAGCAAATGAGGAACTGTCCACTGAAGTTACATGGTATATACACAGTACACCTCACCCAAAGAGCAAACAAAATTACAGAAGAAAATCACCAGTGCATACTGGTGCACACTAAGGGGTAATTTAATCAAACACGTAAGTACGAAGGCACACTGCCAACAAGTGGTAATTATACATGTGGGTTGTTAATTTAGAACCAAGGTCAGTGAGACAACACTTTAAGGAAAGTAAGTAAGATTAGGATTAAGATGACACACTTTTCTTTTAGAGGAAGACGTGAAAGCCCTCGAGGGGTCTCTGAGCACGCTGGCAGGATGAAGGCCCATGACCCCACCTACGGAGGAGCTTGCTGTCCTGTAAAGTCTGGGGGCTGGAAGCTGCGGTCACGTGGGATGTGGCCAACAGCTCGTGAGGCTGAAGCACGTGTGGGGGCACAGTCACTGCGTCAGTGGTACACGTGGTCAGCGCTCCGATGTGACAGGGCTACTATCACTAAACCAGCGGCTGGACACGGGGGACATATGCTCCAGTCTGAAGCATGCTACTCAGTCATGACAGATAATTACCTGGAATTTGACATACAAAACACACATGACATGCTTCACTTGACGTTAAGTATTGCCACCTTATACAATCTGTTTTCTTAGAAATCAGATACGTGGCAGGCACCAGTTTTTAGGGTGGCACAAGGAAGTCTCTGAGCTTCACAACATTTCCGGCTGTTCTCACACACACACCAGAATCTCTACATCTTGGCCCAGGCACACTGGACGATTCCATGCCTCCTGGGACTCGGTGGACAGGTGAATAAACGGCCACATGCAACCACATGTAACACACTGACCCCGACCAACAGGAACCTGGACAAAAATACGGTCACATCTGTTTGCGCCTTCTAACCCGTAAGTGGCTTAAAAAGATGAAAATGGCAATTACAGAAGGATATTTAAAGTGAAAGATTTAAATGAAACTCAACAACAAAGTTCGAAAAGGAAAAATTTCATTTGTTTCTATTAATCAGAGACAGGGCAGCCTATGTAGTATAGGACAACTGTGTCTGCTGTCACGTTCTAGGGCATGAGGAAACATTCTTTGTTGTAGGAGGGAAAGCAGAATTTTCCATAAAATGTATAAAGCTAGCAAATACGAGGATTGACTACTCTTTCAAAAGATACGAAATATCAGCAAGTGATTTGATACATATTTAAAACAAGGTAGAACCAACCATAAGGAGAAAATAATTCTACTAACGAAAAGCATTTTCTAATAAAATTTGTAAGGCTATTGTATTAATATTTTTTAAAAATATGTATTAACATTAAGCCTGGTATAGCTATGGGTGGAAATATTCTTTATTTTTAAAAATACCATGTTTATGGACAAAAGCATACAGACATGGCCTAGAAAAAAAAATATGTAAATCATGGTTTCAGATTTTTTAAAATAAAATGGGTATTTAAAGGTGATTTTAAAATAGTCCTATCACAACAAGGCTCACTATAATCAAGGAACGAGTCTGTGTGACATTTTCAAACCGTGAGGAATACAGGCCAGTCTGTACTCCACCTAGGGCCCTCCCGATACTTGCCAGCTCCGTGCTCTCACGCAGAAGGTGGCTCTCATAATCTGCACCTTCAAAATATATCGTCCAAGTACCTGGTGAGCGTGCATGAGGGACTAGCCTGCAAAATCCTGAGAAGAGAACAAGCAAATTATAAAACTGAAGAGCACAGCACATCAGCCACGTCATCTTTAAGGAGGGAAGCAGCATCACATACCAACTGCTTCATATCTAAAGACGACATTTATTTTTCCTACTCTACATACATTTGTTCCCTCTGAAAACAGAACTATCAGACATTTAAACTCGTTAGTTGTTTTGGTCCAGTGGAACTCAACACCATGCTGAAAAGTGAAACTGGTCTTCCCTTCTCTTTTGTTTCAGAGAACTTTTCTCCTTACTTCTGTAAGAAATCCCTGAAGGGCACTATAACTCCTTCCTTGCTGGCCAAGCACTCCTCAACAATACCCAGAATACCTTTCACAACAGAGACCAGAAATGACACTAGTGCACATGTCTGCCCACGATGTCACACCCTGGGCTCTACAGTTTTCACGCAGTACAAGATCCGACCTGTAGGAGGGACCCCTTCTTGTGACTCTGTCCAAATTTCCTTACAAGTCACTTAAATTTCTTACAAATAAATTTTAGAATCATTTTATAATGTTTTAAAGAGTATCTCTGATATTCCCATAATGAAAAAATGACATCTTTACAAAACTAAGCTTTTCAATTCAAAATACTTCATTTTTTCATTTAGTCAATTCTTATTCTGTGTTTCTCGGGAATTTCCTGACAGAGTCGTATTATCACATAGGCCTTGCACAATTCTTAAATTTTCTCCAAAGTGGTCTGGTCTTACTACTATTGGCAGCTAAACAATTACGAGGAGCACAGCACATGCCTGACATCACAGTGACGGCTCTTGCCAGCACGCACAGCCTCACCTAGTCCCGCGGACCTGGGGCTGCGGAGGGCCCTAGCTGGCGCCAGCCGGCACTGGCACTCTCCCACTCTTGGATTCCAGCGGTGAGGAAGGCCCGCCCGTTATTTTTGGGCACTTATGAGTTTTTTTGCAGTAAAGGGAAAAGGAGATGTCCACAGAATGCAGTTAAAAGTATATAAACTTAGATTCTTGTTTTAAAAAAAATCACTGTTTCAATCCATTTTCATTAAAATATGACCTACAACTTCTCCTTCCGCCACTTGAGGGGACTGTGATTATCATGATTTTGAAATGAACAATTTTTCTTATTTTCTTATTTTTTCAAATGGCAAGGCTGGATCACACAACAAGCAGACATGTTCTGCTCTCCTGGCTGAAGGAACGCAGCTCGGATCAGGTATGAGTCCGTGCTGGTTTTATAGGTTTCTCTCACACAACTGTGTCATAGGACAAAACAAAAGGAATATAAATTGAGAGCACATAGTAGTTCTTTATTTGGCTTACAAAGAATTGAGCATGAAGAATTAAAAACAGTGATGTCATAAAAGAAACACCTAGTTCTTTGTAAGTCTTGTAAAGGCACCTCTGTAGTAGGCCGTGTTATCATCTGACACGTACGGAACAACACGGGGACGCCAAGACCATGATGAAATATCACACAGGTTCTGAAATCAATCACTCAGGGGAGCCTCAGGGGAAGTCAGAGTAAACTTTGGCACCGAGACAGGAGCTCACTCTTCCCACCTTGGCAGTATTTCCTTTATGGCACACATTACAAACCGGCAGCTGTGCACACACCACAAATTACACATACGCATCTCAAAAATGCTAGTGAATGAGTCTTCCCGTGTGCTCGTTCACAAGAACTTAGTGAAGAGCAGCAGTTGCTGAGCACTTGACACCCAGCAGCCCCATGCCAGGTACGTGGGAGAGTACGGGGAGCCCGCCCCACAGGACTCCAGCTCAACCCCAGAGACGGACAGATGCGCTTCAAGTGCTGTCACAAAAATATCCCAAAAGAACAGACTCACTTGTGGGGAAAGTGGCTTAAGTGTCAAGAGGAGGCTGAGGTTTTCTACACAAAGGGCTACCTGACTGGGACTTAAGAAAATAAATACATGGGGCGCCTGGGTGGCACAGCGGTTAAGCGTCTGCCTTCGGCTCAGGGCGTGATCCTGGCGTTGTGGGATCGAGCCCCAGATCAGGCTCCTCTGCTATGAGCCTGCTTCTTCCTCTCCCACTCCCCCTGCTTGTGTTCCCTCTCTCGCTGGCTGTCTCTATCCTGTCGAATAAATAAATAAAATCTTTTTAAAAAAAAAAAAAAGAAAAAGAAAAAGAAAAAGAAAAAAAATACAAGCGTGCAAGTGAAGCAGCGGGAACAGGGGGTAAGGGGATAAGGCACAAAGGCACCCGCGTGGCCGCGCAATCGCAGTCAGTACTAAGGACGGGGCTGGGAGCGGAGCCCATGCGGAGGGGACCTGCTCAGCCGCCAGTGTGCTCTGATCCTGGGGGTGAAGGGGCAGAGCTGGGGCAGGAGAGCCAGCAGCAATGCGCAGAGAAGCACCTGATGGCTGCGGGGGATGGGGGGCCAGGAGCTGCTGCTATAACCCACACGTGGGTGCCCCAGGTGGTGAAGACAGCCAGCTGATGGGCGTGGCCCCACAGGTGTGACAAGTGGTGACCGCACAGCAACACAGCAACGGATGCCCCTGGGCTCGGCACTGAGGCCACACGCTGGTGCCAGGGACCAGTTCAGGCCCACTCTGCTGGGACGCCCATGCCTGGCTGAAGCTTTCCCAGATGTCACTGCAGCCTGGACCTCTGTCCTCCCTGCTTGCCCCAGACAGGAGCCCGGGTTCCTGTCCCAGCCCCTTTCTCCTTTACACAAGGCTCCTTGAAGACGCACGCACCTCAGCTCTGGTGCTCTGAGGATGGTACTGAGAGAAGACAAGAGTCAGCCTTCCTGGGATGGCTACAGCCACATCTGCTAGTGGAGGAACTAACACACTACCCTTTCGTTACGAGAAGCAGCCTTTGTAAAATGGAAATTTTAAACTATCAAAACGTTTAAAGACATAAAAATCTATTTATTGTAGCATGTGAAATAGTCATTGAAATTAAAAATCACACTCACCAAATTCACAAAGATGAACATAAAACCTTAATTTTGATATTATTATTTTTGTTTAAACTAACTCTTGAATTTTGAATCTATTTTTCTATTCATCTGAGCTCCACGCTACAAAATGTAGCAGACTGGGACTGAACTGTGGTCTAATTTAAAAGTTCGTGCTTCAGGTGTAAGCATGGTATTTTGGGGGGAAGGAGCAGAAGGAGAGGGAGAGAGAATCTCATGCAGACTCCTTGGTAAGCAGGGAGCCTGACTCGGGGCTCAGTCCTAGGACCCTGAGATCATGACCTGAGCTGAAACCAAGAGTCGGCTGCTTTAACTGACTGAGCCACCCAGGCGCCCTGTAAGTGTGGTATTTTTATCACCACATTCCAACAAGAGTATGTAAACAGGTATAGGATCAAACAAGGGAGCTCACTGCCCTTAGACAAGACCAGCTGGAGTATGGCTCACGAGCCCACGGCAGGTGCTGAGCCCACAGCAGGTGCCGCACGCACTGGCGACAGTGGAGACAGCGCCAACGCTACGTGGGAGATGTGCTCTGTGCCCCAGGTCTAAGCGCTCCACAGGCAGCTGACCCGGTCCTCAGCGTGATCCCCTGAGCGCCTGCTATCCACGTGCCCACCTTAAAGACTGGAAGTCACAGCTGACAGAGCTGGGGTACGAGCTGAGATGGTCTGATTGCAGCACTCGTGCTGCTCCTGACAACTCTGCTGGTAGCAACACACACGGACAATTCAGTTCTAGAGGATGAGCCAAGCTCCCAGGCTACAAAAAACGATGGGAGGAGCAACATGAAGTTCTCCTTCCTACCAGCCCAGACAGAAGTGTGGCTACGACAGCCAGCCAGCACAGCCAGTGCCCCTGGGAGGGTCGCAACACACCCACAGGAACTCTGTGGCAGGACATTTCTGACCCCATCACCATGAAACGCTTACTTCCACGTCCTGGAACACGGCTTTCTCCAGAAGCACATGGTGTGTGCTCCACACCCGTGGTCTCACACACACACACACACACACACACACACACACACACACACCCCGGTACAATGCTCACTCGAACCCGGGTCATAGTTCAGACTCCAGGTATAGTGAGACTCACCTCTCTGGCACAAAGGGTCCAAAAATTCTTGTAAACCATTTGGAATGTTCCTGACAACATCACAAGAATAGCCATCTTCTGGCAAAAGAAAAGGCAGCTGCAGATCGGGGTCCTCTTCGAGCTGCACCTCCCTCCCGTCACTGCGCGCCAGCTCGTCAGCCGTGTTTTCAGCCACAGCCACCACGTTTTCTATCAGGTCCTGATCAGAACACAGACGCACAGTGAGAATGACATGCTAACGGACTGGTACCCAGATTTTCTCGTGCGAGTGCGGCCACACACGCACAGGCAGGGCTGCGGAGGGAGAACGAATCTCTCAGCATGTTAACACCAGTCTTCAGATCACTAGCAAAGGACCGACTTCAAACACATGAACCAAGACAGTCGTAATTAATCTCAAGTAACCTGCAGCCTTAAAAAGAAATGAGTCAATCACAAGAAAATGGTTTTCCCTTTTCAAAAGTAGTCATTTTTTTCCTTGCCATTTTTTAACATCCAGGTGCTAATAATCCTATTTTTGTAGAATTCTTAAGGACAGAAAAAGCTCACACAATGGTAAATGTAAACCATCAGGACAGAAATACCTGTTCCCAGCTAACAGAGAGGACAGCTCACACACCTTCACCGTACAGCCCGATGAAGTGAACACAGCACCTCAACCTCCCTCAGCTCAAGAACGGAGACCTCATGGAGACGCAGCCCCTCGCCACCCTGTTTCCCTCCCCGGGTCAGCTTCCTGGGGCTCTTCCGCCACAGATCCCGCCTGCCTGCTCCTGAAACCCGTACAGACGGAAGCGTCTGACTCGGCATCTGCCTTCTGTGCACACGGCACAGTGCATTTCATCTGCTGTGCAAACTCACGCCTCAGGGCCGTGCTGCACTCCTTCCACGGTGACAGCACCGTCTATATGCTGTTCTGTCAGTGGGCGTTTGCGGATTTCCGATCCCACTACTCTGTACACGTCTTTTGTTGGCATAAAGTCAATACCAGAGGTCAACCCATCCACCTCATGCACTTCCCTCGTCGGGACTCCTGCTTTGAGCGATTGTATTCGTGGTGACAAGCCTTGCAGCCTTCCTCACCCTAGGCACAGGAATTGTAGCACACACCGTGGACCAGGCCATTCACCCTCCACTCCTCCTCTTGAGAAGCACGGATGTCAAAACTCGATTCATCTGCACAGGTCGGGGAGGCCCCCTTGCCACGCCGCTTGCTGTCGGCGGCACATGAGGACGTGCAGGGGATGTGAGGGGGCACTCCGCGCCCCTCACGGTACACGGATGCCTGTGGCCATGGCTCTTGGGCCTCTGAGCCACAGGTCCCAGTGATGAGCCTGGGAACCAGGGCAACTTATTCTCTTCCTCTCCTCCAGTCCTTCTGGTGACTCCAAGAACCTAATTCCCTGAATTAAATCCCTTTTTCTTAAAATGCTGGTGTATTTTCTACTTCTTGTACTGAACCCCAACTCAAATATCAACAAGAAAAATGATCTTACGAGATGATTAAGTAGCTTATTTATTAAAGAAATAAAAGTAATTATAAATGCACCCACCCCATTTTTTTGAATCGCAAACTCCCCTGTGCAAACGTGTCTCACGCTGCGTGGCTGACCTGGTGCCACTCACCGTGGGGATAAAAGGCTCATCGGGTGCACAGTGGTAATTCTGTAACAAGGCTTGCAGTTGCAGTGAGTTTAACTTAAAGCAGGTACTGTTTATATTCGGAATGTCATCAGGTGCGTATTTATCCATTGTAAGCAAAGTGGTTGCCTGTTTAAAAGAATAAGTTAACAGGAGATATGATTCAAAAGTATTTCATAAATATTCCCCTTTATGTAACATTTAAAACTGCAATAACTTGCTAATTTGACTTTGAAATGCAGGATGTTTTTTAGGGAAACACTTCCATTAACATTGAATTGAACTAAAAAAGCACTGTTTAATTAGGTTTTTAGATGATTTCTTAATTTTACTAAAATATATACATTTATATTTTACTAAAATATAAAAATGGAAATGAGATTCAATTATTTATGTTCATAAATAATTTTTAAAAATTCTCTTAGAAACTGTAAACATTTACATCACAACCATTCCGGCTACCAATTACTGGCATCTGAGTAAGTTTCATTGTAATGACTTTTTTTAATAGCCAGCTGATGCAATCCTAGGAGGAGGATAGTAGCCTCTTCCTATACTAAATTACTTTAAAAGAGATTAAGAAATTGAGAAAAAATGCAAAACTGTACACTGTAATAATAATAAAAGAAACCCATCCTCGGTTCTGAGGCTGCAGACCCTCATCTCCTCGACTGCAAAGCCCCGTGTGCTGTGGGGGCTACGTCGGGACGCCCTGAGAACCGGCCGAGCTGCGGCACACGGCCGTCCAGCGCTCCTCTGCCCCCTTCTCCGTCTCCGTCTGTCGTCCTTCAGGATGTGAGGACTGCCGAGTGCTATGCTCAGACCCTTCACCTTCTCTTCTGTGCCTCCGCTATGGCTTTGTGGGCACCTGGCTCCACATGCGAAAGAGCTTCCCCAAATACACCTACTGCTATCAGCGCAAAGAACCCTTTCAGGACACTTACTCTACTGCTCACCACCCACTACGGGCTGAACTGTGTCCCCTACAATTCATATACGAAGTCTTAAGCTCGTGTACCTCAGAACACGACCTGCCTTGGAGAAAGGGTCTTGATGGAAGTGAGGACAGCAGGTCACACGTGTGCGTATAAAGAATGGACGTGTGGAGATACGCATGCCCACAGGGAGAACACCGCTGGACACGAAGGCAGAGAACCACCCTGCCCACACCTGACCCTGGACTTCCGGCCTCCTGAACTGTGAGACGTGTGTCGCTGAAGCACCGAGCAAACCAACGCACCACTGCGGCTTTACCTGTGCCCATCAAACACCCGTTTTGCCGAATCCAAGTTCTGACCCCTGCCAGAGGAGAGGCACTGACAACATTAAGTCCCCCAACTGCAGGGAGGTGAGAACCAGGACAGCCCACCTGCACTATCCGGCTGAGGTGACAGTCGGCGGCCAGCTCCAAGCCCTGCTTTTCTGCCCAGGCTTCCACGTGTCCCAGCTGCTGGCGGATGATCGCCCCCCAGTAGTGAGAGCACAGTCCTGACTCGGGGTCGGTCACCAGCCTGTTGAAGAGCCACATGTTGACGAAGTGGAAGAGCTGGGAGAAGAGCTGGATGGTCAGGGCGGCGTTGACTCTGCAGCGCCGCAGCAAAGACATGGCTCCCGTGAGCGTGTGCAAAACATCATCTGTGCGGGGACATGGACGAAAGCAAGAGTCCTGAGCAAACGGTGAACTCGGAAAATGGTAGTTACGATAAGAATGCCTCCTCAGTCACTTCTGAGACACTAGTCTCTTCAGACAGGGGACGGCAGTGAGGTCTGAAACCACACGCGGGTGCTAACTACGCGCACTGCAGTGCACCCCAAGACTTCCCGAAAAAGCACGCACACCAAGAGTTGTTCTTAAAACAGATGGTAGTTACGATTTACTGAGGAATACCAAATCCAACAGGTTATCTCATTTACTTTGAAAATACCTCCTTCTTATGCATTATCAAAATGAAGTTAAACAGGAAGGAGGGAAGAAGGAAAGCCGACAGAGAGAGAGAGAGAGAAGGAGAGGGAGGGAGGAAAAGAAAAAGAGCATCCTAACCTATTTTTGGTCTTTGTAGACTGTTCTCTTCAGGGTCATCCAGAAAGGCTGGCATGTAATTATTCAGTTCTGATTGAAGACAATGAACCAGATATCTGAAAATACGTGGGTAATTTTAATAACCCCAGCAGGAGGCACTGCTACTGTCAGACATGACATCAGACGCGGACAGTTTATACTGTTTAGAAATATTTTCCATTTCCAATACAACAGTTTTACTCTCAGGATTCTTGAAACACAGCACAATAAATTCAATTTCTTAAATCAACACATTTGGCATATAGTTATTCATGCTTCTCGCTATTCGTCTTCAATTAGGGTAAGTAAAAACCTTTAAAAAAACTCTACAGAATAGTGTAATCTCCAAAAACGTGCTCCTTACTTAAATGCCATTTGAACCAAGTGTGCTAAAACATCTTGGGCATCCAATGTGATTCGACTAAGATCTCGGTCCTGTTTAATGAAGTTGAGGAGCTCAGATGCATTGGCCATCCAGAAGGCAAGTGCCCCTGCAATATTCTTCTGTTTCTGTAGGCAGAACACAACCCCATAAGCAACCCCAAGACAAACAAAAAGAATGAAAAAAAAAAGGAATGCTCCTGAAAAGCTGCTGGAGATAGACCAGTACTTCCCACTGTCACCAAAGTATTTACCACAGATACCAGATACTTGCAAAGGAATTTGGATACGTTCACAGCAATGGAACTGAAACGTCTTCTTAGGGTTCATGGGCACACACATGGATCCAGTTAGCTATCATGTGTGGAAGCAGGGCCGGAAACAGAGATCAAACCCTACAACACCCAATTGGAGATGGTGCGTTATCTGGTAATCTGCGCAGTACACGCGCGTCTATCCATGGTTACCCACAGCCACCCTGATACGCGCAGTCACCAGCTCGGACGCTGAGCAACTGGGTATCGAGTACTGATCTATCACATCATCTCCCGACCACATGTGCAGGCCAGGCAGCTTCAGATGAGATCCAAAGAATAGGAACCAAGGATAAACAAGAAAGAGGAGAAACAGAACTTCTGTCATTTCATATCCACACTCAAGTGCATTAAGCAGAAATTATGAAATGCTGATAAAGGTTGCACAGTCAAAAAAGGATTTAGTACTGCATGTTTCAGTTGCTGAATGAGTGTTATGAACCGTCCAGTCCGGTTGCTGGAGTATTGTGTTTGACATGGAAGCAGCGCGAGAAACTCAGCTAAGCCGACAGAGCCAGGACCAGTTCCCAGCAGCACGTCCTACCTGATCAACCTGGTCTACTTCCTGGAGAAAAACAGACGAAGGGAAATCAAGCAGAACGAGAGAAAGAAACTTGTAAACAATCATGATAGTTTAAAAAAATCAAAACACTAACATGAAGGTACGACATGAAGGTACGACATTTAGTTATGTTATTCCCAAATTACACATTCACTCCTGGCTCTGAAGCAGCTTTGGAAGTACAGGACATAAAGGATTAGTTCTATGTTCTTAACACTGGTGCAGTAAGGGAGGGAATTCCCAGAATTTATATACAGAAATGGACAATTAACACAGGAATACACTCATCTCTTTAAAAGATTTGTAAATGAAGGACTTCTTGACGTCTTTTAACGATATCGTGTGTCTGACTACTTAGGGGTATGTAAGATGAGTGTCCATCCCCTGGTTTAATAGGATGAAAGAGACAGAAAAGACCAACAGAAACAATAAAAATAAAATTAAAAAAATTTAAAATATATAAAAAACATAACTATACTAAAACAGAGTAAATTGGTTTTTGAAAGCAGGTTTTTACAAATTAAAGCATTTATTCATTTCTATAGTTCTTTCCTGAAACTTCAGGATTCCTCCAATCACCTACTAACCCTAAATCTGTAGTTTTAAAGACCTGTTCTGATAATGATGATCTCACTGAGTAGTTCAAATTCAATCAGAAAGTCTATCGACAGTAGTCTGATGACAGGAGTTTCACAATTTGAAACAACATGAGGGAAGACAGACAATGGCTCTGAGCTGAAAGGAAATCTAGGTTTCTTTATACATTAGTAAAAGAGGAACACAGAATGGGATCCAAATAAAACGACAACCCTTTTTAGCTGTTTCCTCACTTGGGTCAAAGAACCGTAAGCCCATTAGAGTCATAGGCTAACCCCTCAAACATAAAAGAAACAGTTCTTGAAAAATTTGGCCTTTTAGAACAATTCTGAAGGAATCAATAGATTAGTCTGCTTAAACTATCCTCAGAGGAGGAAAACCACCAAACCATCTAATCATGTTGCTTCACGATACATAACTAGAGTTTTATATTTCGTGGCTGAATAACACCACTGATAAGTGGTTTAGAAAAACTTAAAAAAAAATCTTTACATTTACTTTTAAGGACTTAAGATTAAATCTTCAAATTATCCGTGAGTTTGGAAAAGTGCTATGCCATTTTTAACTAGAGATGAAGAATACTTGAAACAAACCATACTACAAAGAGAATACCCTTACTTCCTTAAGCTTTCAACACAGTTTTATGAAAGATTTTGAATATTTCATCATCGAGAAATGTCGTGATGTCCATCGCACCTAGATGAGTGCTATCAAAAAACCCACATAATTACTACCAACATCATACACTCACTAGGAAAGAGCAAACCCTTCACAACCATGAGAAGATTCTAAGAAGGCAGTTGCCAGGGACTGGTGGAGGGGTTTGAGGACAAACTGCTTCATGGGCACAGGGCTTTACTTTGGAGTGGTGGGAATGTTCTGGAACCACAAAAGTGGTTGCTGCACAACACTGTGAATGTATGAAATGCTACTGAATGAGCCACTTTAAAATGGTTACTTTTACATTAATGTGAAATTCACCTCAACAAATTATTTTTTTTAATTCTAAAAAAATCCACAAGTCTCAATACGTTCTCACAACTACTGCATTGTAAGGGTCTTTACCGTGATCCTTATGTTCCCACATACAGATTACCTTCCCTTATTCTAACATTTGTAGGAAGAAACAGAAAACAAGTTTACATTTCTTTTCAACTTTTAAAGCTACGCAATTGTCCACACTATTTACAGAACTTGCATTCAGAAAAGACTCTGGAGGTAAAGTCACACATGTGACGGGTCGGGAACATGAAAGCCAGTGGCTTCGCTGGTGTAAAACAAGAGGCACACTTACTGAACTGGCTCTGCGGGCTGAGGCTTACCTGAATCACCCCCTCCATCATGCTCACCATCTTGTTGACTAGTGCAATCACTTTGTGAGTACGCTCTGTAGGACTGACATCAGGTCTGTACTGGCTGGACAATACATACCGACATGCCATATATAATACATATGTAGGTGACAACTTAAAATGGACGGTAGAGCTATTAGTATAATTTATAATGGCAGATAAAAATGAATCTTCAGCTGTGAAAAGATTTCAAAAAGAAAAAGAAAAAAAAGAACAAAAAAAAAACCCATGAAAATCAGATGGAGGAAAATGGAACAAGAAATAATTCACTAACAATGGAATCTGAAATTACTCACAACTTTCCCTGAATTCAATGCTTGCAGGCAGTATCAGTTCAGGCCCAGAGGCATCCTGAGTTCTGAAAGAAGAAAGTGCCCATCTCTTAAAATCAGGTCATGTGGCTCATAACATCACTAACAACCTATGCCTATTTCAGCAACTATTATTACAGTCTTCATACAGTTCTTACAAATAATACACAGCCCAATGACTCGTGTTCACATGGAAACCATTCAAATATTCAGATGAGCACACTGGGAGTGATCATATCCCTACTCCTCACGGAGGTCAGTTCCTTGAAGTATCTGCTTCCATCATGAGAACTGATCTGACCACAATTCTCTATTATTCATGAAGATTTCGTGCGGAGTAGGGCGACCAGGCTGTCACGCACCTGCTACGGCAATGGCTCGAGTCACAATGAAAAGCCACTGCCAGGAGACATGAGAAAAACGAAACCACTGTGAGCCCGCACCTGAGCTTCTGCACATGAAAAACAAGTCCCCAAGAGCCAGACAACTGCCTCGGCTTCTGATAAAGCTCAGAGATGACCCCGCAGACCCCTTCAGTCACTCCATATTAGCATTTCTCGACGCTCACAGGGAAGCACGCCTTCAAAAGACGACAGCCTACTCACAGCTTTTTCCTGAAGCCAACATCAACTCCAAACACCTTTCATCACTTAGCCAGGCACTACAAACCCGGGCACGCCAAGCAATGTAAACCAGGAGCAGCCAGGATTTGGAACACTTCGAAGAATTAGCACTGTACTCATGTTTATGTATTTCCAGGTATTCTGGATCAAAGAACTTCAAAGGCTAGGTACATTTCTATTTCTATAAAGGAGTTCTCCAAATAGCGGACCACCCCGCCCCCACTGGGAGGATGGAAGGTTCACTGTTCTGTGAAATTCTTCCTTCGGTTATTAATGTACACACACATAGGTATGTCTCCACCGGGGCACAACGTACAACAGCATTCTGTGTTGTGCACTGTGGTCAAAAAAACATCTGAAAGCCATTAGTAAGCACAGAATTTCTAAAATGTGTAAAATAATTACAAATCCAATTTAGATCTCCTTACCTTAGGTTTATACCGCTCTCGATGGATGGTGTTCAGTTTAACTGCTCTTTCATGCAGACATGTGATTAGAATCTCAAGCAACGTAATCATTACTCTAAGCTAGTAGGCAACTAGCTATGTTTTCTGTATAGCATTTGTAAGTAGCCCCCCCACCCCTAACAAACTAGCAAGTGATTAGATTCCTGAAGACTTTAAATCTTTACCACTTTAGTTCAGCTTTAACAGATGACCAAGAAAAATTTTCCAAAAATCTGTCTTCGAATAGATTAAGAAAATTAAAATTGACAGCAAAGGCAAAGGAACATGTATTGTACCTTCGCACAAACGTAAGTGGAAGTGAAGAGTGGGGCTACAATGAGCTACCCGGGGATGAAAGCAACGACTGACGCAGATATCGGCTCAGACAAAACTGAGGCCAGTACTCAAAACAGAGCTTCCCATCCGGTGGGAGGGAGAGTCAACTGCAATACTGGTGCTTATAAATTTGCTGGTGACTTAAAGGACAGTTGTTTTCCGCAGCAACACCGAAGTCTAGCAACACTGGACACACGGTGACGCACCTGCCCGACTTCAGCGTCTGCAGTCACTGCTACTGACTGTTCATTCAATATACTGGCTCCTGTGACAACTTTGAGAAAGGAGATGAGGGAGAGGAGCCTGTGAGGGCCACAGACTGAAGCCCCTCGTCCCCAGCAGCGGATGCGCCCGTCCCGCCCCCGCCCACCTCCCCCGGGGGCTTAAGGAGCTGCAACGAGAAACACAGCAAGTTAACCTCAAACTGTTATAATCACTAGAAGAAAAAGAAAAGTCTTTCCATCAAATTATATGTTTTGAAGTTTCTTATCCTGTCTGTGATTGAATAACTTGGATTTAACTCAACAATTCGGGTATAAAAAAGCTCTTATAAACAACAGAATTTAAATGTCCAATTTATGTTAACATGTCTCTCTTTAACTGCTATATTTATAGACATCTACAACTGCAGATAAGCAGTTATTTTCAATTTACTATCTATACAACAAACTGGATGAACCTTACCAATTGTTTCATCAATTTGACAAATCTAGTAAAAAGAAGGAATTTAAAATCTCACCAAAAAAATTTTAAAAAGTGTCAATGATAACTTAAGGCACTTCACTATTCAAAAAGATTTTTCCTTGACTGAAATCAGCATTTTAAACATACCTATTAAAACAACTTAGATTTTATGACTAAACCGATTAAATGAAGCATCGCTTATACCCACACTGTGTATGCGAAAAACAAAGACCAAAAACAGAAGAACCATCTTTTTCCATCACTGCTGTAATATCAACAAAGTAGTACACACCTGTAATTCCAATAAAAGCTTTGGTAAAATCTTTGCTCACAGGATAAAATCAGTTCTAACGTACAGTGAACCATCAGATGTCTATCTCACACTGTGCTAATCTACTATATTTACTTACACACACACACACTTAATTCTGCACACCCTAAAAGAGTTATCCTAATCACTCTTTCCTCTCACACATTTGATTTATTCACTCATTCAAATATTTATGGGCTAAGAACTATGATACACTCCTCTCGATCACCTTATAGATAAACAGAGGCACTCTTTACGATACTAGTTCACCATCTGGAGTATCTTAATCTAGAATATACCACCAAAATCAAGGACAGACACAGAAAGTAGACTTATTATTACCTCTAAAAAAATTCACATAGCCGACAAAAATCTTGATAATAACCAAAATGCAGGATAAAAACAAGGGAAAAACCCGAGATTCCCATATCAATCTACAAACTGAATTACTGTGATAAATGATATTAAAAACTTGTAACACACAGCGCCCTCTACTGGAAGATGGAAAATTAAAAACTACATCAGCTGCCTGTCACCAGTCACCCGCCTCAGTTACCAGATCTGAGGGAGAACAGTTAGGATGGCTTCATCAGAAACCTGAATAGCACCAAAAGATGGACACTCCCAGTTCCACTGCTGCTCACGGAGAGTACGTGATCCGGCACTCACGAGCTCCCTCCCGACTGCCGTCTGTGTGTGCTTAGAACCCTGCGGGACAAGCCCTCCAGCCACATCACGCTGCAGCGGAAGCTCATCAGCACTTGGGACTCACCACCCGTTGTTTCAGTGTGTGAGGCACTGACATCACTTTTCAACATTTAAACAATGTTAAAAGTCACAAGGAAGTAGGATTCTAATTAAGGTAAGATATACTTAAAAATCGTTAAGAAAAGGAAATAACAAAATGTAGAAGTTCTCTGTTCAAAAACACTAGGCAAGAACAATGGCAGGAGAAACAGTCACCCCTAGGCATCTCAGCAGAACATAAGATGCACTAACACGGCACACAATAAATCCTAAAAACTCCACCTGAAGTCATGTTTGGCTTTGTGTGTTTACACATGTAAGGGTTTTGTATATGGATGGGTGAAATGATTAGACTGTCTAAATATAAAAATTATCAAATATTAACATCCTAGAAAAGCTTCCTTTCTCCATGTTTTACAGAATAGCACATTTAAAACAGAAACATTTTTAACTCAAAGTGCCTCCCTTTTCACCCAGACAGACGACACCATGGCCCAGGGGTAAGGGGTACCACTGCTCACGAAGCTTTCTCTTCAGTTCAGTAACATGAAAAGAAAATAACATTCTAAAAATGTGAGCCAAACCTCAGTAGATTCAATAATCTTTACCCCAAGCCCTTTCTAGGAATACTTCCACTTTTTTCATATTAAGAAAAGAACTACTTCCTACCTGTTTTCTTGCCTGCGGTAATCCTGCTGCTGTTCTACTCTGATCATTGGCTTCACCATCCCTCGCTCCGCCGTGCTGGAGGCAGACAACACCTTGTCGCTGTCCAGCCTCGTGGTGCTCTAAACCAGGGGAAGACACAGAGCATTTAAAAACGCCATGCAAACCAATCAGGCTTACACTTACTGTTGCAGGGGGAGATGGGATGCAAGGCTGCCAGGGAGGGGGAGGCAGGAGAGGGATGCAGGGGACGCAGCAATGCTGAGGATGCCAAGTCCACATAGGCATGCCCCAAAACACACTGTCACTGAAAGAGCAATAAAACACACAGCCACTTTCCTTTTCAAAGAGCTAGACGTGGGCTTCAAAACACAGTCAGGCAAAAGTGGTTCTTCACACAGTACAGTAACAATAGCAACTACCCCAGTAAGTTCTCTTAGTTCGGGAGAGCTGAGAGAATATGCACAACATGGAAAGTCAGGGTCTTTGTTTTACTTATGAAGAAAGGATTTAAAAATCTGCTCATCACAGCTCAATACCCAATGAAGAACTGAGTACAGAAACTGGTTTATTCTCTGCCCTTAAATAACAGAAAAAAACACATTTATAGCAACCTAGTACAGTACATTTAAGCTCTTCCAAGCAGGGCACATCCCTAACCAACCCATGGCAGACAAAACAGATAAGCAACCTATATTAGTAAGAAAATAATCAGAGCAGAATCAATAAAATTATACAAGATGGGGCGCCTGGGTGGCACAGCGGTTAAGCGTCTGCCCTCGGCTTAGGGCATGATCCTGGCATTCCGGGATCGAGCCCTACATCAGGCTCCTCCGCTATGAGCCTGCTTCTTCCTCTCCCACTCCCCCTGCTTGTGTTCCCTCTCTCGCTGGCTGTCTCTATCTCTGTCAAATAAATAAATAAATAAAATCTTAAAAAAAAAAATAAATAAAATTATACAAGAAATTCATTGTAGCAAAAATTTTATGTCAATTTTCTCATTATATTGGTTTACTGTAGAAATTGAGCTTGATAATAGAAATCATTCTCATCTTACCAACCAGAGTGTTAACTTCGGGCTGTATTTATCTTTACGGCTTTTCTTATTTTCCATAAAATAATGTAAAAAATATATTTGTAAAAAATACTTTGTAAAGCATTTGTAAAAATACTCCTTATAAAAAATACCTTTTCGTATGTTGTAAACATCTTACAATATTCTTATGTTATAGAACTGTAATGGCTGTGTAACATTTTGTTGTCTATTCACCAAAGTTCATTGAACTAATCCTTGATTACACTGTTTAAAATGTTCACCAGGACAGGGTGTCCTGACAACCAGGCTTATAAATATATACATTCACACACAGTAATTACGTCCATAAAATATATTTTATAGAAATAAAAATGCTTGGCCAATGGATGGCGAGAGACTACAAAAAACTGTTGTAAATAAATAATAAAGCCATAATACATAAATTAAGGTATGTTTATAAGCTAACATATTACAAAATAATTTTAGTCTGTTTTCAAATGAAATGCTTACAAAATGATAGCCAAAGGCCATAGGACAGAAAGGGGTGTGTGTGTGTGTGTGTGTGTGTGTGTGTCTGCACACGTGCATGGGTATTTAATTATTTGAAAGTGTATAAATGAACACATCTGCAACATAAAGAGCTCAGAAAAGGATCCATCAAAATGTTTCTAATAGCCAACTATAAATTGCAGATGAAAGGTTTTCATTTCTGCACATTTTTTCCTTAATTTATCAACGTTTCTGTTTTAACTACACACTTTTGTAAGAAACTAAACTTTTTAAAAAAGATCTAATTTATTTATTGTAGAGAGAGAGCACGAGAGAAAGCACAAGCACGTGTGGAGGGGATGGGCAGAGGGAGGTGGAGAGAGAGAACCCTCAAAACAACACCCTGCTGAGCTCAGAGCCCGACGTGGGGCTCAATCCCATGACCCTGAGATCATGACCTGAGCTGAGATCAGAGTCGGACACCCAACTGACCGAGCCACCCAGGCGCCCCTAAGAAACTCAACTTTTTATGAAGATAGTTACATTTGGTTCCAAGAGTATTTGCTCACAGTCGCTCAACAGCTCTTTACTGCAGCTCTTCAATGCCCCGAGTGCTTTCTGAGCACAAGTAGCACAGCAATGAACACGTCAAGTGAGATCCCTACTTGCACAGAGCTCACATTCCACAGACGACACACGAGACAAGGATCAGATGGCAGTATAGGCTCGTACAAAGAATTTAAAGTAAGGTGTAATTATGCCAGGATGCTCAAGGAAGATTTCTTCAAGGAGGTGATGTGTAAACTGAGTTCTCATTAGGAAGGGGTTAGCTGCAAGAGAACCAGTGGGAAGAACATTCTAGGAAGAGCAAATATGCCGAGCGTTCAGATGGGAAAGAGGTGTGGCTGGCACAGACTAAGCCGAGAGGAAAGGCAGGCCAGGTCAGAAGGAGCTGTGAGAGAGAGAGGGAAGAGTGTGGGATATTTGGGATGAGAGGCTGTGAAAAGCAGGGCAGTAACAGAATCGAATTCATATTTTCAGAACACCGGCCTGGCCACTGGGAGAAGAGTGACAAGCCCAGGGCAGTAGAGGAAAGGCAGCCATCTCAGAAGCCATGCCGATTTCCTGCCGTGTGACACCTGGAGCCTCTGCCCGACCACTCACGGCAGCGATGGAGAAAGATGGGCACTTTTGGACTATTTCAGACAAAGAGCAGACGGAACTTGCCAACAACTGAATGTAGAGGTCGAGGGAAGGGCAGGAACCCAGCATAACCAGTGATGGAGTTCTGTGGGGACAATGCTACAGATGAGGATATCATTTACTGAAACGGGGAAGGATCAGGGAAAGAAAGGAGGATATCTGAGAAAGAAAATCTAGTTCTGTTTTAGCTATGTTAAACTTGAAATACGTCTTAGACGTCACCACAGCTGTATCACGCAAGCCTTTGGAGTCTGCAGAGGTCAGGGCCAAAGATACAGTCAAGAATAATTACTGTGTAGATGTACTGTAACTCCCCTACTGCATAAGGTCACCTGGGAACACGTACACACAGGAGAGAAGGGGCCCTACAGGTCTGAAACGAAGGTGAGCGGTCAAGTGGAGGAAGACGTGGAGGAGGTACCACCAACAGATGAGACCCAGGAGGACAAGCATGGAGGTGGGAGAAATCGGGAGGGCGACACCCTGAGGCTGAAGTAAGGAAGCGCCCCGCATAAGTGGTGCTGACCCGTCATAGGCCGACAGAGGGAAACGAGTACTGGACTGGGCAAGCCGGACGTCAGCAGAGCCCATGACACAGTCCCCATGAAGGGGCAGGAGCCAAATGGGAGCGACAGGAAGAAGATGAAGTGACAGGAAGTGGAGCAGAGATTATTTCCTCCTCAAGAAATCATGCAACGAAGAGAAGCAGAAAACTGGGGCAACAGCTGGAGGGCTCAGGACGGGTGTTTAAGAACAGGAGGCGCTACAGCATGTTGGGGCTGCTGCTGCACCCTGGCCCCGGCCAGCTGCATCTGGAACAGCCCCCCCCACCCCACTGCCCCTACCTAGAGCAGCCCCCGCACCCTGGCCCCGGGCAGCCGCACCTGGAACAGCCCCCCCACCCCCCCCAACCTAGAGCAGCCCCCGCACCATGGCCCCAGCCAGCTGTACCAGGAGCAGCTCCCCCCACCCCCCCCCCACACCTAGAGCAGCCCCGCACCACGGCCCCGGCCAGCTGCACCAGGAGCAGCTCCCCCCCCCCCCCCCAAGAGCAGCCCCTTCCCTGAATCTGTGCTAAGCCTGTGTTTGGCTTTAACCAATGGAAGGTGAGGGAATCAAAGCTGGGCACCAGCCCTGGCCCAAGCCTAAGAAAGCCTGTTAATTCCATGATTCTGTGAGACACCAAAACATCTGGTTGCCCTCAGGGAGAGATAAGCAAGAGGTCCCAGGGAGAGAACCTGAGATGACAGGGAGGTCTTGTCAGGCCCCCAACCAACCCACCAGAAGCTGAATGCTGCAACACGAGTCACCACCAGCAAGACGAGCAAACAAACAGCCCTGGCGAGTCCAAACCACACTGTACAACTGTCAGTAAATAAAATGGGTACTATTTTATTTTAGTCCAACTTGTGGGGTGGTTTAGTTACTGAGCGATAGATAACCAAAATGAGGCCACAAATTCCCTGATCATGCAAGATATGGGATAACTGTGGAAGCAAAGTGCCAGAGAAGGTAAGCTAGCAGATGGATGACAGTAAAGCCCGTTATCTTAGGAGGTCACCTGGCCAAGAAGGGCTGCTTAGACAGAGGATGAGCCTAGGATGCACTGCTTGGAGGAAAAAGCACAATTCCCCGGCCCCAGGCCTGTTACATATCACTGCAGAGACAGCACGACAGATTAGGACAACCCTCAGAGACCACCGTGAAGTCTGTCTTTGCAATAGTCCTACCAGTACACTACCAATAACTCGTCCATGGCGCCCTATGATGCCGCACAAACACAGTCCTATCAGGTCATATAAACCACCTACCTTGCTTGTTGGCAGTGCTGTTCCACTATGAACATCTCCTCCTAAATCAAAAGTTGTCTCTTGAACGATTCTTTCAGGATAAAAAAAAAGAAATACATAGAATTAATAACTCTCAAATGATAAGACATTGTTTTTCTCAATAATACAAAAGAAATGGCTAAATATCCCAATTCAAAGAGCCTCAAGAAATTGCTTTATTTTCAGCATATAAAGTTACAGAATAAAAAAGCTGTTAAAACTTTATAAACTTTTCGGGGTGCCTGGATGGCTCAGCTGTTAAGCGTCTGCCTTCGGCTCGGGTCCTGATCCACGGTCCTGGGATCGAGTCCCATGTCAGGCTCCCTAATCAGCAGGCAGCCTGCTTTCCCCTCTCCCTCTGTTCTACCCTCTCTCTAACTAATAAATAAAATCTTTAAAAAACAACTTTATGAACTTTTCTTACTGCGATATACTAATACTCTCAGGATCATATCTTTTAAGACATTTCCTAACACAGAGAAGGCAACCATGCTCAAGGAGGGTAAGGCACAGGAGCAAAGCTGCCATCTTCCAAAAGTCAATATGATGATTTTTTAAAAGCTCATGGATACCACCACTTAGGCTATAATAAAGAAACGGCGAACTTTTGTATAATGTTAGTAATCAGATCAAGAGTTACTCTACTTTAAATAATTTTTCAGAATATCTAAAAATACCAAACTTTTAAAACCATCATTATGAAAAATTCAGAATAAACAAAATCTCATTTTGAACAGTCAATAACCTGAAGCAAGCTATGGTTCTTTGGCACAAATAAGGGTAAATACAATCCATTAATCCCAGCCCAAGAGAGAGGCCCCAGGAAAGGGAAAAAAAGAACCCTAAAAACACCTGGAAACCAACAGGATGGGTTAGTGCTGAAATTCCCTGGGCTTCTGCCCAAGGTAATCAGAAAGAATGACAATGTCTGCTGTTATCTGAAAGCCAACAGTCTGGCTTCGCAGCACTGTGCTAACTTTAAGCTTGTATTTAAGCCTCATCTACAGGACGAAACCACAGTTACGCACAAGTTCAAAACAATGTTTCAAATTCAATCAGGCACCAATTCTTCCTCTACCTCATCACCATGAAAACAAAATCATCTTGGAAAACAAAACAGTATCACACTTTAAAACAGTAAACTAAGAAAGTAAAAGCTTGTACTAAAAGCTAAATACTTTGTCACCTACCCTCTGTCACCAAGATATTCACAAGACACAGAAACTGTTCTCCTGGTTTCTAATGGTTTGAATGGGAAATGCAGTCATTTTGAGTCTGATAATGACAACACAAGTACAACAGTTCACCTCCCTCTGTCGTCCATCAAAGCTACACATACACCGTACCTATTCTGAACTCTGCGTTATCGATGCACAGAAATACAGCCAAAGCCGCCTTGACTCCACTTGTAATTACCATCCTAAAATAACAAATTTACTCAACACCATGCAAAGCTCTTTATTTTTTCCCCCAAAGCTAACAAGACTTTAAGGTTTAACATGGACCTGTTTGTACTGCATTCTGAATATGCAAATGATTGCAAAGTGATTTTATTCATTACTTTAATGACATTATCTAAGTATGACCACTGAGGGTAAGAACCATGTCTGGGCCACCTCAGCCCAGAGCACAGTGACATGTGACACAGGTGTTCCACAAATGCAGGCTGGATGAATACATACGTGAAGAGGTGAACAAATGCGTCAAATGCATCAACAGAAGTCCCACCCTGACCATCAACATCAAATTGTGCTATCTTGCTAGGCCACCATTCACTAAGGCTTTGAAGACACAAACTCTGAAATCTGCAATTAAGAACACATGCATCATGTATCCCTCAAGGAACTAGAAAAAGAAGAACAAACAAAGCCCAAAGTTACTAGAGGGAAGGAAATAAATAAAATTAAATCAGAAATTAAAAGAGAAGACTTTACAACTGGTACCCAGAAACAAAATAACATTAACAGTCTATTAGAAACAACTATATGCCAACAAACTGGACAACCTAGAAAAAATGGATGAATTCCTAGAAACATACAAACTACCAAGACTGAATCATGATGAGACAGAGAATCTGAACAGACGGTTACTAGCAAGGAGATCGAATCATTAATCAAAACCACCCAACAAACAAAAGTCCAGGCCAGATGGCTTTATTGGTGAATTCCACCAAATGTTCAAAGAATGAATACCAATCCTTCTCAAACTCTCCAAACACTAGAAGAGGAGGGACCTCTTCCAAACTAATTTTATGAGACCAGCATTGCCCTGATGCCAAAACCAGACAAGGGAACAAGAAAAGAGAATTATAGGCTAATATTCCTGATGAACAGACGCAA
Organism: Ursus americanus; assembly: GCF_024610735.1. Lineage (NCBI taxonomy): Eukaryota > Metazoa > Chordata > Mammalia > Carnivora > Ursidae > Ursus > Ursus americanus. The sequence goes on along the minus strand of NC_142137.1, from coordinate 74,505,885 downwards.
AAATCTTCAACAAAATATTAGCAAACTGAATTCAACATTACATTGAGGGGATCACACACCAAGATCAAGAGGGATTTAGTCCAGGGATGCAAGGATGGTTCAACAGCCACACATTGGTCAATGTGTTCCACCATATTAACAAAATAAAGGATGAAGGTCATGTGATCAACTTAACAGATGCAAAAAAAGCATTTGACAAAATTTAGTATCTGTTTACGATAAGAACTCTTAACAAAGCAGATATAAAGGGAATGTACCTCAATATAATAAAGGCCATACATGACATGGCCACAGCCAGATCATACTCAATGATGAAGACCTGAAGGCTTTTCCTCTAAGATCAAGAGCAAGACAAGGATGCCCACTCTCACCACTTTTATTCCACACAGTATTAGAAGTCCTAGCCAGAGCAATTAGGCAAGAAAAAGAAATATGAGGCATCCAAATCGGAAAGGCAGAAATAAATTTGTCACTATTTGCAGATTACATGTTATTACCTATAGGAAACCCTAAGGACTCCATCAAAAATATATTAGTTATATATTTATATATGTTTACCTATATTTACATACATATAAATAACATATAAATATATTTGTCTATATATATAACTAATCTGTATTAGGTATATACATATATAAAATGGAATGTTATTCAGCCATAAGAAAGAAGGGAAGTTTGCCATTGGCACAACATGGATGGACCTGGAGAGCACTGTGCTCGGGGAAATAAGCCAAACAGAGAAAGACAGATACTGTATTACCTCACTTACACGTGGAATCTAAAAAAACAAAACAAATAAAATTGAAGCTCACAGACACAGAGAACAGATCGGTAGTTGCCAAAGGCAGGGGGTGGCAGGTGGGTAAGGTGGGTCAAAAACTTCCAGTTACAAATATAAGCCATGGAGATGTGATATATGACATGGAAACTAGTTACTAATACTGTACTGCATATCTGAAAGTTGCCAAGAGAGTTAATCTTGTAAGTTCTCATCACAAGAAACAAAAAAAGTACCCATGTATGGCGATGGATGGTAACTAGACTTACTGTGGTGATCACTTAGCAATATATACAAATAATGAATCATTATGCTTTGCACCTGAAACTAACACGTCAATTATACCTCAATAAAAAAAAAATACATACACATCTGTGAAAAAAAAAAGGGTTATCTACCATTTGTATAACAGTTTGACGATAGAACAAAATTACTGTTTATTAAAAAAAAGAAAGTTCTTTCTAATTAATGGATGTACATGTAAGTACTGGTATATTCGACCACTGAGCAGTCTTCACGAGGTTTGTAGAAAAAGATGTAATAATAAACATAAAATTTCATAGCACATTCCCGTCAAAGTAAGCCATGTTCTTAGTATGATTCTGCTCTTGGCCAAAAAGAAGATGAGAACAGACACCCGCAGGCCTCCAAAGCAGAAGCCATTAACGGCAAAACAACTGGGGAGGGACCTCATATACAGAAAGCCAGAAAACCTTGCCGAGCAAAACTTGAGGGCTGTGGTAAAGGGACAAGGACAGTCTTATCACTAAAACAGCAACTCATAACATCAAAATAAGTATGATCTAAAACTCAGGAATGAAGCATGATTGGGAAAAACCGCAGGTACCACTGAAAAACAATGTGCAACAGGCCAGAAGAAACCATTCCCCATGATGACTTCTTTGGCCAAACATCCTACAGGTCAGCGGCAAGTAAGACTGAGCCTGTCATCCCGTTTGGTGCTGAAAGAAAGATGCGGGCCTGAAGAAGAGCGGAGGGTTAGAATGGAAACCATGTGAACAGGACTGTCGGCTGAAGCAAAGGGGCCAAAGAGAGGTCACAACGAGGGGCAGGAAATGCGGACGTGACTCATAAGTAAATACAACCTTAAAAAAGGAATATAAAACCACCGGTCCTCCCAGACACAAAACGGAAGGATGAGTTTAGATATACAACCCATTTAAAGGTGGAAGACTCGTCAGACAGAAATGGGCTTTCTTGAGAGTCAGGGCCCACGCTGGTTTTCCTTGGGAACCGAGGGACAGGTCCTTGGCCAAAATGTGGAGCTGGAGGTGAGCGGCTGGGAACAGAAGGTCTCAATCAGCCCATGACATTTCCCACGTCCCAGGTGCCTAGGGGAACATGTGTGATGATCCACGAAGTGTCATCTTGGAGAAAGACATTAAGTCTTACTTGTGCTAGCTGCCTTTTATCCTTTTTCTGGACCAGGATTCAAAATGGACACCAAATGAACTGATAACCCGCCAGGAATGATCTCAGAGTTTACAATGCCGAGAAACTGGCAAACAACCAACACGAAGAAACTAACAATTCGCACCTGCCCCAGAGTACCAGCTCTGGAAGGCTAACCGAAGGCAGGTCACAGAACAAAACTATGGGACAGGCAGCAGCGAGAAGACCACCCACACGCAGTGTACGCACGCAGTGCTCTTGGGGCAGAGAGCTGCCGCGTATTCAGTGGACTTTCTGGCTGCCTTCAACAGCCTGTGGGAAGGGCCATGGCAGCAACTGTCCCAAGACGCATGCCCTAGCAGCCTGCAAGATGGATGACAAAGGACTTAAACAGCGTAGTCTTTTAAAAAATTACCATTACCAAAAAGGAAGTCTTACTCCCTCCCCCAGTCAAAAGTTTAATTAGATGATCAGTAAGGATTTTTTTTTTTGGTAATAGGGCCACATCGCAAGTCCTCAGAAAGGCACTAGGTGGAGCTAAAATATTTTTAATTCCTTAAAGAGCTTGTTACGTAGTGTGTTTCATCATTACTAACAGAAAAAAACACCCCAACAAAAATTTTAGTTACGTGGGATCATTACATAAAACACCACAGTTCTTCATAAAAGAATAAACTACTGGCTAAAAAAACAAAATTTAAAACTAATCTAAAACCAGCCACAACTTCCAATTTTACAAGTCAAGACCCCTTTCTTCTTTCCTCTGCAACCAACCCAAATCGGCAAGAACAACAAACCACACTTCGAATTTTTAAAAATAAAACAACCTGTGATGTATGCCTAATTCAGATTCCTTTACACATAAATCAAACCGCTCTAAACTCTTAAAGCTAATGGACAGGAATTACCCAGGCTTATGTCTGGGACCCTTGGCTGTCAGGCCTCCATCCACAGATCTCTTTGCCAGAGCGTGGTCCTGGCTGGGGTCCACAAACTTGAACACGTGTGATGCCCCGAACTGCACTTTCATTCCACTTTGCAGCATGGTTGTCTCTGAGATGCGCTGTCCTTCCACATAAGTCTCAGCATCCATGCTTCTTGGCGTGACGGTGACAACCCCATCCATGTTTGTGAGGTCACAGTGATGGGGCTGAATTCCTGATCCAAACAGCTACAATGAAATCAAAGAAACTTTCATCATAAAGGACATGGTATTTAAAAACAGAATTTTGGGGGCATCTGGGTGGCTCAGTTGGTTAAGTGGCTGACTCTTGATCTCAGCTCCCGTCTTGATCTCAAAGTCATGAGTTCAAGCCCCCGCACTGGGCTCCACGCCCAGTGTGGAGCCTACTTGAAAACAAAAACAAAAAACCCAGCATTTTAAAACCGTGAGTTCCTCTTTTATGATAAATATAATAAAACAAACTAGATTTTTGGTGTTTTTTAAGTGGATCCCCCCTCACAGTATAAAAATAAACAAACAGTGTCAAAATAGGGTCAAAATAATTGAACACATTACGTTTAGCATCGAGTAACTTAAGACACACTGTAAATCTGAATTGAAAAGCACATGGTCGTCTTAAACATTTATTAGATAATTAAGAATAAATCTGTAGGACTACAAATTCTATTTATGTTTCACTGTTGTGCCGAAGGAAGGGATGTCAGAACTGAAAATGACACTAAATAACCTGACCCCTCATTTGCAACAGGGAAATGACAGCACAGGGGAAGGGCAGTCTGCCAGAGGTCAGCTGAGTTCCATCAGGTAAGAACTCTGGCCTTCCTCACTTAAAGAACACGCTCTGCTGTTTTCATTAAGCACCTGAGAACCACATTCGGTTAGCATCATAACTACCGTTCAGGGAATGCCCACACCTCCAGGCATCAGACCCAACAGCGGGCTACCTCCCCCAATCCTGAAAAAGACCCATGCAGTCATCACCACCTTCTGGAGAAAAGCCAAGAGTCTCAGAGGAACTCCACGACCAGGTCAGACTCCAGAGGTGAAGAGTGGACATAATTTCACAGCCTGCTCTGTTTGTGCTGAGGCAAAGGAAAGTGACCCAGAGGACGCAGCTACTTATGTTAAAAGTAAAGTCCTTCCTGTCTGGTCCATTCCTGCCTGGCTACCGGGAAGCAGGTGCTGAACCATGTGCCCCTTCCCACCCAAACGTAAGAGCCACAGAAGGCGCGAGAGCCGCGGCACGTCTGCGCACCTGGATGGAGTTCTCATCGAACTTTTCTGTCCCAACCTCAGTGACGCTCAACTGAAGGCGGTAAAGCTTGGGCTTATCTCTGGAGTCAGAGCCGTCTGCGGAAAGAAGAACAAAGCTTCATCTGCCAAGTCTGATGTTCTTGTGTTATTTGAAACAAGCCAACAAAGCAAGCAAACAAAAGGTTATCTTAGAAATGACATAACAGTTCTCAATTCTCAGGGTTTCATTTCAAAGAACTCTCCAAATTTAAATCATGCAATTTAACTAACTGGATATAGACATTTTAAATTAAGACACAGACACATCAGCTTCTATTTAATCTAATTTAAGGTGCTAACATCATCATCCATAACCTACGTTTCCTTATCACATAAAAAGAAATTTCTCCACCACGCAGCCCTGGACTTTTGTGAATGATTCTGAAGAGCAATTCTATGAGGCGGACGCACGGACCTTCCCTTCAGAGCAGACTGTTCCCCCAGCAACTCGCCGCCTGCGCAGCACACGGCACCACACAGACTGACGGGGCGCGGCGGAGTCACTGATGGAGGTTTCAGTGCACAACCTCACAGCTCATGCAGACCTTTGGACCCAAATTTCTGCGGATGAGGCCAACACAAGCCTTCTGAATAATCTCCCAAGTGATTCCAGTGCCCATTCCTGACCGTAAGTTCCAGTAAGAACTACCATTAAAAGTGCTTAGCTTTGTGGAGTGGCAAGTGTCGGGGTGGGGGCGGAAAGGTACACAGGAATTTTTTGTTTTTGAGTCATTTTATACCTCTGTGAACGGCTGAAATCTTTAACTTCCCTGTGCATGAACTTCTAAGATGGGGACGGCGTGGGGAGGAGAAGGAAGAACAACGAGCGCCAGGACATCCGTTCATTTATACCCAAATGTTGATTCACTTCTCACCTACTATATTCAACCTAACACAGGGTGTCAGTCAGAGATCTGTTCTCATTTCAGAGCTGTTAACATACAAGGAAACATGCCTCACAGAATTAATGTATCCTGACACCATCTCCAGCCGTGAGAGCCAACCTAGTGTGGGTATGCAAAGTCCCAAAAGGGCCACGCAGAGACTCCCTGACCTACTTCATTGCATTAATAACTGATTCAACTTATTAAGTTGCCAGTTAAAATCTCTGGTCACTGGGACCAGGAATTAGGCTGTGAGAGCTTCAGAAGTTAAACACTGGGACTGTGCGTGGATTTTAGACCACTAAAATCTCTTAGCTGTGGTGTGGTCTGAACTCTCACAGACAAAACACATTGTGAATATAAAAACTGTTAGAATTGTTAACTGTAGACTACACAAAATAACATTCTAATCACATTTCCCACTTCTGAAATATTTCCGAAACCTGTCAATCAGGATGCAAGCAACCTGTGTTTGAGAGCCACAATGTCTAATACGCATGAAAAAACCGGCTCATCATCTAAATGCTTCACAGCTACAGTATCCTCATTGTCTGGGGTGGCAACAGAAGCATTCGTGCTTTTTAAAGTGCTTTTTAACTCCAACTCCATGTCCTGATCCAAAATGAGGCATCAGAACCCTTAGGGATGTTGCCTATTTTGCTTGCTTTAACCATAAGTGGTCCTAATAAATAATCCCAGTTAGGAAGCACTGAGTTCTTCCCATCTTGCACAGCACCACGGACTACATTATCTTCATACCACTAACCCTAGCCCATGATTATTTCCATTTACTTGCCCACCCCACGCCATCTCTGAGCTCCTTGGCTAGGGCTAGATTAAAAAAAAAAAAAAAATCTCTTGAGCCTGGTGCTCAGTACAGTATCTGGTTCACAGTACACATTCAACGAAGATTTAATTTATTAACGGTGAGTAATTAGTAGCTAAAAATGAAGAAAAGAAAGCAGTACCGTTACACAGAAAATTACACACATGAATTACAAAGAAAGCAAAAGAAGCAAATAAATGATGAACAATTATTTCAAAACAAAGTTAAAAATACAAGAATATGAAAAATATGTGTTTAGGGGTGAAAGAAAAAATTCACATTAATACTCGTCTGCATTTTGAGTGCTTCTGAAAGGTATCTTGTGACTAATAAATGGGTATTATGTACTTTTCTGTATCAACAGATTCACAAGTATAAAGAAAAAGGGGGAAAGTACAAACTTCCCCTGCAGTCCTTCTTTCTCCCCACGTCACTACACTGGAAACCTCCCCACACACGGGCGAGAAGCAAGTTGCTTACCAGTCCCTCTTTTCTTACACTTCACAGCAACAGAAAATACAGATAAAGCCTTTATGGACAGGTTCTGAATAACCCTAATGGTGGCCACAGAATTTACTAGATACGATGGTGTTTGGTTTGAGTCGGGAGTAAGGGGAGACACAGGCTGGTAATCTTCAAATAACTAACATCTTTCTTTTTGGAATATCTCACTCCCTTCTCCCAGGCATTAATGAACAAAGAAAAGTGTTGCCTAAAACAATACCTTGTGTTTTCTGCCCTTCCTCAACTGAACAAGAGCACCTGAGCACCCTTCCTCCCCACAGATGAAAACTCTGGAGCACCTTTAAAAGCAGACACAGATCTAAGCAGCCCTCCCACATACAATAGTGCTTCTACCAGAGGGTTTTTGGGTTTTTTCTTTATGTCATAATGTACAACTAAAACTGTATAACCCTTCCTGTGGTTTGACATTTACGAGGCACAGGAGGGTGCAATGGGAGCACCCCTTCTTTGCTGCCTTGATCTCCCACCTAGAGGCCAACCTTTAAAATTTGTTTTATGCACATATAGTTCAGCAACTCAATACACGTGTTTCTTTTTTTTGCACCAACATTAGAATACTCCTTAGGGTTGACACATGAAATACATGGCATCTAGCCAAATGGGCAATCGTTGGGGCCCACTTACACAAAAAACTGGTTTTCTATCTAAAATTGCTAATGTCTCTGGGTGTCGTGAATTTTACTTTCCAACTCTGGTACCCCTAAGTTACTATTCACATTGTTCTGTATCTTGTTTTTCTGCTTTTTTTTAAAATTTGAGCTATAACTGGAAACTTTCTTTAGTATTCTAAATATTAAGGGGAAATAGACCATTATGAACATAGCATAAGGACATTTTTTAAAGAACACTTTTTTTTTTTTTTTTTTTTTTTTACAATTCTATGCCTCCAACTCTGCTTCTGCCTTTGCTTGCTCCCCTCGTGAACCCCGGATGGAGTTAGTGTGTGGTGCTAAGTGTCGTTTCACCATGCCACTTAGGGGAGGAACTCGTTCATTTAAAGAGCGCTGAGCGTTTCCCATGTCCCAGGCATGGTGAGAAATTGAACACACATTCACATCCCCCACAGAGTTCATATTTTGGTGAATCAAATAACAGTTAAGAAACTATCAAATTTCTGAAGCTTACTGAAGCACAGGGCTTAGAGCATATTTTTACTAACTCTATTCAGAAAAACAAACTAGCTCTCGTCAAATACAACTGGAGAACTAAAAGCACTTTGGTCAAAGTTTTGATGAGTTTATTCTATGCATTTTTTATACACACCAGGTAAAAAAGGAAACGCCATTTTCTCTCTAGTTTCCATTACTTCGCAGTATGAAATTAACAAACACATGAAAACATTAAAGAATCCTTTTGAGGAATAAAAAAACAATAAAAACAGGTCTTAGACTCCATGCATATATGAGTACCAAAATAGGTGATAAATATCACTTGTTTATAAATTTGTTTAAAAAGAACAAAAACCAAAACTCCAAGTTCAGTTAATATCCAATGAAAATCTGTACCATCAGTTTGGAGATAATTCAACAAACAAATACAAGATGCTAAAAGGTGGGTAAACTTTATACAGTATGGGAAAGCATCTGTTACATTCAACAGGTAAAAAAATAACACTGACGACATAAAAACACACAAAGTATTTCCATAAAACTAAAAACTAGCTGTACTACTAAAGATGACAGAGATACACAAGTTTGAGAAACATGTTCTGAGTAAAAATTACATCTTTGCTAACAATAAGAAACAAATTTCAACCAGGAAAACAAGGAGAATCCTAAGCAACACCCTAAAACCTGGTCATAATGTAATACACTAGTTCCCTACAAAAAGGATGGTAAATATGAGTGAACGCCAAGTATATGGTTGAGTCTTCCTCTCACCCTCCAAATACTGTCAGACACACGCCACTGATTAGGATACCTCTTCCCCACCAGCACTTACAGCCCGAATGTGTAACCGAGGAGTGCCTCCCACCCGCCTCTGGGTCCTGGGATCCTGGGTGCATTCTTACCCACCACCCTCACTCTTTCCCCCACCCCACCCCTTCCTCCCCCAGCTTCTCCCCTCTTCTTAAACTGTTTTTGGAGGGAGAATGGGAAGGATAGGAACACAGCTCCTGTCCTTCTTCAGTCCAATTTCTCACTCTAGACTTAGCCTGAATAAAGGAACTGGACATTTTTGTAAAATCCACTTCTGTGAAATGAAGCAAATGCTGTATATGAAATGCTTACTAGACAAGTACAAAGTGACAGTACATTGAATTTCTTAGAATAAAGTTGTTTGTATCAATTAAAAAACTAATACATAAAATGTCTGGCCAGTTAACAGTATTTTGCCCAAGAAGTTCTGTTAGTGCTCTAGTTAACAAGTAGTATGAAGCATAGCATTACCTTCGTAAGCGTGATAGTTGTAGTAGGCAAAGTGATTCCTTCTCCCTGGGATTAGAAACACATGCACGGGACCCAGGTGAAGGCAGCATCGGCAGGACAGAGGCCATGCAGAACACGCGGAAGAGGGAAGGAGGAGAGAGACAGGAGAGGGTGAGCTGCAGTGGGACACCTTTCAAAGGATGAAAAGCACGTTTCACCCATAGCTTTCGGAGCTGTGAGGACAAGACAACAGCACTCCAGGCAGTGTGTGTGTTAGAAACCAATGCACACTGTTAAGGAAAACACCAAGACAACAGGTGAGTCACCAAGCAGCAGGAGAGCAACAGTTAGTTAATCATATCGAAGACTACCACCCAACTCGGCTGATTCCTTCTGTTAAAAGAACACATTCAAATCTAAACCGAAGAATAAAATGACTTTTTACTCCCCACCTCTCCAAAAGACAGTAAAGACAGTATAAGCATATACCCACATCTCAAAAACCTCCCATCTACAACTCCTGCACCTCAGCCCAACCTTGAGGATACTTGCTAGGTTGGTAATATGTCCAGTGGAAGGACAGCACTTATCTGTTCGTGACAAGTCAACATTTACCAGTATTACTTTCTTATAAATGAAGAAATCAATTTCATTCAGCATGCTGACTGTGCTCAACAAATAATAATGAAAACTGAAAAAGGCAGCATGACCTAGTAAACAGAACACGGCCTTAGTGTGAGAAAGACCCCGGCCCAGCCTCCAGGCCCACCACCAACTGCTCACCCCGGAGCCAGGGGGAGCCGAGGTGAAGGACAGACACCTGCGGAACCACAAGCAGGCCTATCGGCAGGCAGCCCAAAGTGCTCGGGAGGGACGCCAGGTGCAGGCAGTCCCTGGGACTCGGCACACACTGTGCTGCACAGGAGTCACGTGAAGGCAGGAACGGCCCTCTTCAGTTGTGTCCTCACTGCTTTCCCTGAAGCGGCTGCACAGCGAGTGCTGAGTAAGGGCAGCAGACTGCCACGAAGGGAGGAGATGTGTTAGGAGCATTAACCCGGTATTTGGTGAAAAGTACTGGAGAATTAACTTTTATCTACGGCCTATTATCTTCCTGCGCCTACAAAAACGTCTAGATATTTTTTTAGCTGGGAAACTAAAAATATGAAATAAGCAGTCAAAACAGCAATTCTCATTAGAATGGAAGTTGCCAGGGTCAGCGGGTTTAATCTGTTTTGTCGATGGTCCATCTCCAAGGCCCAGGACGGGGAGGGTGTGACACATAATAAGTATCGATAAATACTTGTCAGATAGATGAAGGAATGAATTCTCATCCTGTCTCTGTGCCCATCCAAACACCTTTCCATTATTCATTTGAAAATTATTCTATGTCAGCTGCTATTTATCAATTCTCTCTAGACTAATTTCCCAAATCCTCAAAAATTTAGCTTTAGAGAAATCATTAGTTTCTACATGTAATGCAAAATTTTAAAAAGCAGACCCAATGCCCAAAGATCCTAGAAACAGGTAAGTTCCAACACGAACGGTTGGCCCTCAGTTGCTGTTACTGCCACAGATGACCGGCGCACAGCAATACTGGGACATGTCTCCAAACCACAGTGAGGAAGTTTAAATGAATTTTTTTCAGCCGGAGAACCGAGGGACAAAGCAACACTAACATACTCCTCACAAACAGCTAATCAATTTAAAAAACTCCTCAAACATAATTAAGTATAAAAACTACTACAGCATATGGTCACTGATGATAAATTACAGAACACCAGTCAAACCAATACCATTCTTCCTGTATAAACGGATCCTACGTGGGCCGTAAGACTGCAGGACCACACGTACCCCATCTACTCAATAGCTATAATCTTGTAAACAAAAATAAATGCTCATGAATCAAAGAAGAAAAAGACATAATTCCTGTCCAAGCAACCCCAGGTGATCTATCTACAAAGCTATTTTGGCTTCCAGCTTTTTCTGTACTTACTAATTGAGCTTTATCTAAAAGCAGTTCTGGGGGCGCCTGGGTGGCTCAGTCAGTTGGCCATCTCACTCATGATTGCGGCTCAGGTCACGATCTCAGGGTCCCGGGATCGAGCCCCATACCAGGCTCCATGCTCAGCGGGAGTCTGCTTGGGATTCTCTCCCTCCACCCCTCCCCCCCCACTCTCTCTTTCTCTCATCAACGCCCAAAATAAATAAATCTTTAAAAAATAAAAAATAGAAGCAGTTCTGGGTGGGAGAGCTCAATTCTCTGTTCTTCACAGCATTTCATAACACAGGTTACACACTACTATTTGAACCAAATGAACAAAGATGATGTCGCTTAGCTGAACGATAAAATGTCACATCCATATATACACGTCACATCCATACGCTACACTGGGACATGTGCAGAAACACTTCTGGAGGAATGTCAACGTGTTTCTCTACCTCATGGCTATCTTCGAACAACAGCTTTATCTTAATTAAGAGAGCTCTAAAAAGAAATATTTAGAGGCCAAACATGAAAATAAACTTGGTCAATTATTATTTTAAAACCAAACAGATCCCTTTCTCTTACAGATGGATTTCTTAGATGTACTGCTAAATTTAAAGATACTGTTTTCAAACAGTGTTCGTACATTAAACAATAGTTTGGTAAATATACACACACTTCCTTCTACTAAATTTGCCCTAAGAGTACATTTCAGTTTGTCATTTTTAGGTTAAGTATTTCATAAGGTTATTTTAGAAAAAAAAATTTTAAAAGTAGATCATTTAAAAACTTCTCCTTAAACTCTCACCATATTCACTACTTTAAATTTTGTTTTTCAATATTCATTTTTGTCCATGTGGACTCTTTTTTTATGCATAAATATACATATCCTGTGACCTTAAGGTTCTGGGTTTTTTTTAATGTCATCTTATAAGAATAACTTTTAAAAAAATAAATGGTCTAAAAAAGGTTGTCAGCCAACAGAAAAGATACTTAAATAAAATTCATTGAAAGTATAAACATTTGAAGCTAAAATAATGTAAACTGAAAGGATTTCTCACCTGGGCTCAACTCTACTAGATAGGGCAGCTTTTCGGGCGGAAGTGCGGAGCCATAGCCCGACCCCTCTGCTCTCTCCTTGCCCTTCACCAGCTTCCCATCGACGTGTTTCTTAGTTTTCTTTGGGACATAGTCTGGTGGTCTCCTCTTCAACTGAAAGACTAAAACCCCTACAACAGTACACGTTGTCAATCATCAAGCAGACTCAAACCACAGCATATGTGGCCAAATGACTCACTGTCAACTCTTCTCAGATTTACCAAGAAAATATAATTAAACATCTCCCAAGGAGTGACTGAGCGAAGGCTTACCCAATTTATACTTTTACTCAGCAGAGGAAATAATAATCACTTGTGTTTTGAAAAATTCTACTAGCAATTTCCAAAGATTATTTTAAATTAATAACTACCCAAGCACATTACATGCTTGAAAACAACATACATCAGTTTAAGAACAAATGAATGTTCATATTGGTAAATAACACCATGATCAATAAACACATTCACACACACACACCACATGCATACACAAATACATATATACAAACATATTTTTAGTTGATCTGATTTTTATTTAATTCAATTGAATTAACTCAGAATTCAAAGCAATTTGACTTTATAATTATGATTCAACTTTTAAACTGTCTAGAAAGAGGTAGACTAAGCAAGTGTACTTTAACTTAAACTATCAGTCTACATTACTGATAGGACGAACGGGCAATTTGTATGTCTTCATTACGCTAAGGCCTCTGCTCCAGGACAGCCGGCTTACAGTGTGAAGCTGAAAGCAAGAAAACTGGATTTCCTCAAAAACATAGCTTTCAACCTTCACTGCTCTGAAATAATGAGGGGAAACTGTCTGAATAGTGAACAGTCTGGATTTCTCATTTGAAATGACTAAACTCCTGGACAATCTCTAAGGCTGCAGGTCACTGTCCCCGTCATAAGCGCCCCACGTGGAGAGGACCCCACTGCTGACAGAGAACGGTGCTCTTGCACTGGCCAACACAGTGCTGGACTCCCGCCCCATTCCCTCCAGACAAGGTTCTCCTACACCGGGACAGCCTATTCCAAGTCTACACCCCAAACTCACACAAGTTGAGTGTGGCCCTCAGGACAAGGGTACCATACAGGAAGCCTCCGGTGAGTCTAGGAAGAAGCTACAAAACTATACAGCGAACAGCCACCAAAAAAAAAAAAAAAAAAAAATACTGCCACACACGCTCCCCTGCATCCTCACAGTTAAACAAATTGGGCAGAAATTTAATGTATAAGTAATTCTTAAACAAATACAACTACCCTTTACCTTTGTCACTTGGCCATTCCCTGAAGATTTGTAAAGGACACTCATCATCATCAAGGATAATTTCTTTAGCACCTTTTTCGTCAGAATGCTGGGCTCCAGGAGGAAGCATAACCTGAAAGGGAAAAATAGTTGACTGTGTTATCCCTAAAAAGTAAATTACCACGATTTACAAACCAGAATTTACTATAAATAAAAGTCACGGGGGGGGGAGGAGTTAAGATGGCGGAGGAGTAGGGGACCCCTTTTTCAGCCGGTCCTCCGAGTCGAGCTGGATAGGTACCAGACCAGCCTAAACAACCACGGAACCAGCCTGAGACGCAGGATGATGCATCTGGATCTCTACAAATGAACATCTCCAGCGCTGAGTATTGAGGTACGAAGCGGGGAGCCATGAAACTGTGCACAGATATCGGAAGATAAACGGAAGGGGGAGGGAGCCGCCGTGTTCGGGCGCCGGGAAGCGGTAGCCACTTGCACGGGAGAGTGGGCGGGGCTCGCGGACGGCACCCGCAAAACAGCAGACTGAGACTGTGAGCCGGGTACGCGCGCCACCAGGCATCTCGCGGAACACCGGAATCCCAGTGTGCTCACTGGATCCAGACTGAGACCGGGAGATCCGGGAGCGCGCGCGGGGCGGCTGGTGGCTGGCGGCATTAGAAACACAAAGGACAGAGACGCGCCAGCCCTGGAAGTGAGGGCTGGGACGCCGGGTGTGGGGCAGACATCCCGGACGCTGCTGGGTTGAGCAGCACCAACAGAAACAGAGTTAAAGTGGCCAGAACATTAGTAGAGAACGGGCCGCAATCCCTCTGTTCTGTGACAGAGGCTGAAATTTGGCCGCTGCTGCTCTGACTCTCAGAAGAGGCACAGCAAACCGCCAGGGAAAGCCGCCAGAGAACAAAAGCCTGGAAATACCGGCTCAGGGAGTGCCCATCCCCATCCCCCCTCGCAGGGGACGCCGAGACTCTACCCAAACATGGCTGCCTGAATATCGGCGCGGCAGGCCCCTCCCCCAGAACACAGAAGGCAGGCTGAAAAATCAAGAAGCCCACAACCCAGGTGCCTGGGTGGCGCAGTCACTGAGCGCCTGCCTTCGGCTTAGGGCGTGATCCCGGCTTTCCGGAAAGGAGTCCCTCATCGGGCTCCTCCGCTGGGAGCCTGCTTCTTCCTCTCCCACTCCCCTGCTTCTGTTCCCTCTCTCGCTGGTTGGCTGCCACATAAATAAATAAATAAAATCTTTAAAGAAGAAGCCCACATCCCTAAGATCCCTATAAAACAAGGGGCACGGCCTGGGACCCAGTCAATAATTTGGGCTCTGGACAACCCCGCAACCTCTCTTCATCAGAATGACAAGAAGGAGAAGCCCCCCCCAGCAAAGAAAAGACAGTGATTCTGTGGCCTCTGCCACAGAAATAATGGATATGGATGTAACCAAATTATCAGAAATGGAATTCAGAGTAACGATGGTCAAAATGATGAGTAGAATTGAAAAAACTATTAACGAAAAGGTTACTGAGAATATAGAATCCCTAAGGACAGAAATGAGAGCGAATCTGACAGAAATTAAAAATTCTATGAGCCAAATGCAGGCAAAACTAGAGGCTCTGACGGCCAGGGTCGCAGAAGCAGAGGAACAGGTTAGTGAATTGGAGGATGGGTTAATAGAGGAAAAAATGAAAATAGAAGATGGTCTTAAAAAAATCCACGCCCACGAATGTAGGTTACGGGAGATTACTGACTCAATGAAACGATCAAATGTTAGAATCATCGGCATCCCCGAGGGGGTGGAGAAAAACAGAGGTCTAGAAGAGATATTTGAACAAATTGTAGCTGAAAACTTCCCTAATCTAGCAAGGGAAACAAACATTCGTGTCCAAGAGGCAGAGAGGACCCCTCCCAAGCTCAACCATGACAAACCTACGCCACGTCACGTCATAGTGCATTTCGCAAATATTAGAAGCAAGGATACAGTATTGAAAGCGGCCAGGGCAAAGAAATTTCTCACGTACCAAGGCAAAAGCATCAGAATTACGTCAGACCTGTCTACACTGACCTGGAATGAGAGAAAGGGTTGGGGGAGCATATTTAAAGCTCTTTCAGAGAAAAACATGCAGCCAAGGATCCTTTATCCAGCAAGGCTGTCATTCAGAATTGATGGAGAAATAAAGACATTTCAGAATCGCCAGTCACTAACCAATTTTGTAACCACGAAACCAGCCCTACAGGAGATATTACGGGGGGTTCTATAAAAGTAAAAAGGCCCCAAGAGTGATACAGAACAGAAAGTCACAGCCAATACAAAGACTTTACTGGCAACATGGCAACATTAAAATCATATCTCTCAGTAATCAGTCTTAATGTAAATGGTTTGAACCATCCCATAAAACGCCACAGGGTTGCAGATTGGATAAAAAGAAATGACCCATCCATTTGCTGTCTACAAGAGACTCATTTCAAACCCAAAGATGCATTCAGACTGAGAGTAAGGGGATGGAGTACCATCTTTCACGCAAATGGACCTCAAAAGAAAGCTGGGGTAGCAATTCTCATATCAGATAAATTGGATTTTAAACTACAGACTATAGTTAGAGATGCAGAAGGGCACTATATTATTCTTAAGGGAAGTATTCAACAAGTGGATATGACAATTATAAATATATATGCCCCCAACAGGGGAGCAGCAAGATACACAAGCCAACTCTTAACCAGAATAAAGAGACATATAAATAAAAATACATTAATAGTAGGGGACCTCAACACTCCACTATCAGAAATAGACAGAACACCCTGGCAAAAACTAAGCAAAGAATCAAAGGCTTTGAATGCCATACTCGACGAGTTGGACCTCATAGATATATATAGAACACTACACCCCAGAACCAAAGAATACTCATTCTATTCTAATGCCCATGGAACATTCTCAAGAATAGACCATGTTCTGGGACACAAAACAGGTCTCAACCGATACCAAAAGATTGAAATTATCCCCTGCATATTCTCAGACCACAACGCTCTGAAATTGGAACTCAACCACAAGGAAAAATTTGGAAGAAACTCAAACACTTGGAGACTAAGAACCATCCTGCTCAGGAATGACTCGATAAACCAGGAAATCAAAAATCAAATTAAACAATTTATGGAGACCAATGAGAATGAAAATACAACAGTCCAAAACCTATGGGATACTGCAAAGGCAGTCCTAAGGGGGAAATACATAGCCATCCAAGCCTCACTCAAAAGAATAGAAAAATCTAAAATGCAGTTTTTATATTCTCACCTCAAGAAGCTGGAACAGCAACAGAGGGACAGGCCTAATCCACGCACGAGGAAGCAGTTGACCAAAATTAGAGCTGAAATCAATCAAGCAGAAACCAGAAGTACAGTAGAGCAGATCAACAGGACTAGAAGCTGGTTCTTTGAGAGAATCAATAAAATTGACAGACCACTGGCAAGACTTATCCAAAAGAAAAGAGAAAGGACCCAGATTATTAAAATTATGAATGAAAAAGGAGAGGTCACGACGAGCACCATTGAAATTGGAAGGATTATTAGAAATTTTTATCAACAGCTATATGCCAATAAACTAAGCAATCTGGAAGAGATGGAATCCTTCCTGGAAACCTATAAACTACCAAGATTGAAACCGGAAGAAATTGATTCCTTAAACAGGCCAATTAATTATGAAGAAATTGAGTTAGTGATAAACAACCTTCCAAATAACAAAACTCCAGGCCCGGATGGTTTTCCTGGGGAATTCTACCAAACATTCAAAGAAGAAATAATACCTATTCTCCTAAAGCTATTTCAAAAAATAGAAACAGAAGGAAAGCTACCAAACTCATTCTATGAGGCCAATATTACCTTGATCCCCAAACCAGGCAAAGACCCCCTCAAAAAGGAGAATTACAGACCGATTTCCCTAATGAATATGGACGCCAAAATCCTCAACAAGATACTTGCTAATAGAATCCAACAGTACATTAAAAGGATTATCCATCACGATCAAGTGGGATTCATACCTGGGATGCAAGCGTGGTTCAATATTCGCAAATCAATCAGCGTGATACATCATATCAACAAGAAAAGACTCAGGAACCATATGATCCTCTCAATCGATGCCGAAAAAGCATTTGACAAAATACAGCATCCTTTCCTGATTAAAACCCTTCAGAGTGTAGGAATAGAAGGTACATTTCTCAATCTCATAAAAGCCATCTATGAAAAGCCTACTGCAAATATTATTCTCAATGGGGAAAAGCTGGAAGCCTTTCCCTTAAGATCAGGAACTCGACAAGGATGCCCACTCTCGCCACTATTATTCAACATAGTACTAGAAGTCCTTGCAACAGCAATCAGACGACAAAAAGGGATCAAAGGTATTCAAATTGGCAAAGAAGAAGTCAAAATGTCTCTCTTTGCAGATGACATGATACTCTATATGGAAAACCCAAAAGAAGCCACTCCCAAACTATTAGAAGTTATAGAGCAATTCAGTAACGTGGCAGGATACAAAATAAATGCTCAGAAATCAGTTGCATTTCTGTACACGAATAACGAGACCGAAGAAAGAGAAATTAGGGAATCCATCCCATTTACAATAGCACCAAAAACCATACGTTACCTTGGAATTAACTTAACCAGAGACGTAAAGGACCTATATTCTAGAAACCATAAATCACTCTTAAAAGACATTGAGGAAGACATAAAAAGATGGAAAGATATTCCATGCTCATGGATCGGAAGAATTAACATAGTTAAAATGTCCATGCTACCCAGAGCAATCTACACTTTCAATGCTATCCCGATCAAAATACCAAGGACATTTTTTAAAGAACTGGAACAAACAGTCCATAAATTTGTATGGAAACAGAAAAGGCCCCGAATCTCCAAGGAACTGTTGAAAAGGAAAAACAAAGCTGGGGGCATCACAATGCCGGATTTCGAGCTGTACTACAAAGCTGTGATCACAAAGACAGCATGGTACTGGCACAAAAACAGACACATAGACCAATGGAACAGAATAGAGAGCCCAGAAATGGACCCTCGGCTCTTTGGGCAACTAATATTTGATAAAGCAGGAAAAAACATCCGGTGGGAAAAAGACAGTCTCTTCAATAAATGGTGCTGGGAAAATTGGACAGCTACATGCAAGAGAATGAAACTTGACTACTATCTCACACCATACACAAAAATAAACTCCAAATGGATGAAAGACCTCGATGTGAGACAGGAATCCATCAAAATTCTAGAGGAGAACATAGGCAACAACCTCTACGACATCGGCCAAAGCAACCTTTTTCATGACACATCCCCAAAGGCAAGAGAAACAAAAGATAAAATGAATTTATGGGACTTCATCAAGATTAAAAGTTTCTGCACAGCCAAGGAAACAGTCAGAAAAACTAAGAGGCAGCCCACGGAATGGGAGAAGATATTTGCAAATGACACTACAGATAAAGGACTGGTATCCAAGATCTACAAAGAACTTCTCAAACTCAATACACGAGAAACAAATAAACAAATCAAAAAATGGGCAGAAGATATGAACAGACACTTTTCCAATGAAGACATACAAATGGCTAACAGACACATGAAAAAATGTTCAAAATCATTAGCCATCAAGGAAATTCAAATCAAAACCACACCGAGATACCACCTTACGCCAGTTAGAATGGCAAAAATAGACAAGGCAAGAAACAACAATTGTTGGAGAGGATGTGGAGAAAGGGGATCCCTCCTACATTGTTGGTGGGAATGCAAGTTGGTACAGCCACTCTGGAAAACAGTGTGGAGGTCCCTTAAAAAGTTAAAAATTGAGCTACCCTATGATCCAGCCATTGCACTACTGGGTATTTACCCCAAAGATACAGACGTAGTGAAGAGAAGGGCCATATGCACCCCAATGTTCATAGCAGCAATGTCCACAATAGCTAAATTGTGGAAGGAGCCGAGATGCCCTTCAACAGATGACTGGATTAAGAAGTTGTGGTCCATATATACAATGGAATATTACTCAGCTATCAGAAAGAATGAGTTCTCAACATTTGCTACAACATGGACAGCACTGGAGGAGATAATGCTAAGTGAAATAAGTCAAGCAGAGAAAGACAACTATCATATGATTTCTCTCATCTATGGAACATAAGAACTAGGATGATCGGTAGGGGAAGAAAGGGATAAAGAAAGGGGGGATAATCAGAAGGGGGAATGAAACATGAGAGACTATGGACTATGAGAAACAAACTGAGGACTTCAGAGGGGAGGGGGGTGGGGGAATGGGATAGACCGGTGATGGGTAGTAAGGAGGGCACGTATTGCATGGTGCACTGGGTGTTATACACAACTAATGAATCATCGAGCCTTACATCGGAAACCGGGGATGTACTGTATGGTGACTAACATAATATAATAAAAAATCATTTAAAAAAATAAATAAATAAAAAAATAAATAAAAGTCACGGTAGAATTAAACTGATCAAACACTACAAACAATTCTCCAACTATCAATGAAAGTGAAGGACAACAGCTTCCAATGACAAGCTTAGCCAGGTGATTGGGCTGTTTTTATCTACCTGCCTCTCTGGTCCCCAAAAAGAACTAGTGGAGTAATTTTTTTTTGTTTTTTATCAAACTCTTATAGGGAAGGATGGTATGTAATGGTCAAATTTAAGTAATTTCTTAAGGAAAGATCACTCCACTACTGCTCAGTCTCTGGTCCCTAACCCACCTTCACATCAACAAATAATTGTTTTTATAACTAACATAATAAAAAAATCATTATAATAAAAAATAAAAAATAAAGTAGTTTCATCTAATGTGAGATCTCTCAGGAGAACCTAACAAAACAGCACAGCATTCTTCTTCTTGGAGATAATCTGTCTTTATGATTAAATTTTAATCAGATCATTTAGCTATACCACAGGACTATTCATTCAACAAATGTTTTTAAGCATCTGTTTTAAAAGACTGCATTCATGACACTCTTAAAAATCAAAATGCTGTATTAATTTTTATGTTTTTATGGTAGCCAAACAGTTTTCTTAATCATTTGAGAAAGACCTCAGTAATACAGATGAAAAGTCTAGGTGACAGTAGCCCAATAATCTCATGCATCTGCTGGATTTTTGCCCCTCCTTCATTCTAATTTAGTATTTTGTTTTGTTTCGTTTTATTTATTTTTTTTTTTGGTGTAATGTTCCATGATTCATTACTTGCGTATAACACCCAGTGCACCATGCAATACGTGCCCTCCTTAATACCCATCACCGGCCTATCCCATTCCCCATCCCCCTCCCCTCTGAAGCCCTCAGTTTGTTTCCCAGAGTCCATAGTCTCTCATGGTTCATTCCCCCTTCTGTTTACCCCCCCTTTCTTCTTCCCTTTCTTCTCCTACTAATCTTCCTACTTCTTATGTTCCATAAATGAGTGAAACCATATGATAATTGTCTTTCTCTGCTTGACTTATTTCGCTTAGCATTATCTCCTCCAGTGCTGTCCATGTTGCAGCAAATGTTGAGAAATCGTACCCCAAAGATACAGACGTAGTGAAGAGAAGGGCCATATGCACCCCAATGTTCATAGCAGCATTGTCCACAATAGCTAAATCGTGGAAGGAGCTGAGATGCCCTTCAACAGATGACTGGATTAAGAAGATGTGGTCCATATATACAATGGAATATTACTCAACCATCATTCTAATTTAGTATTAACGCAAACCAACACACAACTATAGAAAACAGGTGAAGCAGCCAAGCCACTGGCATCTGAACATTATTTTCAACCTATGGTACCGCAATAACGTTATCTCAATAAACCTTACCGTCCAAATACATCATCATATTCATATACCAAATGGATTAGAGTCTTCTACAGAACCCTGTAACTTCTCTCTACAGAACCCTGTAACTTCTGTCTATACTGCTTCAAATTACCTGAAAAAGACAAATGTATTACAACACACTGTCTTGCTAAAGTAATTAATCTTTCCTTATACCGTTTTGTATTAAATTCAGTATCTTGGGCTTAGAACACACACGGGGCGCCTGGGTGGCACAGCGGTTAAGCGTCTGCCTTCGGCTCAGGGCGTGATCCCGGCGTTGTGGGATCGAGCCCCACATCAGGCTCTTCTGCTGTGAGCCTGCTTCTTCCTCTCCCACTCCCCCTGCTTGTGTTCCCTCTCTCGCTGGCTGTCTCTATCTCTGTCGAATAAATAAATAAATAAACACATCTTTTAAAAAAAAAAGAAAGAACACACATAGTTCAGAACCTGACTTCACTCCTCTCTTATGTCCCAATCTTTGTCACGCACCCTGGTAGATCCCAGCCACACCCAACTACTCAGAGCTCTCAGATTAGGCCAGGAGTTCCACGTGTCACGATCTCTTGAGCCTAAAAGGCTCAATTCCCAGAGTCCATGTCTAACTCAACCACAGCTCCTCCAGGAAGCCTTCCCTGACCACCACTCTCATTCCAGTGCTCCTTGTTTCTTATTTCTCACTCCTGGCTTCTCTGTCTCCATTTAGTGTAAGTTCTTTTAGAAACAGCTCTTGCTTGTTGTATCCCAACAGAGTATCTAACAAGTAAGAGGAACTTAAATATTTACTGAATAATTAAATAGCTAAAATAACAAATGAACGAATATGGAAGTGCTACCTATCACATAAGTGGTAAGACGGCAAACCAAGAGAACAAAGAATACCTAACTCAAGACTAAAACAATAATGAAGTCCTGCTCCTGATCTGCACTCCTGGAAGCCTGCGAAGTGGAATCTGTAAGGACGTAACAGAACAGAACAAACCCAAAGCAGGAGACCTCAAAAGAAAACATCAAATGACCTCAAAAAGGCCTGCCACTACATGCCCAAAGTAGGTTTCTGTAACTTCATGACCCCGATTAAGGTACCCTTTCATGTTGGAATTTCATCAGTAAAAGTACAGCAGAAATTTATGAAAGGGAAAAAAATGATAGTTCATTACCACATAATGTATCAAATGCAACTTTACGTGGAATTAAGTATTATTTAATAGATTTACATGCACTTACACAAAAACATTCCCTTGGCAAACACCTCAGCAGTCCCAAGTCTCAGGCGCAAGGCTAGGCGCTGGTAACGAAGTTCCTGCCCTGGGTGCTCACAGACCAGCAGGGGCGCAGCTGGAAGAGGGCCAGGTCTCTGTTCAGCACGGCAGACCCTAGGCACACTACTGATTGACTGATTTTATTCTGACCAGGCACACTTTCTACAGCCATTACTAACCAAAAGCATAAGGAACATGTATCCAAATCCATCCTTCTCCATGGGCCCAATTACTCCGGAGGCATTAGCATACTTCCCGGATATACAGTAATGCTCGCTATGTATTCCTCCTGAACAGAAAAGCAACAATCTCACCAAACCCAGCATTACTACAACAGGGTTTTCCTCTACCTCATACTTAACCACCAGGAGGAAAATGCACCAGAATGTCCCGTATCTGAAGTATTTCCCCTTCAGAGGGAATGCATGATTACCTACTCTCCCTTCCTCACCCCACAAATCCCCTCCCCTCCCCAAAGTAGGGTAGAATTTCAGTTCAGGACACTGTTTCTTTATCTATGAACCCTATTCTCCAGAAATCCAGTATAAAATGTATCCTTTATTTCTGGAAGCATCACTGTCCCTTCTAATTTATCAATACCATTTCTTACTCTCTCCTAGTGAGACCAAAGGAAATGAAAGAGCATATCGAAAAACAACACTCATGATCACCTTTCCCTACCTCACAAAGAAATGAGCTTTGGGTTTTGTTTTGGTTCTTTTTGGGTTTTTTTTGGTTCCAAATAATACAGGTTCACTGTAAAAAACTGCAATATAGAAAAGCATAAGTAAGAAAAAAAACCCACTGTGAGATAACTGTTTTTACAATCGCTCCTTCAGTAATGATATTTATGCATCGATCCATCTCGTTTAAAAGGGCTCTCATCTGAATCACACGTATATTTCCGTCTTCTTTTCCTCCTCCCTCCCTTCATGCAGGTAACTGGTAAGCTGCTGTGTAGTTTTCCTAGGTGTCTTTCTCCACGGTCATGGATGCACACACGCAGAGTTGTGTTGTTCCATTTTATAAAATGTATGTATCCCCAAGTCAACTCGTGTAGATTTAATTCATGATGTTTCATAGCGACAGGTCTCCAGTGGCACAAGCATTCCTTTAGCGACGGGTGTTTCGTTTGTTGCTTCTTTATTGCTGTAACACGCAGAACTGAAGAGAGACCCTCACAGAAGCACACTCCGGAATTTACCGGCCATCTGTTTTAGACAGTAGAACTACCATTTATCAGCTCACTAGAAACACTATTTTCAATCTCAAACACCCTCTCCACTGGGCAGCGGGTGCTATGTAGGGTGACTGCACAGAGAGACACCTTCCAGACTCTCTCTCCTTCTTCATCACCCTTGCGATGACCTCCTGTGCTAGATCCTGTTCGGGGAGCCTGTACTGTTCCACTTCTTGGCCCACTCCATCATTTTGCTGGAGGACGTCCTCCCTGAGAAAGGCTGAGTGGGTGGTAAACTTTGCCCTGAATGTTTTGAAATGTCTTTGTTCCATTCATCTAGCACTCGACAGTTTGGATTGGAAATCATTTCACTCTGAATCAGAAAGCACTGTGTCATGTCATGTAGTCCAGACTCCACGGTTATGCTGAAATGACTGGCACCAATCTTGCCCCCCGGCCCTTTACATGGGACCGGAATCTTTTTCTTTGGAATCATTATACTCTTTTCTCTAGTCTTCTATAATTTCAAAATAATACACCTTGGTTTGGCTCTTTTTTGAAGTAACTGTACCATTATTCAGTGGGCCCTTTTCGAGCTAGAAACTCAAACCCTTCAGTTCTGGGAGACATCCTGGCACATGTCCTTGGTAACCTCTCTCCCCACGTCCTCTTGCTCTCCCTCGCTGGCCCTCCTTCAGCTAAGTGCTACGTATTCTACAAGATGACCTCACTTTCTGATCTCTTCTCTTTCTGTTCTACCTTGGGCACATATCCTGAACTTTATCTTCCAGTCCTTCTATTAGCATTTTTCTCCTATCCCTTATTTACTTATATTTTAAATTTCCAAGGTCTCCTTCTCTGAGTGTCCTCACGACAGCATTGCAGTCTTATTCCACAGACGCACAGTCTTCCTTATCCCTGAGTCTCTCAGTTTTTGAACATTTCCATCTGCTTTCTGCCTTGTCTCATCCATGAAATAAGACCAGGTTCTTTTACCTGTTTGTGTTGGTCTGTCCTTCATTTTAAAAGTGTTTTAAATGTCTGTTGGAGCTTGGCCATCCGTTCACATTCAATAGTGAGGCTCAACCAAGTTCAAGGTGAGGGCTGAGCGTATTACTGAGGGCAAGGATTACTGTCGGGAGCCCGCTGAGTGAGGTTATTGGACTGAACTTCCACAGGTCAGTTTCCATACAGATCCCTCTCACTTGGCTGGAGACTGCCTTCTGGGAGAACTCATTAAATCTTCTGGCTGTCAGTACCCTGGGCAGAGCTTCCACTCCACCCTCCCATCTTCGTAAATACCCCTGCCATACCCTGCTATGCCTGTTACCCCCAAATGCAAGGCCTCCTCCCCAGTCACCTCTACCACAGCCTTCAGATGGAGAGAGGACACAGCAGCGGGGATGGGGAAGGGAATCTGGTGGGGTCTACAGCTTCCTATGAAAACTTTCAACCCAATTTCATTTTAGCCCAACTTCAATGCTAATTCAGCAAGTGCTAAAAAGCCCCTCATTCCCAAGTCTGCTGGGGGTTGTGATGCGGACACTTGGCCAGTTTCTTTCTGCTAGGTTCTCTCTGCAGGTTTCCTTGGGCCCAACAAGTGGGATACCAGTCATTTACTTCTACAGAATTTCATTCATAACTCTGCTCTTTTGTCATCTCTTCTTTCATTCTCTTTGTTCTTGTGCATTTATACAGATTATTTTCTTTATTGTGATTTTAATGAGAAAAAAATTGGTTTTCTTATTTTCAGCTAAAAACTGAGCTATATTCATAAAATTACCCAACTGCCAAACAGTTTTTCCAATCGAATACAACTTCTTAGCTTTTCAACAACAACAACAAAAAAGCCATAAAACTCAACAAGCCCTTTTATTTAATTCCATCTGCAACTAACAAAAGAGGTCTAAGACCTCTACACTGAACACTACAAAATACTGCTAGGGCTTAAAGACCACATCAACAAAGAGGCTCCCTGTATTCACAGCCTGGCAGACTGGACACTGCAGGGGTGGACATCTCTCTGACTCATCTACAGAACCCATGCACACCCAGTCACAATTCCAGCACCTTCTGCGTACAAACAGACAAGCTGATTGTGAAGTTTATTCAGAAACACAAATGACCTAGAATAACTGAAGCAATTTTTAAAAGCAAAAACAAAATCAGGACTTACTTTACCCAGTAAAATTCTAAGACTCATTATAAATCTACAGTGATCAATACAGCCTGATGCTCACAGAAAGACACAAGACATCCAGATTAACAAAAGAGACCCCAGAGGTTGAACCACATACAGATGTGGCCAAGTGATTTTCAACACAGGTGTCAAACCACTCAGCAGGAGAAAAGAAAGCCTTCTTAATGAATGGTGCTGGACCAACTGGATACCTGCATGGAAAAAAATGAACATCTACCCGAATTTCACACCGTACAACAAATGTTAACTTGAAAGGGAACATACAGACCTAAGTGTCAAAACTAAAACGATAAAACTTCTGTAAGACACAGCAGGAGGGGCACCTGGGTGGCTCAGTTAAGCATCCGACTTCTGCTCAGATCATGATCCTGGGGTCCTGGGATCGAGCCCTGCATCAGGCTCCCTGCTCAGCGGAAAGTCTGCTTCTCCCTCTCCCTCTGCCCCTCCACACTGCTCATGCTTTCTCTCTCTCTCTCAAATAAATAAATAAAATCTTTAAAAAAAAAACCAACATTTTTAATTTCCCTGTTGAGATATACAGCTTAAGTCCTATGTATTAAGTCACATATATTGCGAATGTTTTTTCCCAGTCTGTGACTTGGTTTGACTTTTCATTTTTTAATGATGCCCTTTAGAGAATAAATCTTTTTTTATTTTTGTGGAAGTCAGGGATGAATTACACAGAGGCACACAGAGACTTCTGCAGTGCCAAGGTGTTCCTCGTGGGGGCGCACCAGTCCCAGAGGTGCTGCAGAGGGTAAGCATGTGCATTTTACCACACTGTAACCACTCCTCCATAATCCTGTGTGTGTGGGGGGAACCGAAATGAGGAACCCCACTATTTTATGATTTAGTAATCATCTGCTAAGATGAGGAAAGGAAGACATCTCTGGTGAAATCCAGTGCCAGTGTGATCTGACAGGGAAATCCTGGTCATGAAGAAGTCACCACACACTTGTCACTGACTTTAGGGTTAAGAGTTGTCCAAGTAGTCTGTCTCAGAAGAGAAAACCTGCTGGATTTTACTTAATGTGACCCACTCAGTTCTGAGGAATAAGAGCTCCCAAACCTTGTGAGAACTGGACGAAAGATACTCAGTCTGTACCTGTAAGAAATGACAGACGATGACTGAGCGCAGACACCAAGTGCTAGTTAGAACAGCAAACTGGAGTTTTTATTGAGAAGCTGACTCTTCATCATGTATCTTAGTAAAACCATTAGAAAAACACTTTACAAATATTAAGTTACCTACATATGCAAAACAAGAAGAAAATTAGCCTACATTTAACTTCATTTAAAGACTATCTTTCCACTTAAATGTGAAGTTGTAGCATGTGTAATACTGCTAAGTTCTGATTTGATAGTTACTTACCCGGGCAATGCAGTAATCCTTGGGATTTTCCTTCTCCAGGCCATATTTCTCTAAAGCTTCAGCCACAGCGAAGTCTGCAGGATCTGTGGTAGACAGCAGGATTGTCTTGTACGGAATATTTGGTTTTAAACTATCTGCATAAATTCTCAATGTTCCACCTGAAAAAAACATTTTGACATCTTTGAGCACTACTTTATTTTATTCCAATAACAATAATAGCTAACATTTATGATCACTTCAAAACAAAGGGCACCTAAGTTCCAGCAGGAAGGAGTACAAAGATGGAATCTGTGTAATAATTCCATATTCATGTCCTCCTGGAAAACACACATTTACAGTCACTTGTTGGTTTAACAACACTTGGCTATAGTGAGTAATTCTGTATGACAAAGACTGTTTCTGTCCCCTCTTCAAGCCCTAACAGTTTTTATAATGATGAAATGATTTTCACTATGGGTAAAGGATGAGAAAAGAAACTCCAGAGTGTTCTGATAGTGCTGCCTGTCAACATGTTTAAGCACATATAAACTCACACGTACTGGGGGCCCCCCGTGTTCCAATGCTGAGGACACAGCAATGAACAGGTCGGTGTCCTCGCCCGCCAACAGCTTACAGTGTAGTTGTGGGGCGCAGGAGGAGACGACCAACAAGAAAACAGGATAGTGGTACATGTTGTGACAAACACAAGTAGAGCTGTGAGAAAGAAAATGGCCAAGAGCTTCCTGGGACTGTAAAGGCTTCTATGAAGATGAGCACCTGCCACGAACCCTGAGGGACACACAGCAGCCTCATGGCCACCTCAAGAGCTTCTTGGGCAGAGGGACTTGGAGGTGCTAAGGCCTACAGCTGGCATGGGTCTGGCTGGGCTCACCAGCCCGAGATGAACCCCAGGTGAAAAGAGGGAAATGCAGTGAGACTGGCCGAGGCCAGCTCACATAGGACTTCCTCACCCACGACCACGCTGGCCAAGGCCAGACCATGATCTGAGAGTCTGGACTTGACTCTAGTTGAAGCGGTAGCCACTGGGAGGCTTTGGCTCTGTGTGTGTGCACGCACGGAAGAGTGAGCCTGTGCCTGTGTATGTAGGAGTGTGCAGAATGCCACTCGTGCTTCCCCACGAGGCCCCAGCTTCTGGGTAAAGAACAGCTGCAGGTGGCGATGACAGCACAGCAGGGAGGCCAGTACTGGACACACATTCCACTGCACCAAAACGCAGTCCCTTCTGATTTAATCACACTCTACTTCCACGTGCATATTTGAATTTATAAGAAAAACATGTACAAGAGAATGAGTAAAAATTTTGTAGACTAAGGTAACAACTCTGTGTGCTTTAGTGAGACAACCAAAGAGCAAACCAGACCACACCTGTTTTGAAAGCTGAAGAGATGGACTTGTATCCTCACCTACATGACTACCAAAAAATGCAAATGATCAGAAATTTAATTTTTCTAAAAAATTCTGCATCTGCTAAAAGCCAAGACAAGTTCTTTGCAATCCCAAAGTTAGAGATCATAGAGGATGAAAGACTATTTGGTGTGAAAAAATTTAAGGTCAGGGTTTACCAGAAAATCATTTAAAAAGTCAGTATGGTTCCTATGGATAACATAATTTTAAGCAGCACTTCTTCTAAAGGATACATCATGATGAGGTAGCTATAAAATTCATATTCACTAGCCAAATGAACTTAGCTATTGGATGGAATGACTTTCAGCACCCATCCGAATGTTTTAGAGTATCTAAAACTCGACTTGGTTTTAGTATAATGAGCGTGGAGTCTAATTCAAAAGGTTTTCACAGTTGATAAGCCTAACACCATGGTACCCTCATCGTAGAGATGCACACCACCGAATCCGCTACGGAAGAAGAGGGGAGCAGTGCACCATTTAAAGTCCCTACTATGGACTGAAACTGCCTTGTGTAAATGTATGTTTCAGCTCTAAGACTAAGTAGGACTGCTACACCCAGCTCTGAAGAGGAGCACACCAAGGCCTGCGGTTCTCCAGGACCCCAACTACGGGACCCCTGTCACAGTGCCCTGCCGCTCCCAAAACAGCTCGTGAGAAAGCTGAGGCAGGAGGACAGACTCCTAGAAAAGCCTCATGATGCTGCCAACGACGTCCCAGCAAGAAATCCACGGCCATAACTGTGCCACGAATCAACAAACTGAGATATACAGGGCATTTCGGGGCCAACTACACTTTGAGGATACCACAGAGTGAATATACCAGAGCATTAAAAGGCTTTACAAAGTCCAGGGTCTAAGCTTCTTACAAGCTAGGAGTCTGATCAGCTGTGTAGTGAGTCAGGTCTTGAGAACTCAGGGAACCAATCCTCAGGCTAACCACACAGGAAAATAACAGACTGAACTGTCCGTCCCAGAAGCCTTACCCACATGTGACCACGACCCCCACATTTTCTACCAACAAAACAGTTAAGCTAGTAACTATTAACAGGTTATGAAAATATATTTTCTAAGTCATTTATTCAAGACAAACAAAATAGCTGAACTTAATATATTTGATGTCCTTAGTATTAACCATTAACAGCTATTTTGCTAACAATATTTAGTTTTTTAGGGTTTCCTGGAAGTCTATATAGAAAAATGTCCCTTCTTCTCCCAACTATCCCTTTAACCTCTACTTCTTGGATCTTCTGCTAGTTTTCCTCCTGATTCTTTGGGGTTTTTTTTTGTTTTGTTTTGTTTTTTCCCCTCTTGTCTTTGCCTACTCCTCTCAACAGTGGCCTTCCCTTAAATTCTTCCATTACCTGTATATTTTCTACCAAAAAGGATCTCACTCATGCCCAGTGATGCTGGCTGGCAACCACAGATTACTCCCAATCTCTCTTTCCATCTGACACTGCTAACCAGAACCTGGTCTCAAGCCACTGAACTACCAGGTCAGAACATCCCCCAGATCACAGGAGCAGCTCCATGAAACCTGGCTTCCACTCCCAGACATTCTCTCACTGCCATCCATCAATACCCACCTGACTGGAAACGGGTGTTACAGTCCGTACCAGCCAACTGCGCTCAGAGATCCATCCCTCACGCAGGCAGCATGTGCTCACTTCCAAATTCAATTCCGTCAGATCCATCCTCTACTCTGCTCCCATGGAAACCACTCCAGACCTGAAGCTTAGGCTACATTAAAACCTTTCTGAACTCCCACCTTAAAACTGTTCAGCAGCTTATTAACATATCATATCCAATTTTTCCACCAAATTTTCCCAATAAATATGGGTCTCTGTGGGCACAGCCTGAAGTGACATGCAAAGAGTTTCCTGTAACAATACATATAAGTGTTACACTCTAATCCACATTAAAAGCGTATTTCTTCTAAAAATATTTTATTAAGTTACTTACAAAAATGGATCCTCTCAGCTAGCCTATGTTTACCATGACTCACACGTCCCTGAGCATACTTGAATATTCCTTAAGGAATCACTGAGGAAATGATCATTTCGATCATGTCAAACTCCTTCCTATGAGAATCCCTCCAGGTCTGTCCAGCGGTAGGTCAGCATATGTTAGGCATCTCTGAGCATTCCTCTTGTTCTTTCAAAAATTTTACTACCTTTCTTCTTCGTTTTTGTATTTTCATTCCCTCCTCTTCCTTTTTTTTTCTTTAGTGCATATATTTCTAAGTTATTTCAAATCTTTCATCAAACAAGACAGGATATATATAAACAGATTATCAGCTGGATCTCAAAGTAATCTGTAACATTATTTATGGAACTAATGCGTAATCTCACTCTCCTCACTGTTTCTGAATCAGTGACACTACAGTTCCCACAAAACATGTAACTAAGACTCAGTTAGAAGGGTGCTGAGGATCACAGTGAACACGGGATGGAGCCAGCTTCCATCAGGCTGGCAGCCGTGGGGAACGCTACACTGAAACAGTGCCCTGTCTAAGTTCCAAAGACATGGGAATACTGAGTAATTTGGGATTTGCTTCAAACTAGTCCAGTTTGGGAACAGGAGTAACAGAGGCAGGAGCAGAGATGAGACACGAGTTATTAATTATGGAAGCTGCATAATAAGTACACGGGAATCTTTCTGTCTTCTTTCATATATATTTTCCAGAATTCAAAAATAAAAACAAAAAAGAGCCGCACTGGGGAAAAATACGTAACTAAACATATCTCCTAGTGAACGGAACTCCTGTACTTAAGGCAAAGCTGGTCCTGTAGCAGACCCACAGGGCACACGGCGCCGCTTGCGGCACAGCATGGGGATCGCGGGCCACGGGTACCTGAGTCGGGCCGCCCATCCGAGCTCCGGAACTCCTGCATCCTCCTCTCTAGTTTCTGCTGCCGGCGACGCTTCATGACCACCTCCGGATTCGAAATTGTTCGGGTAAAGCTAGTTTCAGGCATGTCTTTGTAAACCTCTGCAGCCAGTCGGGAATTCTCACTGTAAAAAAAGAAAGGCACCGACAGTATTTTCTAAGTGTTGTATTAGAAGGAGTTGCACTATAATCAGACAAACATCCCCATGGCGGATGTCCGTGGGCTCGTGCTGTCCCGAGCACCGGCGTGCTGTGGACCAGTGACCACGTGCTGACGAGTGCTGCGGATACAAAACGAAGGTCCTCTCGGTACAAGCAACACACTAAATTAAATAGAAATTTATCATTGAAATCTCATGGTGAGTTTATGTAACTTAATTATTGTGGGTTCACTAATCAGGCTAAAAGAAAAATGTATAAATTATACATGTCAGGAATTTCCACCAGTGTTTTCCTAACATAGACGAAATGAGTGATAAAACATTCCAACCATAAGAAGTAGAGGATCGAATATACTTTTATTTAGTAAAAATCTCTCTTAAAATTATAGTAAATCTTGAACTCAAATGGCATAATTTTTAAAGAACTAAATGATTTACCAACATTCACTTTCTTGAAGCTAAATTTTCAAAAGAAAATGCTCCAGCAGTTCCTCTGACAAGGAGTCAACTATAGAGAATGAGGAGTTGAAGACTGCATATTAAAGAAAGACTGATGACTAAATTTTGATAAATATACTTTAAAGACTTCATTCTTAACCATAAAAATAATTTAACTAAAAACCGATCAAGCACTGGGGCCCCTGGGTGGTTCAGTGGGCTGAGCGTTAGACTCTTGGTTTTGGCTCAGGTCTTAATCTCAGGGTCCCGAGATCGAGCCCCATGTGAGGCCCAGTACTCAGGAGGGAGTCTGCTTGAGAGTCTCTCTCTGCCCTTCCCCCACGCCCCTGCTCACTCTTTCTAACACAAAATCAAGCTTTGAATCAACCAAATTCAACAACTGAACTTGTTTTAAGTAACTAATTTTCTAAAAACAGACCACATATCACCCTATAAACCTGATAAATAGGACAAACCATAGCCTAAGTTTCAAATGCTCCTTTTCTTAGGTTTTTTCATGTATAAGCAATATATTTATACAAATTCTGTCTCCTGTTTATGCTAAGTAGAGCCTTACTATGTAATACTTTACTCAAGAGTTTATGCTCATTACACAGACATCACTACCTGACGGATTAATACCTAAACCCACTTTGATGCAATCTGAAATGGGCTCGATTCCACTCCACAGTGGAACATCATTAACTAAGGAACGGTTAATTGTCCTCAATAGATACAGGACACTGTACCAAACAATAAAGAAAGACTTGAAGAAGTCACTACAACAGAACAGAAATGGTCAGTGAATGTGTAAAAAGACATCTACCTTGTTAATGGGAAGATAAATTCGAGTTATTGGAGGTATTACACACTGTGGAGGAGAGAGTGTATGACAGTTCTCAGAGTAGGAGGAAGTGAGAAGGTTTGTGGGCTCCAGAAGACATATCCAGGGGCAGTCTGGCAATGTACGCGTCCTCGGGCTGCCCCTGAGCTGTCCTTCCAGAGTGCTCCCAGAGTTGGAGAGCAAGGATGGTCACAGGAGTATTACTTATAGGACCAAAAAACCTGTGAAGTACCTACAGGCACACAAAAAGGGGCCAGTGAAATAAGATCTGAAAAAACTATATGAGAGACTCCTACATAATTATTTAGACGACTTCATACTTTTGTGAAAATATACACTTGTGAATATATATATGTGTATGTGTGTATGTGTATATATATACATATATATATATATATGCATTTATATGATATATTCTAATGGGAAAAGGTCATGTGGAAAGCTCTAGTTTTAAAAGCTTATGATTGTATTTGTTTAAAAACTCTACATAAACATATGAAGTACATATTTTTGTATCAAAAACAAACTATAGTGATGCCTGGGTGGCTCAATCAGTTAAGCGTCTGCCTTCAGCACAGGTCATGATCCCAGGGTCCTGGGATTGAGTCCCGCATCGGGCTCCCTGCTCAGTGGGGAGTCTGATTCTCCCTCTGCCTCTGCTTGGGGCTCCCCCTGCTTGGGAGCTTGCTCGCTCTCTCTGCCAAATAAGTAAGTAAAATCTTAAAAAAAACAAAAACAAACCAACCTACGGCTCTCTCTGGGCTCCTGTGATGACAGCTGACTCCTCCTCTCTTTCTGATAAATCTGTATGCTCTGACTTCCTAACACGAATGCCTGCTACTTCAGCAACAGAAGAACAGTGCAGACACCATGCTGCGGTCACCAGCAAGGCGAGGAGGGGCCTAGGAGGGAGTGCACAACATGCTGCTGGCCTGATGAACGGAATGACTCATGGGAAAACAGGCGGGACTATGCCAAGATCTCCCACCTAAGGGGAAAGGTCAGTTTCTTCTGATGTCTTTTCTGTTACAATCGAAATGCACTGATCTCCCTTATTCCATCAGCTCTGAGGTCAGAAGTCAAAAGCCTTTCTAGAGGTAAGTACAACTATCATGGGGCTGGGATGACGCAGTAAGGAATGGGAGCAGGTGGGCTGGAGTCAACGAGATGGTGCATCTGAACCTTAGCGGCTCTTCTCGCTGTTCCTGCCAACCTCTGATGAGCATTCAGTGTAGTTAAGGTCTGTAAGAAAGCACTATTGCCTTAAGGACCAAAAACACCAGAAACGAAAGGCCAGACAAAGGTGAAGAAACCACTGACATTAATGGTCTACTCAGATAAAACAATCCTGTTCACCAGCCTGCTTCTTTGGGATTAGCAAACCCATGAGACCGGTATGGTCGGCCATAAACCTTGCTTAGCTGAGACCCTCCACCTTCCCCACACACAAGAGCCAGAGGGTACCGAAATTCACTTCCTAACGGATGTTCATCCTCTTCACAGTTAACCTGGCAAGGTAACGAGATCCACTACATTAAAAACATTCAGCTTATCAGAGCAAAAGGAAATAGAGATACGTCCAGAATTACTTACATGTCATCCCCTTGGAAAGGCCTATCATCCTTATCAGACGCCTGCCTTACTGCCTCTTTTTCTCTCTTCTTTTTCTCCTTCTTTTCTTTCTTTGAGAGGGTTCTCTTGAAGTTCTGGATAACACCTTCTTTCTCCTGCTTCTCAGGTCCATTGCTTTGAGCCTTCTGATAAAAGTAGCATCGTCACTATGGTGGCTGTTACACAGAATCACAGCAAGCTCTCTACGGCTGAGCTAACTTCATCTCACGTTACGGCCAACACCCAGCTACTGCAACAGGGGAAGGTCCGGGGGATGGAAATGTTCTTTGCCCTGACCGGCTAACGGTTACCGGTGTGTATTTAGAAAAACTTAATGAATTATACATCCAAGATCTGGGCATTTCATCGTGTGTGTATTTTACCTTGATTCAAAATTCATACGCAAGCAAGCAAGCAAACAGAAAACCAAACCCAGCAAGAAAACTATGAAATCTGATTTTCCATAAATAAAAATCCAAATAATTTACATAAAGTTACTTTTAAAAAAGGCTAATCAAAATATGGAAATAACTGGGGCGCTTGGGTGCCTTGGTTGGTTGAGCATGGAACTCGTGATTTCAGCTCGCGTCATGGTTTTGGGGTTGTGGGACTGAGCCCCCTATCAGGCTCCATGCTTAGTACAGAGTCTGTTTGTCCTTCTCCCTCCCCCTGCTCTCTCTCTCTTTAATAAATAAAATCTAAAAAGAAAAAAAAAAGGAAATAACTGTTTAAATCATTATCTACTTTATATATGTTTTCTCTAACATCAAAGAAATGTTAAGCATACTGTAAGAAATGGTTTTTTGGAAGCAAAATTATAAGTCCTGTTTCTGCAAAAACTCCTATTTCTTTTCCAGATCTTGTTTATCTGCTTATTTATTCTTAATTTACAACATGGCCTACACAGACTTTTTGGGGCGGGGGTATAATTAATAGGTTGACTGGTAAAGAACCAAGAAAAACACGAAAGAATGGTTACTGTATTGGGAAATAAACTACCTTCTGTTTTATCTAAGTTAGTATTTCTATTTTCATTGCTAGCCACGTCAGCACTGTCCTGACCCTAGTAAGAGGTCTAATCCACACGAACGAGGATCTCTAGCCCACAGCTAGGCACATCAGCTAAATTCACGATGCAGAAATGAAATAAAATATGGGCCCAAAAAAAAGAGAGAGAGAGAGAGCTGTCCCTTCTTACTTTATATGGATTTGCTACAATGCCACTAGAAGCACAAGTAATGAGTAAGGCCAAGAACACATTTTGTGTATCTAAAACTCTTCAACATGGAACAACAACATCACACAAATTAAGTGAAAATTTTCTGTTTCCAGAAGTGAACAATGACACTCTTTTCCCAAAATAATTAAATAGAAGATTTTTCTCAAAATATTCTTGACCTCTGCATTTGCTATCACCTGTCAGTACTAAATTCTAGTGTAAGATGCCATTTGATTTAACACAGAAATTACAGTTAGTTTCAAATCTTATCTGTATTTCATAGTGGTCCACATAAGAATAGCAGCACAGGAATTCCAGACACCCTACCACCTGAGAAAGTTTTAGTATCACTGCACTGCATTACATCAGCCCAGGAAGTTTGCTTCTGTCTAATCTTACACACAGAGTATGGAAAAGGTTTTAAATGTGCCTTATTAGGTTGTACTGAAAATACACACAAAATAGGTTATTAAAGTTCTATTTTCCCTTGTGATTCTTATTAAAATATATTTTGACTTTCTAATTTGGTAAAAAACCTGGAGCTGATTATACTTGAACATTAAATCTCTTAATAACAAAAGCTTCCATAACTTCTTTGCAAAAGTAAAGAGCAATATTAGGGATTATTTAGTGAAACAGAGGATGAAACAGAGAGAAGTAGAACTCCTTTTAATTTTTTTTCAGGGAGGAGGGTAAAAAAGTCATTTAGGAAATGCAGCAAACAGGAAAGTTCGGTGGAGGCCCATCGCACTAACGCCAGTCTCATGTCCGTCTTGGGCCGACCCGGGCCCGGGACAACGTCAGCATGAGATGTGGAGGGGGTCCTACCTTAGGAGGGAGGGCATCGTTCTCATTCTTAAGAACAAATCTGCCCTCTCGATCGTCTTTATTCCAATTCAACTGAACAACTAGGGGCTTCTCATCTATATCCAATCTTCTTTCTTCTTCAAATCATGAAACGAAAAAAGTTAAGTCATGGTTATTTAATGGCACTAGCTAAATACAACATTCTCATATAAGTTTAATTTTATAGACATAAAATACCTTATTACCACAAGTACTAACAGGCTGAAATGTAATTCAAAATGTTATGTGAGAGTTTTAATTATTTACTATTTTGTTGCCACTATAATATATACTACCATGTAGCCAGTGCCAAACACTGACCAGGGATGACGTCCTTACCACATTTAGAATCCAACTGGGAAAATAAGAGAAATACAAACTAGGAAAAAATATAGATAGGGCTTTGCTATCAGCCTAGTTCTGTAAATCAAATTATCTCATATATGCAACTGGAAAACAAGGAAACAACGTTAACGTAACACAGGAGTTCGGCTGACCTATGAGATTTCCTTCTCACACAAGTGTTGTGACAGCTGTACCCTGCTTTCTATCTCTTGACTCCCAAACTCACTAGGCCCAGCCCTCACAGCACCTCCCACCATGGAACCACCATCCTGTCTCTTCGTTAGGATAAAGTGCTAGGTTTAGAGTATTCCTTCCTTGCTTGCTGGACATCTAACATGCCTCAGGAACGTGGCAGCCCACAGAGCAGGCTCCCCTGAGGGCCCGGCACACCTCAGCCACTTATTAGAAGCCTACAGTCAGCAAAAAATCATTCACATAACTGTCTATAGGATGTCTACAATGAGGGCAGCAAACACAGGACACAGAGCCCAGCTGGAGAACCACCGGGATAAAGGAAGTAGGGATCAACGGGACAAATTTAAAGGGTAAAAAAGTCTTACACAGGCTTTTAGTAAATACTGTATGTAAACAGCAATGTTAATTATAAGAATACAGGAGTAACAAACTCTAATTTATTATTTTATGAACTGAAAATATGAGAAATGAAAATTAGAGCAACAAATTAGGGACTGGGTGAAGTCTGAAATTCCTGCTACAAACCAAAATTACCAAATTCTTCTTGTTGCAAAATTTGTACTAGATCAAAATCCTTCATTGTATATTTCTAGAGAACTAATTTTAAGAACTAAGTCAAAACTGTAAAAGTAAAATAAAAACAAGGGTGAGGTATTCTAAAGCATGTGAGCCTAACTATTAAATATAAATACGGTCAGGGTCCTACCACAACGTTGTAACTTTAAGGTCTAGTTCTGCCTTAGTGGTTCTCATACTGCTGTTGCTGTTGAACAGCAGAATCCTTTTTATTTTCCCAGCTGATTTCACATAAGGAATCCTAATACGTGGAGAGGCTAAGATGGAGTCTCCGTGGGGCTGAAGGGCGGGTTGGGGCCTAGGATTCAGCGCCCTGGACCTACGGTGCACAAGAATGAGGTGAGGTGCCCTGAGCACTCGCTGCGGGCCGTGCTCAATCCCCAGGGAAACAAGGTGCATCCCGCAGACACTGCACGAACTGCTAGCTGCAGGCAGCCCCCAGTCCACACCGGCCCGCGGCATCCCTTCTGCTCGAGGCACACCGGTGTCAAGCTGGGATTTCCGGGGTACTGTACAGAACCACCAGCACTGCCCCAAACCAACACGGCTAAGAAATGAGGGCTCCCCCTCTAATCGACGAGCTGGGCAGGGCCCAAGAGGCACACAACCTATCAGGGTGAAAATTTTAGTTTTCCTTTCATTTTATGTGCACTCTTTTTTCAAACATCTATCCGGTTGTTGGAGCATAAATGCTTATCAACTTGTCTGAATCAAACTACTCAATAAAACGAAATGTTAGGTATTTCCCTTGGCCCAGGGGTGCCACTGAAAAATCACTGACATGCTCGGGGCTCCGTGACCCGAAAATCAAGCACACGCACGCGAGGGCTCTCCCCGCATCTGAGCACAGGCAGCTCACTGCGATGAGCGCGGACACGAGCACGGACAGAGCCGGACTGTCCTAGCCGCTCAGCTCAGGGTGTGGGCAAGACTCTCCCCTTCTTCTCCAGACACCGTTACTGTGTTTTCAGCCCCTACAGCTAAGATAGTTTACTTTTTAATTAAAGGACATGTAAAAGAAAAGGTTTCTTTTAAAATAATCAAAATCACTCCATTTTTAGATCTCAAATTCCAATCTTACATATTATCCTAAAGACTTCACTTGGTGGTTTTCAAATGACCAAAAAGTGAAAACACAAAAAGGTCTGGAGGTGAGAGGTATCTTCTTCTCG
This sequence comes from Ursus americanus, assembly GCF_024610735.1. NCBI lineage: Eukaryota > Metazoa > Chordata > Mammalia > Carnivora > Ursidae > Ursus > Ursus americanus. The sequence goes on along the minus strand of NC_142137.1, from coordinate 74,466,953 downwards.
ATAACCTGGTTATAATGATTCCGAGGTAAAGGAAAAACTCAACCTCAGAAAAACCATCCATCCAAAGTGAAGTATCTTCTGTTGTCAAATCTAGCTTTGGTATTATCTGTGTAGTGGGATACCCTCATAATGGTGACAGAGTAATGAACGAATACGGCCTATCTGATAATTCTACTGGGGAAAAAGGGTGTGGTCAAACCCAAATTCCAAACAGTACAAAACTGTTCACCCAATTTCAAATGTACACAGAGAGCTGTAATTTTGAAGTTAAAACTAATAACTTATGTTCAAAAAGGACTTCAGGATGGAATTTAACAGGTATTAAGTTTTGGTTTGGGCCGTATGTAATCTTTTACTTGCTGCATTGATTAAGATTTGTATTTTTTATAGGTGACTCAGTATTTCCAAAGCACTCATAAAAAACTTAAGAAATTTCTACATTTCTAATTAAACCTAAAATTGTTATTTGATATAGGTACATAGGATATTTTCAGAAATTTTAAACATTAAAAACAAGGAGAAATTACTAATTACATAAGACAATTTCCTCAAGATACCCTAATTACTCCCAAAGAATAATGAAAATATACTGTCTCACATTACAAAACACTCATTTTTGTAAGACTGATGGCTCAGACTCACAAAGTGTTTAACTGGGTTAAATTTAATGGTCGTATTAGAATGTACACAAAAGAGCTCCAAGAACTACTGCTCCAAAAGCAAGCACCACACCGCATCATCAATGTGTGCGACACTGAGGTCTGCTGGCTAATTTTAACGAAGAAATGTCATGCTACTTATCTCTGAAGAAATAAGCATGTATTAAATTAACACATTCATTCTAACTTCCCACAGATGTGTGTACCAGGATCTCGTAAGAACATTTCACAGACACGAGAACATTCTGCCCGCTTCTCAGATGTTCCCCAACCCCTCTAGAAGAGAAGGACCCTAGGGAAAGCAGGGCTGGACTGACTGAACGGCCCTCTGGACAAACGAGTGTTTCAGGAACTCTCTATCCAAGATGGGGCTACCCCGCCAGCACCCTGTGTGTGCGCACAGACCTCCGCTGACATGCACTTCATAGAGGGAGTACTTGGGGGATGACAGCATCCGCATGTCAGGCCGGAATTTCTCTGCCAGTGTCTCGATCACATCTTGAGTGGTGGCAGTACTAGATACCCGAATACATTTTGTTGCAAAATTTCCAGCAGCTTTATCTTGAAAATAAAATCTCATCACTCCATGGAACTCCAAATCCTAAAAGAAAACAAAAAGATACATTTTTGGAAAAATAACATTCTAAAAAGATTCACTTTTTATAACAATAATAAACAAAAAAAGGCTATTTGCCACTTTTAAAAGATGTTTCATTACCATAAACATCTGAGACAGAAACTGAGAGACATGGCATTTTAGTCCTCAAATTTAATTATGTGACTTGGGACAAGTTATTTACAACTTCTGCCTTACTCGTGTCACATCTAAGACAATGGCTGTAGCGTAGGTGATGTTAGTAACAGCTAATATTAATGGGTCTTCAGCAAGTACCAGGCACACCTTGACATGCATTATTTTACTATGGCTTTATAACGGCCCCGTTAAGTAGATTTATTACTAAACTCTATTTTCAAGGTTTGGTCATTAAAACACAAAATTTAAATAGCTTACTCAAGTAGTTATACAGCAAATCCAGAGTTAAAACCCAGATCCCCTGGTCCCCAAAGTACATGCCTATCGGTCCCTGAGGTCCTGCCCAGCCTTGAGATTATGAAGTCTCAATGAAGAGACCACTCTCAAACCACAGGGAGACGTTAGCCCCAACTCTACCATGAATGTGAGTAAACGGAGACTCTTTAGCTTTTCCAGAATATAACTGCAACTAATTTTAATATGAACTACTTGCCCAAAATCAATGAACACAATTAAAGTATTTCTCAAAACCTTACTTCTAGAGAAAAATACAATGGTCTTACAAGCGAAGGAATACTACTGTAAGACAGACCGTAGCCCATGCAGCTATGGGACACTCTTTCCTGTTATTTCCTTGTTTCCCTCTTTAGTTAACTAAATGCAGTTCAGTTAGTTGAAACTCACGTGAGCTTCCAGGCCTTCCGCTACAACCGTAAGACTCAGTGGTTCATATCCCACAGCTGAACCACTGCATCAGAGAGAACCTGGTTCTTGTTTGGTGGGTTGCACTTTCCCTGGGGATACTGGGGGGGGTTAGGTCCAGAGCACCTGTGTACCCCATTATTTCCCTGAACACAGAAAAAGCACAGGTCCCAACGAAATTCCAAGGAGCGTTTCTAACTCCGTGGCTGCCCTCACTGCCCTCCCCCCCACCAAAGGTCCACTGGCTCATCGGTTCTCCCCTCTTCTCGCCCTCCACATGAGCACGTGAAGTCATTCCACCTTCAACAGACACCTAGAATCCATCCCAAGTTTTGTTAAAAGTAAGTCAGATGATGTCACTCCTTAGCTTTACTCCTGGCAATGGCCTTTCTATGGGCTCAAAGCCCATCACAAGTAAGCTTTTCTCTACGTCCTCCCAATCTATTTGCTTATTCTTCACTAATAATTATAATAGTTATGGGATATTAGAATGTGGCTAACTACAAAAACTATATGAAAATTAAAACAGAAAATGAGACATTAACACATATTTCTAGCCCTAAAGTTTTACCGTGCTTGCTCAGACACTGTCCGAGCACTTGGCAGTCAGTCCATCCTACCCATTTCCCACTGCCCCAAGGAAAATACAGGGTAAGTGAGCATGTGTGTAAAAAAAAACAAAACAAAAACACTGAACCACAGATCTTGGGTTATGGGGGTGAGACTGAAAAAAGCTTTATGAGTTAGCAAAATGGAAGCGATATTAATAGTCTTGCTCTGGTCTCTCAAAATTATATAATCTGCCTCTTTGTTCAGCCTGGGTCAAGCAGCAAAGAAAGTCAAGCAACATCGTTTTTGAAGGTTTATCTTTTAGTCTGGCAACCCCGAAACCTCCATAAAGTAACAGTGCTGGTGAAAGGTGCTCCTACACTGTAAATGCATGTGTCGGTACAGGACAGCACTACTACTACTACTATTACTACTACTACTATTACTACTACTACTACAGGTGCAGCATTACTGATACTCCATAAAGTAACAGTGCCAGTGAAAGGTGCTCCTACGCTGTAAATGCATGTGTCGGTACAGGACGGCACTACTACTACTACTACTATTACTACTACTACTACTACTACAGGTGCAGCATTACTGATACTCCATAAAGTAACAGTGCTGGTGAAAGGTGCTCCTACACTGTAAATGCATGTGTCGGTACAGGACGGCACTACTACTACTACTACTATTACTACTACTACTACTACAGGTGCAGCATTACTGATACTCCATAAAGTAACAGTGCCGGTGAAAGGTGCTCCTACACTGTAAATGCATGTGTCGGTACAGGATAGCACTATTCCTACTACTACTACTACAGGTGCAGCATTACTGATACTCCATAAAGTAACAGTGCCGGTGAAAGGTGCTCCTACACTGTAAATGCATGTGTCGGTACAGGATAGCACTATTCCTACTACTACTACTATTACTACTATTCCTACTACTACTACTACTACTACTACTATTCCTCCTCCTCCTCCTCCTCCTACTACTACAGGTGCAGCATTACTGATACTCCATAAAGTAACAGTGCCGGTGAAAGGTGCTCCTACACTGTAAATGCATGTGTCGGTACAGGACAGCACTATTCCTACTACTACTACTACTACTACTACTACTACTACTACTACTATAGGTGCAGCATTACTGATACTCCATAAAGTAACAGTGCCGGTGAAAGGTGCTCCTATACTGTAAATGCATGTGTCGGTACAGGACAGCACTATTCCTACTACTACTACTACAGGTGCAGCATTACTGATACTAACAAAAGCTCCTGTGCACCAAGTACTTCCTCTCAATACTTCCCCTGCAGGGCTAACCCAGCTCTCCTCTTCTCGCTGGTCTTCTCCCCTCACCCCTCCCCTGGCCCATCCCTCTCATCATTCAAAAGCTTCCACTTCAGGTTCAGCTCTCCCTATCCACCACCCTGGCAGGCTAGCCTAAGACAGCACCGTAGGAAACAAGAACTACTCTACACAGTTGTATAAATTCAAGTGTTTATAATGGGAGTCCTACTTTTATCCCAGGATTCTGACACTATCATCACCACTACCACTCTGAAATCATCTCTATATTACAATAACAGTCTCAAATAGTAATTGGCAAAACTACCCTGGCTCCTCCCATGGCTCATGGTTTACAGATGAAGTTAAACCAAAAAGGTTACAAAGTAAGCTCCCACTCCATCAATTTGCTAACAGAGTAATTGTACATCATTTGTGACAGGAATGAAACAGGTGTACCTCTGGATCCCGAAGACAGGAAAGCACCACTTTCTCTGATAACTGTCAACAGGTAACTCCAAAACTACCAGACATCAAAGATCTGGGAGGAAATGCCCAACTTGGCAAGAACACAAAAGAAAGGCTCAAAAGTGAGTTTGGTAAGGCAAGCATGGAAAGGAGGCGATCCCTCATGAAATCACCCTCATAAAAATCCCTATGTGTAGATTACTACTGCTTTTAAGAGGAAACTACAAATACAAAATTTCCATTATTAACGTGGTTCTGCTACTGATCTCACATAAAATGTTGAGATAAAAGGAAAAAATAGGAGTAAACCCAAGGGCAGAGATCCAGCAAGCAGCAGCACCCATGTCTACAGAGAAATATTTCTGTTGGCGTTTTTAAAGAAACAAATCTCCACGTTCTACACCAAGCCTAAACAAAGCAGCCTATTAAAAGTAACTTTGATTTCATTTGCACTAGATAAATGTTAATAAATATTAACTTAGTTTGCTTGGTTATCTCAATATCACACAGAATATCTGAGTATAGCTATTACTAGAATAACAACTTAATAAATTAATACATTAGCACTGTGTTTAATTATTCAGCCAAATACAAGTTTGGCCTGTGTGACTAAGTCCACAAAATTTTATCAGACCTGAGAAAATTGATAAAATCAAGTTCTTCAACCTAAAAGTGCAGTGTGTAATGACCAAACTAACAAACAATAATAACTAACGTATTAAGGGCTACTATGTGTCAGATACCAGGAGTTCAGTATCTGATTCCTCAAACATGAATTGGGTGCTATTATCATCCCTACTTTACAGGGGGTACAAAAGAAGGTCCACGGAGGTGTTAAGCATGCTCTATCTATAATCAGACAGCTCACCAAGGAGCAGGGCTGCGATGCAGCCAGCATTACTGTCCCTGGAAACCTCACCTTGTACAGCACCATGCTCTGCACCCCTTGTTCAAGACACTTCATCATCTAGAGGAAGAGGAGTGTGAATTTCTTCCTTTTCTTTACAACAGGTACAAGAGGAGTTCCGAACAAACAATGAAGAAAAAGAACTCCAACACTCAGAGCAGTCGATCCCCACCTAGACAGAACTGGCATTCAGATACAAGTATTCTTAAAGCTCACTTTGGGACTGGAGGCCAGGCTCACACCGTGCACAGTGCCTGATTAACTCCTCTATGAGCCTACCAGCCTGCCCACTGCATGGTGCAAGGGACACCTGGGAGTTTGCAGCAGGGTAGGAATAAGTTGGCATTTCAACTTAATAGCTGTATCTTTGAGTGAGCTCTCTGATATGCATGTGAGCTCCAATTTCCTTAATTATAAAATGAAAATAAGCTTGTTTTGAGGAGTAGACTATATAAAGAACTAGCAATCAGTGCTCCCACTAGACGGTAGTTTTCCTGAGGGAGCCCCTGATTCATTGTTCTAGGCCCTCCCTCAGTCTCTAATACATTGCTTCGCACATAAAAATAACAACAAATTTGAGTCAAAACTGCCAATAACAATATCCAATTCTTCCAGCTGTGATCTGTCTGTTCTGAACTGATAAGGACTCTGGAACAAAACTTTAAATCTGTAATTAGCAGCCATGAAGTTTCAGTAACAGGGCTAATAATCTGATAACGTTGCAGCCAATACGGTTATAATTTTACAAAGACAAATATCTCCTTAACGAAGTCCTTACACAAATTACCCAAGAGATGATAATATTTAAAATTCAAAAACACTGTTGTAGGTCATCCGATACCTATGTGAAGTGCCTACTTGCTAGCAGCATATTTTCAGGAAGAGACTTGTGTTTGGAGCAGGCAGGCCGGTGACTGGGGTTAGCACTATAATCACCACAGTCCGGGCACCATATGTCAAGGGCAATGTTCGAAGTGAGAAGCAGAAGACGCAATGCATCACCTGTTTCCTTTCCTTCAGGGTTCTTCTTCCTGACCACAAACCAAGTGTCTCTCTTTCCTGAAAGTGTATATTTACCTTTGTATAAACTTCTCCCTGAGAAATACTATCACAAAGATTATTATTATTTTTTAAAGATTTTATTTATTTATTCGACAGGATAGAGACAGCCAGCGAGAGAGGGAACACAAGCAGGGGGAGTGGGAGAGGAAGAAGCAGGCTCATAGCGGAGGAGTCTGATGTGGGGCTCGATCCCAAAACGCCGGGATCACGCCCTGAGCCGAAGGCAGACGCTTAACCACTGTGCCACCCAGGCACCCCTATCACAAAGATTATTACAACAGAAATGGAACACTACTTGGGGTGGATTTAATGACAACGTAGAACAAAATTATTTTAATATTTATTAGAAAGAACAGACCAAAAACAAAAACAAAACAAAAACCCAACCACAGAAGGCAATACTATAAACTACTAGAGAGCCAATGCAAAAAACAAAGGATTAAAGGTGGAGATTTGCTTTTAAATATTTTATCAATCTTATTAACTAATGAAACTGATAATCAATTGGCCTTCTCCAAACCAGCAAAACTCACCAGGGCGACCTCAAACCTCCTTTTGCTCGAGCTACTCAGAACCATTTGTTTTAAAGCTAAATTGGTCCACCATGCTAATCCATTTTCTCACGGTGTCCAGCATTTCTGTGAAGCCATTTCCTCGCCTGCAGCAAAGCAATGCTAACTGTAACAGGTAATCATCCAACTCTCCATGGAAAACAGGGCAGTGGACAGAACACACCACTTTATTACACACACATAATTCATTTTTAATGCTGGGGCCTCCAAAAATAGGTGCAAAATTTTAAGAAAAAATACAGCTGTGCCCCAAAACACACACACACACACACACACACACACACACACACACACTATTATTAGTACATAAATCAATCAACTGGACAACAGCCATTTGTGTGTTAATAATTTAGGTGGAAGATGGACGAAATACTTGAATATGGGTTTTTGGGATCTTACTTGTATAAACACTGTTTATTAAACACTAGTACTTCAAGCATACTCTTTAAAATTATATGCATTTCAGGAAAGCTTAAAATAAGTAATAACTGTAAGATGTCCTCACCAGGCTCATGCTTACCCCTCCCATGGCATTCATTCCCAACGGGGCCTTTTCCCTACCCTTCTCACCTACTCCCCATTCCTATGGGTAGGGAGCTCCTAAGAAACCCTGTTTTCTTTTTAAAAACATTATTTATGTATTTATTATCAAGTATAATTAACATACAGTGCTATATCAGTTTGAGGTGTATAACAATTCAACGGTTCTATAGATTCTCAGTGCTCATTACCACAAGTGTCCTCTTAATCCCCTTCACCTAGTTCACCCACCCAACCCCTCCCCCTGCAACCACCAGTTTGTTCTCTGTTATTAACAGTCTGTTTGTCTCTCTTTTTTTTCTTTTTTGCTTATTTGTTTGTTTTCAAAGATTTTAAGTAATCTCTACACCCAATGTGGGGCTCTAATTTACAACCCTGAGATCATGCTGTACCCACTGAGCCAGCTAGGTGCCCTGTTTTGTTTCTAATAGCACTAATTATAGTACCTTGTAAACGGTACTTCAAGAGGTTTCTGTAAAAACTAAGTAAATAGGTTTGTTTTATATTGAACTACCTTTCAGATAACTACGGAGTACAGATTAAGAGTTTCCTCTTGGGGCGCCTGGGTGGTTCAGTCGGTTAAGTGTCTGCCTTTGGTTCAGGTCATGATCTCAGGGTCCTGGGACTGAGCCCTGCCTTGGGCTACCGGCTCCGTGGGGCATCTGCTTCTCGCTCTCTCTCAAGCAAATAAATAAAATCTTAAAAAAAAAAAAAAAAGAAAAGAGGGCTTCCTCTCTTCACTTCCAATCCCAGCTCTATAATGAGGTAGCTCAACATTCCAGAATCTGTTTCCTCTTCCGTGAGAAAGGGCTTCCACAGGGCATGGTTACTCTGTGGGTAGGAATGGAACCGGGCATACAATCACGTGAGAGCAACTCCCCTCTGACCCAGCAACCAGCATCCAGGAAAGGACTTTCTACCTACATATATATGTATTTGGTTTTTATAATAAAATGATTCAATCCAACATTTTTTTGTCTGAAAATAAAGGTGTAATTTCTAACACATCACAGTGTACGCCTGTTCCATGTGAGCCAACTACTTTACTTCTAACGTCCTGATGCTAGTTCACCAAAGTTGAGAAAGACCAAGTTTACTGAAATAGGGGAAAAGTCATCTTCCAGGTGAAAAGCAAGTTTTCTGAACTGAAACACACCCCCCCCAAAGAGAACACAAACACATCTCCCGTTTTACAAACTCTTAACAAAAACCCATCCAGTCCACAAACACCTTTAAACATTACACATAAAACAGTTACCTGCCCGAAAACACAGCCTGCTGTGAAAACCAATAAGCGGACATATTTTTTTGAAATGCCTCAGTGATACTGCCGACAGTGACTACTTAACAACTGTCTGCTCACGATGGCTAAACATTTGTGAGCCCGGACTCTCAACTTTCACGGCAAGTTAAATCTGTTCTGCTGCTAGACTCTAATGGAATCAGAAATCTACCCAATTCCTAAGTCAGCATGGGGGGGGGGAGAAGGGGGGGATCAAAAAGTGAAAGTCTTCCCCGTGGTACTCTGAGAATTTTTAAATCCCTATTTGAATAGCTGCCACACATACGTATATTGGGGACTGATAGATGATTAATTAAAGAATACATTAAACCCACATGACAAAAGAGCAATTACCACATTCATGATCAAAGATTATGTCTATATTTCCAGTGTAATCTTTAAATACATTTGCATAACAGATATACAAAAACAACCCTAAAAGACACATATCTAGTGCCCAGGTTATAATCAATTTTGCCACAGATCCTTTGGAAGTCTAGCAAAGCCCAACAATCTGTTCTCAGAATAAAAATTTTAAATGCATTAAATAAAATACAAAAGATTACAAAGGAAACAATTACAGTAAAACACAGTTATTAAAATAATTTTTTGGGCGCTAGGTGGTTCAGTCAGTTAAGCGTCTGCCTTCGGATCAGGTCATGATCTCAGGGTCCCAGGAGCAGGGAGCCTGTTTCTCCCTCTCCCTCTGCCTGCTGCTCCCCTGCTTGTACACTCTCTGTCAAATAAATAAATAAAATCTATTTTAAAAACCACAATATAGTAAATATAAGTGCATCTTTATTAACATACTGAGGAAGCCTTAGGGTTGATTCATACAACTCTGATTCTGAAGTCAGTATAAGTATAATCTTATAAGTGAAGAAAATGATAAATCTCAGAGGTTAATAAAATTTATTTACTAAAAATAAAGATGTAATTACCTTCTCATCCATGTTCAAAGACCCTGTGATGTCTGTTCACAGACCTCAAGTTAATAACCCCTGTCACAACTCCAGGGATGGCAAACTCGCTGGCCACGCAGGACGTTCTCTCTTTGTACAGCTCGACAGCAAGAACGTATGGTTTTATACAAAAGCAAATGCATCTCCTAGAGCTTTACTAGTTGGGCTTAATTTTACCCTTTGGTATTATTTAGGCCTATATTCAAACTGTGGTTTATGAATGATCATTTTTCCCCATTTATTAATGAAATGGTATACAGTAGAATAGATTTCTACTGGATACAATGCACTCTGGGTTAAGGAAACGGGGCAAGTACTGGCTCATGAAATTTTAATTCCAGTTATCCCTGTGCATGCCCTGGGCCTACAAAGTGAAATGCAATTCTTTTTCTTACCACGGGTGACAGTTAAACCAGTTTAGTGTGAGAAAGGGTTTTTTGAACTCAGCACCGTGACATTTGGGACTGGATAAGTCTCATTGTGGGAGGTGTGCTATGCACTGTGGGATGCCAAGAACACCCCTGGCCTCTATAACCTGGATGCCAGTAGCACCCAGCCAGTTGTGGAAACCAAAAATGTCTCCAGATATTTGCATAGATCCTCCAGGGGACAAAGCCGTCCCTGTGGAGAACTGCGGATCTAGAACAAGTCTAGTTCCTCTCCAGAACAGCATTCCACTTCTAGTTCCTTCAACTGTTCCCTTTCCAGTGACAAAATTCCAAATCCACTTACTATTTTGTTCACTTCTCTCTTGAACACATTTGTGTTCTATCCACCCAGCCTGATACCACTTCCAGAACCGATCACAGAACTCCAAATGTGTAGTTCTGATCAACTCTAATACATTGCTATTTGTAACACGATACCTGTAATTAATGCAATTTAAGATTACATCAGCTTTTTGGTTACCACCTAATACTGCTGATTCTCAAGAGGTTCCAGTAAAATTTAAACTGAGTCATTTGCATGCTAGTTGCCAACTAATAGCACTTCTCCAGCTTGGCGCTATCTGTTAAACAGCCTTAGAATACAACTGGATCCTCATTCATCTAACTGTACTTAGACCCAGGTAGGTCATCAACACAAGAATATGATGGAAGACATTGCCAAATTCCTTGATAAAGTCCAGATACATTAGGGCTGATGCATCTCCTTATCTACAAACCTGGTAACCCTTCGGTCTCTCACACATGTGCACACACCAAATGCCATCGTTCCCTCTCCTGAGCCATAATGGTTCCTAGGAATGGGATTACACAGCTTCCCTAACCCCAAGACAGTTTCCCTCGCAGTCTGGCCACAGACATTTCTATGAACAGTTAAGTTCACCTTCCTACAGTGTCCACATGTTCAGGTCACACACTGGTTTTAAAGTTTTTATTGTGCAACAGACATCTTCATAGAAATCTATATTTTAAAAATTATATACTAAAATATAAATACATAACATATAGCAATAGCAACTAAAGAAACGTTAACAAATTTTCATTTGGAGGGAAAAAAAAGCACACAATAGGTAATGTCTCAAGACAGTGACACGCTAGGGAAAAAACATTTCCAACTAACATGGCAGAAAAATATAATCTTCTAATACAGAAGGAGTTCCTGTGGGGGCTACCGGAACCATGGGGCCTCTGACCGCTCTGAAGGTGAATCAGAAAGAGTGGGAGCTGCGAGTGTTCATGCTCAGCCCGGACAATGCTGGCAAAACAACTATCCCCTCATGAAGTTCCATGGGGACGACATCAGCACCACCTCCCCGATGCTGGGCTTCAACACTGAGAGCCTGGAGCACAGAGGATTGAGGCTGAACCCCGGGACGTGGGCGCCCAGCAGTCCCTGCGGTCCTACTGGCGGAACTGGCCCAAGAGCACGGACGGCCTCCTCTGGGTGGTGGACAGCACCGATCGCCAGCGCAGCCAGACCGCCGGCAGGAGCTCCAGAGCCCGTGGTGAAGGAGCGCCTGGCTGGAGCACCCTGCCTCATTCTGCCAACAAGCAGGACCCGCCGGGAGCGCTGTTCTCTAAGGCCATCCACCAGGCCTGGAGCTGGGCTCCATCCACAGACACCACAGGTGCACCGGGGAGATCCTCCTACCTGTCACTGAATGGCTCCTCGATGACGTTTCCGGCCATATCTTCACAGCCCGCTGAGCCACTCCAGATGCCCCTTACCTCACATTCAAGCCCCCACCCCAGCCCTCATTAAGCACCACCCACAGGGGAACGGGAGTCGGTCAGCCTAACACTCCCGGCTCCACGCCGTCACGTGGGCGGCCGCTAATGCTGCCACTGCTGCTCTGTGGCCGGAGAGGCTGTCTCTGCTGCCACCACGGCTGTGGGCCTCGTCCTTTGCTTGGCTGGGAGGATAAACCGTTCCTTGCCTCCCCCCCACCAATAAATATATAAAAAATAGAGTTCCTAAAATTTGAGAAGAAACATACCAATAACACACTTGAAAAAATGAGCCAAAAAAATTCAGAAACTCAACAGACAGCTCAGAAAAGAGGCAAATATGACTCAAACATAAAAAAAGGATGAACAATCTCACCCATGATAAAATGACTTCAAATAAAGGTAATGGTAAAATGCCATTTCTCAACAATCAAACCGGTAAAAACCTGAAATTCTGACAACATACTCTATTTTGGGCAGTGGCAAAAAAAAGGGTACATATTCAGGGAGCAAAATTTGGCAATATTTGGCAACACTAGATATACATGCACATTCTGACCGGGCAATCCACCTCCGTGGCTCTACCCCTAGATGCGCTAGTACAGATGTGAAGCACTCCGTGCAAAGCACCTCACTACGGGCCGGGCTGTAACGGGCACAAGTGTGGAAACGACCCAGCAAAGGGCACAGGCAGAGTGAACTCTGGGACTTTCAGATAACGAGTAAAACGCTGCCACTGGCAAGAATGAGGAGAAGCTCTTTCTGCTGTGACGCAGCTCGGTGCACGCGATACACAGTCAGCTGCAAAAAGCAAAGAGCAGGACAGTATGCACAGCAGGCATCTTTTACACGAAAGGGTAGGAAACACACACACACAAATGTACTTCATCACATCTGCAAGAAGAAGCCTTCCTCCAGTGGATCAACCAAAACGTAATGAAGATGGACAAAGTCTTTTTAACTGCAACTGGTTACACAGTTTCAACTTTGGAACCATATGATTATTTTAAATAATAAAAATTAAATTTTAACACAAAATAATCACTAAAAATTTAAAACAAACTGAAATTAATGTCTAACAAGGTATCGGGTTGGTTACATTACCATACAGAAAAACATATTTATTTCAAGTGATATTAGAAAATAGTATTTTGACTTTACATCCCTGGTAAGACTCTACTCTTCTAAGGACAAATATCTTGCAAAGAAATATTAATCTTCATTCAGAAGTCCTATTGTTAGTAGTAATATTGGCATTATTATGTATAATACAGGAACTATATGATAGAATAAAGCAAACATGTAATTGTGTTAATTTAGTTATAAAACAAGATTTTCAATTTAAGAGAAAGGAGATTAAAATTTTTAAAAAAGCAAAGAAATTAAATAAAAACCCTATAAGGCCAAATCTGAATTGGTAACATCAGAAGAAGTTCTTGGATTTTTTTTCCCCACAAAAAATAAATATCTCCTAGTTCTTTCCATGCAAAGGCCTTGAAGCGAATGACAAATTCCAAAAAAATAAGCATGTGTAGCACCCAGACTATGATCCCTATCACTCACCACTAGAAGGAGTCAGGGCTCCTTGGAGAAATGGCTGAATCCATGTGTAAGTCAGAAAATGGACAAGATGAGTTTGGTACATTTTGTTATGCGAGAAAAAAAGGAAGTTCTCAAAACTAGCCAACCAAAAGGTGCACCTGGCCAAAATGTGGGGAAAACTGAAAGCCAGAAAGAATAATGACTACAACTGACTGAAACACAGAACACATAAAAGTTCTCACACGCACCCCGACGTATATAGCAGCATTATCAACAGTAGCCGAACTGTGGAAACAGCCCAGATGTCCATACTGATGAATGGATGAAGACGAGGTGGTGTATGCAGGCACAATGGACTATCACTCAGCCATATAAAAGAATGAATTCTTGCCATTTGCAACGACGTGGATGGATCTAGAGAGTATAATGCTAAGTGAAATAAGTCAGAGAAAGACAAGTACCATATGCTTTCACTCGTATGTAGAATTTAAGAAACAAAACAAACAAGCAAAGGGAGAGGGCAGGAGAGAGAGAGAAACCAAAAATCAGACTCTAACTCTAGAGAACAAACTGATGATTACCAGAGGGGAGGTGGGTGAGGGCATGGGGGGAGAAGGTGAAGGGGATTAAAGAGGACACTTATGAAGGGGTGCCCGGCTGGCTCAGTCGGGGGAACACATGCCTCTTCGTCTCCAGGTTGTTGAGTTTGAGCCCCACACTGGATGTAGAGATTACTTAAAAAAATAATAAAATCTTTAAAAATACATATACTTACCATGATAAACACTGTGTAATGTATAGAACTGCTGAATCACTATATTGTATACCTGCAGCTAATGTAACGATGTATGTTAACTATACTGGAATTTAACTAAAAAGCTTATTTTTAAAAAATGAAAAAAAAATCCTCACATTCATAATGATAGTAAAGAAAACCAAGCAAGCCAAAAACAAAATCATAATCACCGTCACCACTACAGGTAACTAGGGCACCAACTCCTTGATCTGAAAATAAGCAATTAAAGTAAAAGAACTCAGAAACTCTGCTTTTCTTAACGTAGATGCAGAAAATTTGTTTCTATTTTTTAAAGAAAAATTCTAGCCACTTGATGTGACAGAAATGACAGAATTAGAAAACCACAATTCTGTAAGCCCTACTCGATCAGGCCCAGGTCTATAATACTAAAATCTGCCCTGGAGGTTCCGGGTACACAGGCCCCCTCCTGCTGTGCAGCCAGTGAGGCCACAGACGGCAGGCAAACAACACGACTTGACCACACATTCTTATCAAATAGTTGAATCTGAAGCCAACGCAGGCTTTAAAGCTATGGAAACAAGTCAAACACCACCATCCCTGGAAACAAAAAAGGTAAGTCCAGAATGGGGATATTCTACAGGAAAATTTAGCCAGTTCTTTCCAACATGCCAATGACATGAAATAAAAGTCCGGTTGGAGAGGGGTGAGAATGCTCTAGATTAAAAAGAGACATAAGGTAACTAAATAGAATGTGTGGACCTTGTTTGGATCCTGATTCAGATAAATTAACCATAAAAATCGTTTTTCAGAGAGACGAGGAAATCTGAAAGTGGGTTAGATATTAGAGAACAGTAAGGAAATAGGGTTAACTTTTTGGGCAGGATTACTACATTATGCTTATATTTTTTTGAGATACACACTGAAGTAGAAGAAAGTAGAAAAAGAACATGTCAGCTTTCAAGATTTGCTTTAAAATACTCAGCTAAAACAAAAACTAATGAATTAAGAACAATGAAATTTTGAGGGAGTGTGGGTGGCTCAGTCAGTTAAGCATCTGCCTTTAGCTCAGGTCATGATCCCAGGGTCCTAGGATTGAGCCCTGCATCAGGCTCCCTGCTTGGCGGGGAGTCTGCTTCTCCCTCTGCTGCTCCCCCCCGACTGTGCTTTCTCTGTCTCTCTCTCTCTCTCTCAAATAAATAAATAAAATTTAAAAAACAACAACAATGAAATTGTGAAAATTTTTAAGTCGTGGGGAGGATATAAGTGAGTTTCATCTATAATCTTTACTTATTAAAAGTGTTTAATATAAAAATAAATTATAATTATGAAGTAATTATTAAATATGAAATAAACCTATTTTCATAAAAATACAGATGCCTTAGAAAAAATTCAAGGAATTGGATTCTGTAAATAGATACTGAACTAACATCAGAGGCCAAGCATCTATGGCTTGCACTGAGCAAGCAACAGGTGTGTGGAGGAAAGAGAGAAAGTGAGGCAGGGCCTTGGAAATGGCCAGACATTAGCTCCAACTCCGGTATTTTCACTGAATGCTCATGTGGCTCTGGGCGAGATGCTTGAGTTCTCTTGTTCCCTGTCTATAAAATGGAAAGGCTACTCTATTTCACAGGATTTTATGGTTGCTACATCATTTATATATAAAAGCACCTGCTATGAATAAGGCACTCGATGATAAATGTCACTTTCTGCGCGCACATTCTCAAGGGTTCATACTTACATGAGAACCAGTATGAAAGGTACATAATCCCATCTCTAGCAAAACAAAATACAAAAGCAAAACCAACTGAGCCTATATTAAAAGTATCTGAAAAATGCAAAATAGTAAGCTTTATAGAAAAAATAAAATGACACTTAACAACATTTATAATTGCTTTTGAAATTCAATATCCAAAAGTTCAGATCATTTCCAACGATCTGACTGTAACCAAATCAACATACACAAAATTCCTGAACTCTGCCTCAATATCATAATACCAAAAAAGAAAAGCCAAGAACATAAAATTAGAAAACGTATTTTTATAACCTGCTTCTTAAATCTGTACTAAGATTCTTTTTAAAGTATGTGAAATATTAAAAAGGAGTTTCAGGGCGCCTGGGTCGCTCAGTCAGGTAGGCGTCTGACTCCTGGTTTTGGCTCAGGTCATGATCTCAGGGTCATGGGGGATGGAGCCCCACATCTGGCTCCCCACTCAGCAGGAATCTGCTTGGAGATTCTCTCTCCCTCTTACATGCCCTCACTTACATGCTCTCTCTCTCTCTCTCTCAAAAAATCAAAACAAAAAAAATAAATAAAAAGGTCCTTCTAAATTTGAACAAGGGTAATGCACCATACAAACTATATACACAAATAAGTACACTATCAATTACTGTTATTTACAGTAACTTCCACATCAAAGTAAATACTCTGGTGACTGAGTCAAAGAAGCTTCCTTTAATCAAAATGTTTCCATCTATATCTTTTTATTATAGTAGTATTGTAGACTAAAAATTGAATTCATATTATTCAACCTATTTCGATTAAAAAAAAAACTTCACGCAACTTACCTGAATTAAAAATATCCTCAAATCTCTACGATGGGACTGCATTGGTACTACCATAAAACACAGGTGCAATACAATTTTAAAACACAGACTATTGTTTGAGTTCTCTATGCCTTACACAAGATACTGGAGAGGGGCCTGGGACAGAGGTAAAAAGAACAAATTACAAACAAAGTTTTGGACAGAGGAGACCTATGACTGTCTTATAGTTGGGATTTGACAAACTAAACAAACGCTCTGTTCGGTGCAAGTATTGTTCCGGTGCACATATCTGACATTCTCTCCCTTGGTATCAGGAATGATCTCAAGCTGCGTATTTGGTGCCAAGCAGTACCTCCTGACTTTACTTCCTGTCTCACTCCGCATTATCAAATGACCCCAGCAGACTGGAATGTCACTTAGTACCAGGCAAGAGAAAAACAAAAGGTAAGGTGCATAAATCAACACAAGGACTTTGAAAAGGAGGCCTGTTTTTAAGGAGGATTTTTAACAGACTAATTTAGAAAAGGAACATAGAATCTCTATGTAGGGACAAAGAAACATTGGTAACAGCTCACAGTTCAATTGAAAAGTCTTTTTAATAGATAACTGCAAAAGAAAATTATCATAAAGAAAAGCAATTACTGAATAGATTCTCACTTAATGTTACTAAATATTCTTACTAGAATACTTGCACCTCCTAGTCCAAAGTCGTCCAAACTGTTAAACATAGGACGCTAATGCACACACACATATCTAGACTAAAAAAGTACATTCTGGAATAAATTCTTTAGGTAATTAATGGAATGTCATAGACATGAACTCAAAAACAAAAGATACAGAAATATGGTAAGTGTTAGGTTCTGTGAAATGAAAACCTGGATATCACTGATTGTGTTTTTACATATAAAATTACACTGCTCACAAAATCTCACTGAAGGAGACTTTTGAAGACAATACTACTGCGTCTGGATATGCATGCACACACAATAACAAACAGCGACAAATAACTTTTTTTTCAATTTAAGATATGGAATGCAGAGTCAGCCTAAAACGCACACTATCAAACCTCAGCACGTTGTTGGAAACCTCCTCTCTCCCAGAAATAACATCAACTGTGTGAAGACAAGCAGACAGATCTAAATTTCTGTCCTGAGATGAACAAGGAAGATGTTCTGCTACAGCAAACAAAACAAGAAAGGGAAAGAAAAAACAAAACACAAATAATGATGATGATAATACAATACAAATATAAGAACATCTAACACATCTAGGCATCCATCCTAAAAAATTTCATTAGTACTGAAGGAGCCACCGTGGCTCTTCTTGCATTCTCTCCTTCAGTGCTAACAGCAACCCTATGAGGCGGGTACTATTACTTTCTGGTCTTGCAAAGGAGAAACCAGGTCTTCGAAAGACCATGATGGCACAGCTAACACCAGGTGGGCCAGAATTTCTACTGACGCAATTTTGAAACAGGAGGCCATACATTTTACACTGCCTCTTACTTACCCTGCTGTATAAAATAAGACTGTAAAACTCCCAGTTCTAGCAAGATGGTAGACTAAACATTCAGGAACCGTTACATTATATGATAGATAATGCAAAATAAACTTTCTCTTAAGTACACTGCTCAGTTTATAAAAAGAAAACTCCAAGAAGGAAGGCAAGAAAAACAGGTGTACAGAATGGGCTCCAGAATGCCCAGCACTGCTGTACCCACTACACGGGGGGAAGGCGGAGGTGGGCAACCATATCGTAGAGATTCCATAGGGACTACATATATAATCGTAAAAACCCAAACCGTAAAACTTTCAGAATAAAACATGGAATACATGCATCAAACAAGAAAAAGAAAAAGTATAAAACTTAAAAAAAAAAAAAAAACCCAACTCCATTTCAAAAGTTTTAAAATCTGTGACAGAAGACACTGTAAAACATGAGAAACCATAACCATCAACATATTTCTAAAATATGTAACATGAAAAATCAGGATTCAGATTTTACAAAGAATATCTATGAGTCAATGTGAAAAAGACAAATAGCTCATGGGAAAAAATATATACAAAATACATAAACAGGCAATTCAAAGAGAAAATCAGAATGACCATAAGAAAACATGTCCATTCACTGAAATCAGGGTAATATATAAGCAATAAGTATTTCAGCTTGTTAAAAAAAAAAATCTGAATACACTGAAAAGGTAGGAAATTCTGAAATGTAGGATGCAAACTGATATAAACATCTCAAAGATCAATTTGCCAGTCCTGGTAAACCAGAATCTCAGCATGGCCTATGACCAAGAAACTACTAGGTATCCATCCTAAAAACTGTCATTAGCACAGAAGGAAACACCGACAGGGGTGCTCATTAAATCCACATCTGTAACAATAGAAAAATATAAACCACCTGATCATTTCCAGGTAGGGGTTGAGATACATTAACCGTGGCTATTCTGGACAATGGACTACTACACAACAGTTAAAATAAGTGAACTATCATTCATAACTTCCAGTTAGTAGTTATCTCTGGAAAAGCAGAAAGAAAGCGAGCAGGAAAGGCTAGGTCTGTAACTATTTGTTCCTTAAAATTTCTGGGCCTCAGTTAAACTGAAAGAGAAACAGTCAGACATCCCTGGTTGCTCTGGGAACGAATGAAGTGACAGACTGGTTGCAGCCCCTACATCACAGCTCGGTGCGTAAGACGCCATCAAGTCCCGGGGGCACTGAGACACCTCGCTGCCCAGGAAGAAGCTCAGGTCTCCCAAGGAGCTGTCCCCACAATAAAAGAAGTGGCCAAGGAGGCGGGCTGCCATACAACCACGGGTCTACTTGGAACAGGTCAGAGCCGTTAGGACAAGGGTTCTTGGGTTGTTTTCCTAGCAGTAATTCTCAAGAAATGGAAGGCAGAAGGGAAGGGGAGAGAATGGTCCACAAGGGAGGAAAAAACAAAAACCAACACCAGAGTTCAGAACTTCCAAAGCTGGAATGCAAAGTATTTCAAAGATAAACCTCACTTCACAGTAATGCTTTCGAATTGTATTAAAAATGTAAAAATTACACATTCAATAAATAAATAATGTAAACATTCAGTAATATGGGAATAATAACTTAAGAGTGAATGTGTTTTTTTAAAAGATTTTTTTTATTTATTTGAGAGAGACAAAGAGAACGCACGCGTGCCCACTGAGCAGGGAGGACCCTGAGATCACGACCTGAGCTGAAGGCAGACACTAAACCAACCAAGTCACCCAGGCGCCCCTACAGTAAATGTTTGAAAAAGAAATAAAAACTTTAATTTAGTCAAGGAAGACTTAGAGAAGAAACTAAGCCTAGGAGATGGAACACTTTTATTTCCAATTAAATCCTCCTCCTCCTCCTCCTAATTCTATGCAATGAGGAAATAGCGATGAACAAAGTAAAACAGCCCCTATTTCTGGGAAGGTATAACCCAGCAGGAGGAGATACACAGTACGGACAGACTGGCACACAAGAAGAATTACACAGAGCAGAGGGACCAAAAGTCACTGGGGGTATAAGTGGGAGAGAACACTTGAACAAAGCCCTAACTCTACGCAAAGAGCATTCTAAGCAGAGGAAACAAATACAAATGACCCCCCCAAGACAGCAGCCTAGGTGGCATGTCTGACAAACAACAATACTACTATGGCTAGGGCAGAATGAGAAGGGGGGGAAATGGCATCATACTGGGCTTTGTAGGCCACGGTACATTCTGAGTCACATAAAAGCCATTCAAGAGTTTGAGCAGAAAAATGACATGATTTAACTTAAGGTTTAGAAGTATTATCTCTGTGTAGAAGACAGATAAGAGAGCAAAGGTAGATGACAGGGGGAAAAAGAATGAAAAAGATCAGGCAAGAGGTCAGTGCAAGAGTCTGGATGAGATGAGGACAGCGTGGGCTGGGCCAAGCATCAACGAGTAGTTAGATGATGAAAATATTCTGAAGGTAGAGCTGCCAGAATCTGCTGAAGAGATTCAGTATAAAGGCTGAGAGAAAGAAAAGAATCAAGGATGACTGCAAGGTTGTGGGCATACGCAACAAATAAAAGTGACTTGCCCGATGCTTACAAAGATGGGGAAGACTGTTAGGAGCGGATGTGAGTGGGACAGTGGGAAATGAGAGTTCCATTCTGGACACGTTCACCTCGGGGCAATGACTAACCCTAGGAATATAAACACGGGCAATTCAGCACTTAAAATCATGAGAAGGGAAAATTTCACCCAGCAAGTAAGTGTGGAGAAGAGAGGAAGTACTTGGGTCAAATTCTGGGGTCTCCTTCACTCAGCAAAGGAAAGCAGACCAGTCCTGGAGGCCACGTGGAGGAAGAGTTTCATGGAGGATGCATCAGGATCAAGGGGTTATGAAATGGTGACTGGGCTTGGCAGTGTGAAGGTCACTGGTGCCTTGGACAGGAGAGGTTTTGGTGAAGTCAAGAGTTCAGCCTCTTAGGGTAAAAAGCAATGAAAAAGTTCTAAAATTTAACTTCTATGTTTAAAGTTAAACAATTGAAATTGACAGCACAGTATATACCCATGCCTCACTGTTTTTAAAGAGCTGAAGTTTAGTCTAAGAGCCCAAGTGTTTGACAACGTGCTTTGGTATCAACGACTTACTCCTCAATCTTGGAAATAAAACAGCTCTCTTATACTTACAACCTAATTCCTAGAGTAAATTCATCATGCCCTCAGCTTTATGCAGATACCCCCCCCCCAACAACAACAACTCTACCTTCCCAAATACTAGGGAAGAGAGGTCAGGAATTGCTAAAACAACATTTTGGCAATTGGAGCCCTGGAGGTACAGGAGTTTGGGGAAAATTATTTGGACATTTGAGCACAGAATGGACTGGAAGCAAAAAGATCATCAAAAGTTTACACTGAAGAGGACTGATATTTTCATATAGACTTACCTGAGAGATAATATTGGAGTTCTAAGATAAATCTTGACTCTAAACTGCTACCCAAGTGCACTGATTGCTGCTGGATTCCCCAGATTTACGTTTATTTTCCTTCCACTCCTACGCTACTACTCATCATCTACTCCATTTCCTCAGCTCCTTTCCTCTAAGATTGGCCACCGAAATCAAACACAGTTTTTGCTTTGTTTTTTTAGGCCTTTATTTATGGATAATGGGAGAGGACTAAATGTCCACATGTGACAGCATTACGAGAGAGCGCTGAAGACGATCAAAGAGGAGGACTGAAAACCAGCCCCAGTTGGCACTTCCTGAGGAAAAGTCACCAACTGAACGCCAGCCTAAACTCAAAAGCAATACTGGATTTTGGCAAAGGCAAGCCATCACCTCGATTGCCTGGTCTAGGAAATACAGACTCCAGATGTTACAACAACAGCCATAACATTCACAATCCAGTCCTGGGGAAGAAGAGGAAGGAAGAAGATGACACAGGAAGAAGCGGCTACCAGGAGATCAGGGCGTCTGCTAATGCCCTCTCGCACAGGATCCCGTGACTCGGGAATATCAGCAACATTCCGTACTATGGAGCGTGCATAGTTGGAAGTCAATAAATGTAAAATAAGTGTATCATGTCAGCTACAGTCAGTAACTGTTTGCCCCCATGGTCTCAGAATGGTCCCATACTTAAGTACAGGCCTTCTTTAATTGAAAAAAGAAGTAGAGCATAGGCTCTGGTATTAAAACACTGACGCTGCCAAGACAGAGAAGAGTAAATGGAGTCAACCAAGGGGAAAGGGAAGAAAGGAACAGACTAATACCATCAGAAGAAAAAGAAAAAAGCCTCTTTGTGGTCCTACAATGGACAAGTGATTTTGGCAATGAGAAGATCAAGGCTACCTAGAGAAGAGCAGTTTTGTAGGGCAGTAGGGCTGCCAGGCAAGAACAGCAGTGATGAGCCGAGCTAGCAGGTGTTAGAGGTCATAGAGGAGAAGGCTCAGCAGGGGAGGCTCCCTCTGTCAACCGTCCCCCTGATCCGGACAGCAAGACGACTTCTCTTCCGCATCAACCTTCTAGAGCCACTCTGTCCTGCGCTCACCACTCCCCCCTCCTCCTCTGGCTCCAGACTGCGGGGCATTCTCAAGCCTGCTGTCCTGGGGCTCTTTCTCGCTCACACAACTCTTTTCTAGCAGTCTCATCTCTGCCTTGGCTCCCTCCCCCCCCCAAACCGCCATCACCCTTCTTTCCCTGCTGCTGCTCCTCTTTAGCTGTCTGCATGGCAACCTTCTACCTGGAAATTCCCAAGCACCTCAAATTCAAACTATCTCAAACACAACCTCCTGTTTTCCCACCCAAATCTGATCTACCATGTGTACATTTTTTTTAAATTCTGGTTCAGGGTCCTACTGTCTGTCTAGGTGGCTGAGTACAGACCTGGGACTCTCCTGGACTTTCTCTCCCCTCATCACTCTCCGCGCCCCTGTGGTACTTCCTGAGCTTAAACTCTCTCCTTCCCTGTGAACTGAGCGGCCTTAGTTCAGGCCTTTATCTCACAGAAACAACGGCCAAATACCCCGTAAGTCTCTGGCCTCCAAGCTCTCTCTCCCTACACTCCATACACTCTGCTACCAGGAAGGCCTGCTGAGCAGCAAATCTCATCATATTATTTCATCTGGAACATTCCTCACTTGGCTAACAAGGCCCATACGAAACTGGCCCTGGTTAACACGTCCAGTTTCATAAGTCACTGACTGCACTCCAGATACACAAGGATGACACATAAACACACACTACACTTCGGTCACCAGGTTATGCTGCGAAAACAAAAGAACACACCATCTCAGTGCCTTACAACAACAAAGATTTCTTTCTCATGACAGCACATCAGTGTGTGGGTAGCTGGGACTGTTCCAGTAGTCTTCTTTCTGGTACCAAAGCTGAAAGAATTAGCACCACCCCCCCACCCTGGGACAGACTAATTCATGGAGAAGCAAGGATAGCAGTGTGGCATGGGACTTAAACCTTGGGCTCAGAGGGGCATGTGTCACTGGTGAGAGCAAGCCAAACAGTCACGCCTGACACTGGGAACACAAGAAGGACTCACAACCCTCACTCAGGAAGGAAGAGTGAACACCGAGGAAAAGCACACTCTGCAGCTCACCAGGCACACACATGGACTCAGCCAGACTGGGCACTTTACAAGTTCTCGATCCTTCCTCCATCTATGTCCTACAAATTCTTCAGGATTCAGAAGAAACACTTCCTTTCTATAGCTCGGTTAAACTTGCCGACCTGCAAGTAGGAAAGGTTTGCTGCCCAGGTCACTGGGGTCTTCCTTCCTCACAGCACTTACTGCAAACATTATATCTGCTTAGCTGTGCACGTCTGCCGCCAAAGGCATTCCTGACAAGTACGCCTCTTGCTCATCTCTTCACAATAGGTACCAGATGATTCATGTTTGCTGAATCAATAACGCTCTCTGCCGGGAATGCCCTCCCCCTTACCCAGACAGAAAATTCCAGAAAACTCTTTGCCATCTAAAGACTCATCTCAAAGTCTATGAAAATGTCCCTGGTCGCCACCATCCAAATAGAGCACTTACCATATTACTGCCGTGTTTTTTTCAATCCACCTTCCATACTAGAATGGGAGCTATCTGAGAAAAGAACCCTGTGTCCATGAAGTTCTGCATGCTCAGCACTTAAAGTGACTGGCCCATAAAAGGTAACTAGTAAATGAGTGACCGTGGAAACGGAGACAGAGAGGGACACATTTACTGAGTGGGACAGCCAGGATTCAACCTCAGGCCCGAAATGCAGTCAGAGTTGTTGGCTGCACTTAGGTTCTGCTCTGACGGCACAATGGAGCCATGATGGTCAGTCTGTGTCCCTTCCTCCTTGGACAGCAGACCATTTCATCCTTTCACCTCTGCAGGGCCAGTCTCTGACCAAGCCTAAAACACAGCAAGCCTCAATAAATACTGCCCAGAATGAACGCTGTGTTAGCTTAAGAAAAACCCAAGAGGAATGTCTAGATGTCCATAGTTGTACCAGGGCAGAGCCACTAAAAACACACACACCACAGAAGCAATTTCTCCTATCACCTGGCCTGTGATGTAGGCACATAACTATTTCCAAAATTTCTGTTCACAGAAGTTCATAGAAGCAAACAATTTTCATAGTATTTAATGTAAAATCTGCAATGGTTCTGAACAATCAAGCTGGTGATACCAATTACATGCATCTGTAATTACATACTAAAGATAAAATGTCTAAAAATGTCACTATGTTAATAAAATTTAAACATTCCAGGAGGACTGGAAACTTGTTCAGAAGCTGTGCAGATCAGAAACAAGTGGCACTTCTTGGTTTAGTTGCCACTTGGTTAAAAAAATAATAACTTCTTACAGTTAAGTTCTATTTATGCTAGAATACAAGAGAGGGAAAACCTGGCGTGGCATGTGTCTAATCACCCCAGAGCACTGGTTTAGAGACAACACTTAGTTTGCTGCTGGTACAAAATTATATCCTAACACGTAAATTATATATGTGTGTAATGTATACATGTAAATTATATAACTTACAATCAATTATTCAAAGTCCTTGATCCATAAAAGTATATTTAATTTCCCATCTAGAAACTTCCTCCATGTAAGAAAACACAAGCTCATAACCAGAGAAGTTAATTTGTATGATCTGAGAAGGTCCACTACACTGCCCCCAAACTTGCCATTTTATCTGAAATTCCCCCTTCTAGTTTGAGAATGCCAAATATTTGCTCAATAGATGTTAGTCAGAATTGTTAGCAACAATCAAGGAATTATCTCTAGAAAACCACTGAAATTCAAACATTACCTAGGGAAAAATCGCTAGTTAATATGTCAACAAAACCTTACGGGAAAGTAAATTAACTAAGCCCCAACAGTGATGAGAACAAACAAGTTTCATTTGTTGTTTACTTTGAAGCGTGGACCAGAAATGGGATGAGGTGACACAAAGCTAACCCGAGGAGGATGGCACTAAGCGGAAGCACATCAAGAGAGGAAGGGACAGGTACAAACTCAAATCACACCCATGCTGTCACATAGGGGTCTAAATACAGCAGTGCCAGAACCTTGGGGAAGCCTGGTCTTTATTTCTCTCAGGCACAGGAAAGCTATCAGTGAAGCTATCAAAATTCCCTCATACTCTCATCTGTGGTTGCTCCAAGTCTGCTCAGTTAGAACTAAAGTATGGCATGCACCATGCTGGCTACAAAGCATACAATCCACTGTTTCTAAGAAAAAAGACAAAATAAAGCTTTAGAAAATCAATACATTCATGTCTACTGTATATAAAGATATACATATATACGCACATAACATACAACATAAATAACACAGAAAGGGGTCCCTTATACCATGCTTGTGATTCTTTCTGAAAACCAAGCTCTAAATTATCCTTTATTTTTTGTTTTTTTTTTAAGATGTTATTTTTAAGTAATCGTCACACCCAACATGGGTTTGAACTCAACCTGGAGATCGAGAGTCACATGCTCTTCTAACTGAGCGAGCCAGGTGCCCCTAAATTATCCTATTTATAAATTATTTTCCTACAAAATTTCCAAACACTGCTTTCATTGCAGTGATCTTAAATTTCTGAATTCTACAAACACAGTGGCTAGGGGTTTGAGTCAGAATACCCAGGTTCAAATCACGGCTCCTCAGCTCATTATACCTGCACACCCTTGAGCAAGTTATTTCATCTCCTGCGCCCTGGTCTCTTCACCCAAAAATGTGAAGAGCAAAAGCACCCACCTCGCAGAACTGCTACATAAACTAAAGATAACACACATAAAGCATTTATTAGTACACAGATTGTTTTAATTTAGCTGGGTAATAAAATAGAGATAAGAAATCTTATTTGATGAATAAAGGAATTTGTGATTCCTTTGTAGATCAACAAAGCTTCTGCTTATTCAAGAGAAAAGGCAAAAGCACCTACTGCAAAAGACCGCTGTAAGAACTAAAAAAGAGAACACACGCAAAGCATTTTATGCTAATATCAGGTATGTAGATAGCATGCATTCACAAAACATTAAGTACTGCAGCTATCCGAATAACCTAGGTAACTTTCAGAAACTGGATTCCTGACAGACATATGGCTGGTTAAGAAACAGGATTCAGTAATGACTAAAAATGCAAATAATTAATAAACACATATAACCAAACATACACGCACGCTTCAAGCATTTCCCAAATATTCTAAAACATGCATATTACTTTCATAATATAAAACAAATATTTTTAAACATATCATCTCTCCTACAGTAAATGCATAAACTCCTTCTATGTCTAACTACATTTTCAAGAATATACTTTAAAAATAAACTATAAAATAATATCATAAATGATCCTAATGCTCTTCCAGATTTGGGGGTCTTAATTTGACTGTCCTTGATATTCCCTAAGTAACAATTTCCTGAAGGTAATAAAAAAATAATTTTTAAAAACTGGAATCAGCAAATTTGGTATAAAAACACGTTAACTATACCAAGAACTCAACAAGGCCACCTTTGCCAAAACTGAATTAAAAACACATTTTTAAATATTTGAGGCCCTAAAACATTACATGTGAAAACACTGTCCATGGTACTCTTGGCAAGCTCCTCCTCTTGAGTAAGCAGAAGCTTAGTTGATCTACAAAGGAATCCTTTACAAACTAGCTTATTCAGCAAGTAAGATTTCTTATCTGTATTTTATTACCCTGGTAAGTTAAAAAATATGTTTACTAATACATTTCATTCAGTGGTTAAAAGCAGTGTATCATCAAAATAATTTGTAATGCTATCTATAAAAAGGAAATGGTCACCAAAAAAATTGAAATGAATTTACACCTCACCATAAATAAACAACACAATATATTTGTTGCAAAACAAGCTGCCACTGAGTAAATAAATTCATCTTAAACGTAAATCCAGTATTCTAATATTTTGTTTTTACCACATGCATTTTTAGAAGTACTATATTTACATACTACTCTGAAGTACTAAAATTCCATATTGTGTATGGGAGGTTTTAAAGAAAATAAGTATTATCTGTCTGTACTCGCGTGTTAGCTCATGAAATACACTAAAGCTGAGGAAAAATACAACCAAAAACAGTAGTGAAAAGACATCCTCGCACAGTCAACGGCTGGCCTAATTCAAAGTTCACACGTGGGAAGGAGAGCATGAAAGGACAGACAAGTGCCAGAAGACGGGAGCCCGCATCAAACACCACAACCACCCACCGTAAACCTTGGACTACATCAGACAGCACTGTTCTCTGAACCCGGAACTGACCCACGAGGAGGAGTGGCCTCACTCTTATCCTGGGTGAATTACAGTAATAAAATTCATAGGTCACCACTTTAGTGAGGTTGTGGGACAGTCTTCTTCAATAACAAACGTGTAAATGTTTGCATCTTATTACTGATAAGTAAAAATTAAAATAGGTGCTTATATAGAAAATAATCAAATATATAATAATAAGTAAAAAATTAATACATGTTGAAATCTACCCTTCTATCATAGTCACCACTTTAGTGAGGTTGTGGGACAGTCTTCTTCAATAACAAACGTGTAAATGTTTGCATCTTATTACTGATAAGTAAAAATTAAAATAGGTGCTTATATAGAAAATAATCAAATATATAATAATAAGTAAAAAATTAATACATGTTGAAATCTACCCTTCTATCATATTGAGCCCTACATTCACATTTTAAATGATATGCATGTTAATTTTATAGCCATAGTTGGAAAATACCATGAATATAGGCTTTAGTACCCACCTTCAAATATAAACCAAAATTCAAACACAAACCAAAATTCTTAAAACCCCCCTGAGTATTCTGGGGCAGTAGCTCACAAACTACCATCCACAAATCCCTGGGGTTCCCCTCAGGTCTTTCAAAGACAACCGTGAAGTGAAAACTTTTTCACGCTGGTACTTACACAGTATTAGCCTCTCATTGTGTTGGCGTTCATAACGTTCAAAAGTAAGGATGGGCCGAACCGATGGCACATGAGCACAAATCAGGCAGCAACATCACACTGTACTCAGAATCAATGAATTTTTCACTGCTATGAATCCACACTTAAAAAACAGGGGTGCACCCAATGTTCATAGCAGCAATGTCCACAACAGCTAAATCGTGGAAGGAGCCGAGATGCCCTTCAACAGATGACTGGATTAAGAAGTTGTGGTCCATATATACAATGGAATATTACTCAGCTATCAGAAAGAACGAGTTCTCAACATTTGCCGCAACATGGACGACACTGGAGGAGATAATGCTAAGTGAAGTAAGTCAAGCAGAGAAAAACAATTATCATATGGTTTCTCTCATCTATGGAACACAAGAACTAGGAAGATCGGTAGGGGAAGAAAGGGATAAAGAAAGGGGGGGTAATCAGAAGGGGGAATGAAGCATGAGAGACTATGGACTCTGAGAAACAAACCGAGGGCTTCAGAGGGGAGGGGGTGGGGGAATGGGATAGACCGGTGATGGGTAGTAAGGAGGGCACGTATTGCATGGTGCACTGGGTGTTATACGCAACTAATGAATCATCGAGCCTTACATCGGAAACCGGGGATGTACTGTATGGTGACTAACATAATATAATAAAAAATCATTAAAAAAAGAAAAAAGAAGGGAAAAAATAACCCAAAAAACAGGGGTGCAGTTTCACTTAAGACTGTCTTTGATAAAACAGAAAAAATGATAATTTTATTAAAGTCTGAGTCTTGAGTACACATTTGTTCAACAATCTATGTACCACACTGGGAAAAATTTCTATACGGGCTGCATACCAGTTTGATGGCTCTCTCAAGAAAGCGCACTTGTGAACTGCTGACGTTAGCGGACGGAGACGATTCTTCATGGAATACCACTTCTACCTGGAAGAATGACTGACAAGCTATACTGTTTCAGGCTTGAGTATCTGGCAGGCATTTCCTCAAACAGGAAGGAAGCAAGCCAATCCCTTCAAGTGCTGCCTATGGCAGTGCTGCCAGTAATAAAACAGGAGCTTTGATAGGAAGTCAGATGTTTTGAAAACTTAAGATTTTTCTGATCAACGGTAATATTAATAAACGTAGTACTTCAATATTGTTTAAAGAAATGTTCCAACATTTGGAAAATCCACATAACTCAGTGACCCAGTATTTTCTATATGGCCAATACACGATGGCAAAAACCATGCATGGGTAAAAAATTGATTCAAGGAACAAGACAGACAAACTCTAATGTGACAACATAAAAAACATTTAAAAGGATCTTGCAAAGAAGAATTAGTAGAAAAATTAGAATACTTAGGCTCAAACCAAAAGCCTTCATATAACAGGTTCTTTTATTAACCAATGTCTCTTAAAAATAATCACCCCCAAAAGCACCCCAAGTTTTGCCAAAACAAAAATTCATTAATGTGAAATGTAATGTAACTTAGAAACTCCTTAGAAAGCTCATGTAAAATCATGGTATATTTTACAAGCATTGGTCTAGAGGTCTGGTGCACTCAGAAATTTACTCAGATAATAATACCAATATCCACCAAAAAATAACATATTTGAAAGACATTTTCCCAATGCATAGGCTTTATCCTAAACATGTATATAGAAGTTATCCATTTTAAGAATACGATGGTTTTTAAATATATGACTGTGTCCAACAGTGCATTTTTTTTTAAAGATTTAATTTATTTGAGAGTGAGAGTGTGGGGAGAGACAGACGGACAGGGACAAGCAGACTCCATGCCCAGTGCCGAGCCCAATGCAGGGCTCAATCCCACCACCCTGAGATTACGACCTGAGCCCAAATCAAGAGTCGAATGCTTAACTGACTGAAACACCCAGGTACCCCAACACTGTGTGTATTTTTGCTCCTACTTCATTTCGCACCTAAATATGGAACTGGGTTCAAAGCTACGGGAAAAACTGACAATCTGAAGTCTCAGCACCAAAACACTGTGACTGATAACGGCGGCACAAAAAGAAATTCTAAGAGAAATTTTGTTGGTTCTCTTGTAAAAAATCAGGAAATGAAAAGAATAATAAGTAGATCACCATGGAAAGTACCACTCTTAGCAAACAAGGGTAAAGAGAAAGTACATTCTTACAAAGAACAACAATTTAAATTTGCAAAAGGCTAAAGTCTAATTTTCCTTTAGCAAAACATATATGAAATCAAGCAACAGAGAACGATTAGCTATAATTCTGAATATAACAAGCTCACTGGACTGCTCTTAACCAATAAACACCCAAACAAGACTCATGAATGAGCATTTTTTCACAGGTCTTAATTTTAGGAGTCAAACTCTCTTCTACTACAAAAAAAACAGCCAAACTCTCAGAGAAAGAGTTCTTTATTTGAAACAACCTGTCGCACCGTTTGTACTATGGACGGTGGCAGAGCTAGACTCAACAGTGGTATGGTCCTCTTGCAGCGTGCTTCCGTGCTACCCAAATGGAAGACGGTTTTAAAAATGCAAAGAAAATATCTGATATTCTGTGAAAATGGTCTCGTCCATTCTACCTAGGTCAACTGAGCACTGGCAGCAAGAGTAAACTGAAGGAAGTCTGACACTTCAGAAACTGAAACAAACCACTTACACAAGTTCATCTTGTTTGTACCTGGAGTTAATGGAGACAATTCCAGTTTATTCCTCTTGTGCTGGTATAATTATTACTCACATTTTCCATCTGGTTCACCCCAACTATAATGCAGTGACAACATTTAAAAAGCAACTCTCAACAAAGTGGGTATAGAGGAATCATACCTCAAAATAATAAAGGCCACAACTAACACCATACTTAACTGTGAAAAGCCAAAAGTTTCTCCTCTAAGATCAGGAATAAGACAAGGATGCTCACTCTCACCACGTTTTTAAAAAAGATTTTATTTTTTATTTGAGAAATAAAGGGGAAAAAAGGGTGAGCATGAGCAGGCGGGGCTTGAGCCCTGGACCCTGAGATCATGACCTGAGGCGATGGCAGACGCTTCACCAAATGAGCCACCCAGGCACCCCTCATTCTTCCCATTTTTATTCAACATACTACTGGAACCCTACTGGAATTAAAAAAAAAAAATCAGTAAAGTTGCAGGATACAAAATTAACACACAAAAATCTGTTGTATTTCTATGCACTAATAACGAACTTCAGAAACAGAGATTAAGAAAGCAAGCCAATTCACAATTGCATTGACAAGAATAAAATACCTAGGTATAAATTTAACCAAGAAGGTGAAAGACCTGTACACTGGAAAGTATAGACACTGATGAAAAGAAATGGAAGATGACACAAACAAATGAAAAGATATACCATGCTCATCGATTGGGAGAATATTCTCCCAACCCACGGAAAGAATGTTGTTAAAACATCCATACTACCCAAAGTAATCTGCAGATTCAACGCAATCCTTATCAAAACACAAATGGCATTTTTCACAGAACTGGAACAAATAATTCTTAAATTTGTATGGAACCACAAAGGACTCCAAATAGTCAAAGCAAACTTGAGAAGGAAACCGGAGGTATGGTATGATGCTCCCTGATTTCAAACTACACCTACAAAGCTGCAGTAACCAAAACAGTAGGAGCTGCCACAAAAACAGACACACTGATCAATGGAACAAAACAGAGAATCCAGAAATAAACCCACATTTATATGCTCAATTAATCTTCAACAAAGGAAGCAAGAATATACAATGCAGAAAAGACCATCTACTCAATAACCGTTGTTGGGGAAACTCGACAACTATGTAGAATAAATGAAACTGGACCTTAATAAATGAAACTTTCTTATACCATATACAAAAACAAACTCAAATGGATTAATAAAGACTTATATGTAAATGGGAGACCATAAAACTCCTAGAAGAAAACTCAGGCAGTAAGCTCTTGGATATCAGTCTGAGCAACATCTTTTTGGACCTGTGTCCTCAGGCAAGGACAACAAAAGCAAAAATAAATGAATAAAATTACATCAAATTAAAAAGCTTCTGCAGAGCAAAGAAAACCATGAAAAATACGAAAAGGTAATGTACAGAATGAGAGAAAATATTTGCAAACCACACATCACATCTATCCAAACGAAGAATTCACACAACACAATAGAAAAAAAGAAAAAGTGAGACTGTGAATTGACATTTTTCCAAAGACATCCAGATGGCCAATAAGCACATGAAAAGATGCTCAACATTACTAATCATCAGGGAAATGCAAATCAAAATCACAAGACGATATCACCTCACACCTGAGTAGCTACTATCAAAAAGACAAGAAATAACAAGTGTTGGTGAGGATGCAGAGATAAGGGAACCCTCAGGCACTATTGCTAGGAATGCAAAATTGTACAGCTACTATGAAAAACAGTATGGCGGTTCCTCAAGAAATTAAAAATAGAACTACCCTATGATCCAGCACTTGTACTTCTGGCTGTTTACCCAAAGAAAATGAAAACATTTGGAAAGGTACAGGCACCCCCCCCCCATTCATTGTATCATTATTTATAATAGCCAAGATATGGAAACAACTTAAGTGGTCATCAACAGGTGAATGAATAAAGATACGGCATACATACACAATGGAGTATTACTCAGCCATTAAAAAAAAGTGAAATCATGATGTTTACAACAACATGGATGGACCTACAGAGTATTTTGTTAAGTGAAGTAAATCAGAGAAAAGCAAATACCATATGATTTCACTTAAGCATAACAAACACCACCAATAACAACAAAACTAGAAACAGACTCATAGCTACATAAAATAATCTGGTAGTTGTCAGAGGGGAGAGAGGGTAGGAAGATGGGCAGCAAAATGGGGGAGGGGGTGTAAAGGCTACAAACTTCCAGTTATAAAATGAGACATGGAGATACAATGTACAACAGAGACAATTTAGTTAATACATCTAACAACTTGGGATGATGACAGATGCTAGCTAGCTTTATTGTGGAGACCACTTCCTAATGTATGTAAACACATATTACTGTTTTATTACTCTGTTGTACACCTGAAACTAGGAATACTGTATGGCAACTACACTTCAATCACACACACATACACACACAGCGCAAAGCATGCTATGTGTAATCAACCTAAAAACATGACAATACAAACAAGGGCAACAAAAGTTCACATCATTTTCTGTTAAGCCACACAACTTAATCTCCTTTAACACCAAAATTTTTTTGAGTAAAAATACAGAAATTCTGGCTATTTTCCAGTCATAGTACGATATTCAATTTCAGTCCTTCTAAGTAAATTCATTCATGACACACACTTGTACACCTGCAAGTATGAAACTTCAAATTATCCTTATCTTTTACAATCAACTTACACCAGGAAAATACTTCCCAGTTTACGTACAAACTACTACTGCATGTGCTTACTTTCACCTTATAAAATACATCCACTTTCTAAGGTAATTATAACACAATGTTGGTCAATCACATATACCAAAATGGTGAGTGAAATTTTACATTTCTATTGTTACTAGAGCCCAACCTCAACCTGATGACCTGAGATAGGCAAACAAAATCCCCCTCACCAGCTCTCTGCCTGCTCTATTTGGTCCTAATATGTGACTGGCAATGTTAAGCTTCTGCTCATTCATAACTCATGCATAAAGATGGCCCAGCTTTGACAATATGCCCACATCTGCCATCAGCTCATGCATATGGGGACACTAACTAGAAGCCCACCAATGGATTTGCAGGCCCTGCCAGCCTGTCAGTGTCAGCTAACAGACTGAGACACACCCAAAACTGGTGAAAGGGTCCGTGAGATTTGGCAAATTGTTTAGTATCTAACTCCCAAGTGTAAATGTAGGTCAAACAAATTTTCATCTCTCTCCAAGGCATATTCAAGGTGACTGAGTACATGCTAAATACAATCAGCCAGGAAAATAATGGAAACAGCAAGCTTCTGAACAAAATTCAACAACTCACCTAACCTGAAAATAATTTTCAATTAAGAGATCAGTTTAGTTTTATGTTCTATTAACAGTACTCACAACCATTTCATTTATAATAAAGGAAAACAGGTTTCAATCAAAATAATTGCTATTATTATCTATTAGCATTTTCTGACATGACACCCAAGTTCAAGTCTGGTAAAACTGTTTATAAACAAATTAACCTATGCCACCAGAATAAGCAACACCTGGTAATAATGCCTTACACACCACAATTGCTCAGCTCCATCCTTAATGGAATAACCCTAAACCTTCTTTTCAGAAGCTCCCCACAAATTTAGTACCTACCTTGATCTTCTGTGACTCATTTTTTCAAGAATATAAAAGAGTCACTTCTACTACCATGCTCTGAACCACAATCCAAATTTTACAGATCTAGAAAAGCCGAGTTACAACAGTTACATTCCATTAAGTCTATAAATTACAGAAATTAAAGTAAGGTTTCACTGGCAGAAGGAGAGCAGACTGAAGCTAGTCTAGATGCAGTCTCAACTTAAGATGTTCAACAGTGTTGGACAAGGGTTTACCTCAGACCAACAGGCTCACACCCATACAAACAAATCTTAACCAGTTCTTACAGGAAATAAAGGTTAAAAAAAAAAGTTACAACCATCATTGAGTTTCAAATAAAAAAAAAAAAGGACAGAGATGCCTATAAATACTAAAAACACATCACTGGCAACTGCCTATATCATTATATATTAGTCACCAAAAAAAGAGATCTTCTGAAGTATCGATGCTCGATAACACAACTGCTGTTTTCAGAAGTTTCAAATATAGTTAAGTCTTCTGAAGAAGCATCGTTACAACCTAAGCACTAGTATGGAATACAGATTTAGCTACAAATTATGCAACTTATTACTACTTCACACGAAGATTTCCTACTCCACCTCTGGGGACAAACCGGAAGTTGTTTTTTATACACACCTCTGAGTAATATGAATCACATTACTTCTGAAGATTAATCAGAATATTAAAACATAACATATTCACCTTTAATAAAGCAAATGTGGATGTACGTACAAATTCTAGGTTATATTTTCCCATCAACACAAAAAGAAGGTAATGAACTCAATAAATTATTCCTAAAAAACTGACTTTAAGGGGCGTCTGGGTGGCTCAGTCATTAAGCATCTGCCTTCAGCCTAGGCCGTGATCCCAGAGTCCTGGGATCGAGTCCCACATCAGGCTCCTCCGCTGGGAGCCTGCTTCTTCCTCTCCCACTCCCCCTGCTTGTGTTCCCTCTCTCACTGGCTGCCTCTCTATCAAATAAACAAAACAAAACAAAACAAAACAAAACAAAAAACAAAACTGACTTTAAGAACCATCTCATGAAGCAAAATGGTCAACTACTTAGAACAGTTTTTGCATTAAGGTATAACCTTTATGCAAAAGAGTAACACATGAAAACATAAATGTTTAATAGCCTAACAGATAATCTCACCAAGTTTTCAATATGTACATACCCTATGTTTCGTCAAGAATAAAGGCATACAGGGATGCCTGGGTGGCTCAGTCGGTTAAGCGTCTGCCTTTGGCTCAGGCAGGTCCTGATCCCTGGGTGCTGGGATGAGCCTGCTTCAGGCTCCCTGCTCCCAGGGGAATTTGCCCCTCCTCCGCCCCTCTCCCTGCTCACACTCCCTCTCTGACAAATAAATAAAATCTAAAAAAAAAAAAAAAAGAAGAAGAAGAAAAAAAGGTATACAGAAAGGAAGCCATATTCAACACTTTTTCCGCAAAATATTTATTGAGCACCTACCATGGTGAAAGATATAACAATGTTTAATAAAATAAAATTCTATGCTCTTGCTTTCATGTAATTGGAGGGAAACAGAAACCAATGGCTATAATAACAACACTGCGATAAGTTAAGCAACAGGACTCCAAAACCAAGAGGGAGACCTTTGGGTAACCAGAGAAGCCCTCTTCTGAGGAAGTAATGGGAAGTCAAGATTAGCAACAAGCATTCTGCCATAATAAATAATTAGAAATCTCTAAAAGAAATAAAGCCTTAACATTAAGAAAATAACAGGACTAAAAAGCTTTACGAAGCATTTATTAGGAGCTATGTTTTCCACAGTAATCAAGATCTTAATTCAACTTAATATCAGTCTCCTAGTGATCAAATATTAAGTTTAAATCAACTCTCATTTTACAACTCCAAAAGAATCTAGGACCTAAGTGAGGAAGGGGTTGAAAAATACGCGATGACAAAATATAACTAGTTTTTTTCTTTGGAAGCCCTCCTTTTACACATAAATGTGAATATGAAGGAAAAAGTACACTTAACAAGGTTGATTTCAGAACATATTCTAATTTTCTTAAAAAATAAATATAATCCAAAAAGTCAAGTTTATCATCTTACTGAACATAGAAACCACAGAATTATCAGTGGTCATCAAGACTGCCTGAAACCACCAAACACAAATGATTAATGTAGTTATAAAACTTGATAACAGATACTGATTACTGTACCCTCCCCCCCAAAAGCAAACAAAAGAAAATAAACCACAACTATACTCTCATATAGATATATAAAAAGATTATCCAAATATTTAAATATAAGGCTTAAATCACATTCCTACAAATCAAATTCTGTACTAAATTTGCTTAACATTTATTGAATATTAATAATGGCCTTATCAAACTTACATTCTTACAGAAAGCTAAATGATTTGTGATGGCCAAATAAAGTAAATAAAGTAAAACTTCCTATCAGATGGTACACACTTTTAGACACAAGCTTAGATAAAGCAAAGTAAAAACCATGAACCTTGAAATATTGGTTTAGAGAATTACTAACATGAAAGTTTACCTCCATCATAATGAAAAATACAACCTGTTAAATGTGAAGCTCAACCTGCAAGACCAGAATAAATGTAATAGTATGCAAAGGTTCTCCAGAACACAGAGTACTCAAGTGTGAACTAGGTTCTAGAGAGTGAAAAAACATATAAATAACATCAGACATTTAAAAAAACCAGTTTATTTCATTATGCAAAGCTTTCCCATTTAATTCTGGAGAATCATTTCTAAACAGATCAAATGTTAAATGGGGAGGAGAAACTACTTAATGGAATTCATCATCCTTTTTAAAACTAGCCCTTCAAATCTGCTTTGCTTCAAGACACATACACAGCAATTTCTCACCTGCAGAATAACTACATAAAAAGTAGCTTTCCAAATGACAGGCCAGTTTTAATACCTACTAGTACCTCTAAGAATACAGAGAAAAAGTTCCAATTGAGTGCTTAAAAATAGAATTTTTTTGAGACCAATTAACTATAATCTGTTTCTGATTTAGATTTTTTTTAAATGCCAACTCAATTCAAAATCCCAAAGAGTAAACTGAATTATCTATTACTAAATCAAAAAAATATTCCTTTTCTCAACCAGACTTGGAAAATCTCTCAAAAAACAATTATAAAAAGATTCATTCAAACAGAAAAGCAAACCAACCATGTACCATGATAATATTTTACATCCCAATTTTTTAAACCAAAGAAAAATGAATCCATTATTCTGAAAAACATCATGCTAAAAGTTAAATTACTGCATGTCACCTTTTCAGAAGACGTGCTAATGAGTCCATGAAGGAGCACAACTACATACTATTAATTTGCTTACTAGGACCTAACTGAAAATCATTTGAGAAGATGAGCTGTGAATCAGGAGTAACTCATCAGTGTCGGAAATGGCAACCTAACCCTAATGTGCATTAGCACTCAACTAAGGATCGAAATGAAGGGCTCTACCCACCCAGACAGAAGAAATTCTTCCAACCACAGACAAGCCCAAGAAGTTGAAATAGTGAATGTCAGCCTCACTCAAAAATACAGACTGGGAGCTAATGATAACCAGGATGAAATTTCGTGAGAATGTTCAAACTTGGCAAACATGATTGGTGCATAAATGCTGGGACTTCAGCAAATACTACTGACTTTACATTAGCTATTAGAACAAATCAAAACTAGGTGCTATTACAGTCATTTCCCCCAGAGTGCTGGAATCCTGTGTAAGGTGCGCGGCATGTTGTCCAAGTTTGCGCAACTACAACTCAGGGATGAGATACAACTCTCAGCTTTTACTGTTATGAAACCACCTCCAGGTCTCTGCCAGACCTCTCCTCTCCTCTTTCCCACGTCACCGCTCCTAGCCCACAGACCCGGACTCAAACCTGTTTTCTAAAAAACCCTTCAGAATTCTTTGAGCAGCTTCGCTATAAACAACTGCCATTGTCCTAGGCCAAGAGCAAGTGTGATTTCCTCCTTTACTCGGGAGCACGCCCAGGGCTGGTCGCCCTGAGGCGAGGCCGCGCCGGCGGGCCCCGGAGCTGCGGAGCTGGGCGGGCGCAGCCCCCGGCCCCCAGCACGGCCCCCGGCCCTCTGCACGACCCGCGACCCCCGCACGCCCCGGCCCCCTGCACGGCCCCCGGCCCCCTGCACGACCCCCAACCCCCTGCTCGGTCACCGGCCCTCCGCTCGGCCACCGACCCTCTGCACTACCCCCCGAGCCCCTACACGGCCCCGGCCCTCCCCGCGGGCCCCAGGCTCCCACCCCGGCCCCGCCCCCAAGCCCCAGCCCGCCGGCCCCGGGCCCCTCCCCGGCCCCGGCCCCCAGCCCCCCGCCCGCGCCCTCCCCCGCGGGCCCCCGCCCCCGGCCGGGTCACCGCGGACGCCCAGCCGGCCCCGCGGGGGGAGGGGCGCCCCGGCTTCAACCTGGGCGGCCGGGAACGAATGGGAGAAAGCCTTTCTCTCCACTGGAGTTCAATTCCGGGCTGCGTTATCAGCAAATGCGCACAATTAGAACTTTCCCGATATTTACTCTGCACTCGCGGCTGGCAACCCCCAAGTTTTCAAACCCACTGAAGCAAAACACCGCCGGTCACATGCTCGCCCGAGTGACAAAGGTCCGCGCTACCCACAGTCCGGAGCGGCCGCCGACCCCGCGCCGCAGTCAGGGGACAACTCCATCGAGTCACGCCCGCCTCCCACCGCACGGCCTCCCCGCGCAGACCCCGGCCCAGCCCCCGGCCTCACGCGCGGCCCGCGACCCCGCCCCTACGACCCGCGCCCAGCCGCCGCTCGACTCCCGGCCGGAGACCTCTCTCCCCGCCCGCGACCCCGCGACCCCCGGCCCGGCCCCCGGCCCGCAGCCCCGCCCCCGGCCCGCGACCCCCGCGTTCGGCCCGCGACCCCGCCCCCGGCTTCCGACCGGGCCCGCGACCTAGTCCCGCACAGGTGACCGCGCCGCGTCCGCTCCCCGCCCCGCGGACCCCGGGGTCCTGGGGCGCGGAGCTCTGCCCCGGGGGCGGGGTCGCTGGGGGGTCCCCGCGGGGGCGCCGCCGGCAGGGAGGGGCTGCCCGAGGGGCTCCGCGGAGGGGGAGGGGTGGCGCGGGGAGGGGCAGCGCGCTCACCTCGGTGGGCTGGCTGATCTCAAACAGGTCCAGCCGGTTGGCGTTCCAGTGGTGGATGATGTCGGCCAGCTTCCGCCGCTCCTCGTCGCGGCCGCCCGCCGACATCCTCCCGGCCGCGCTCCTCGGCCCGCGCCGCCGCGGGGGTCGGGGCCGGGCCGGGTGGGACCGCGCGCGCCCACAGGTCCGCGGGCCCGGCTCTCCCCGCGCTCGGCCGCCCCGCGCTGTGCCGGGGCTCCGCGGGTTCAGCCGCCGCCTCGGGCTCCCGGGCTCCCGGCCGCCTCGGCCGCCTCAGCCGGCCTGCCCCGCGTCAGACCCGCCGGCCGGTGTGCGCCCGAGCGCCCGCACACGCCGCCCGCGCGCCCCGCCCCGCCCCGCCCGCCGTGCGCGCCCCCGCGCCCGCGTGCCCGCCCCCGCGCGCCCGCGCCGCCGCACCTCGGGCGGCCTCCGCTAGGTGCTGCTGCGCCGGCCGCCGGCAGGCCGCCGCGCGCCGGGCCGCCTCACCTCCCGCGCGCCGAGGCCGGGGGCGGGGTCCAGGGCCGGGCGGGGCGGGGTTCCGCCGGGAGGCGGGGTTCGGACGCCGCTGGTTCGGACCAGCGGGTCTGGGTTCCGAAGGTGCTGGTTTGCAGGGTGCTGGGTTCCGACGGTGCTGAGTGTGCAGGGTACTAGGTTCGGACGGTCTGGGCTGGGTCCAAATGTGCTGGTTTGCAGGGTGCTGGGTTCTGATAGTGCTGGGTCTAAAGGGTGCTGGGTTCCGAAGGTGTTGGGTCTGCAAGATGTTGGGTTCGGACGGGTGGGGCTGAGTTCCGACGGTGCTGGGTTTGCAGGGTGCTGGGTTCCGACGGTGCTGGGTTCGACCGGGTGGGGCTGGGTTCCGACCGTGCTGGCTTAGCAGGGTGCTGAGTTCCGACGGTGCTGGGTGTGTGGGGTGCTGGGTTCGACCGCGTGGGGCTGGGTTCCGAAGGTGTTGGGTCTGCAGGGTGCTGGGTTCGGACCCGCGGGGCAGGGTTCCGAGCGTGCTGGGTGAGCAGGATGCTGGGTTCGACAGCGTGGGGCTGGGTTCCGAGCGTGCTGGGTGAGCGGGGTGCTGGGTTCGGCCGGGTGGGGCTGGGTTCCGAAGGTGTTGGGTCTGCAGGGTGCTGGGTTCGGCCGGGCGGGGCCGGGTTCCGACGCGCGGGGCCGGGCTCCGAGGGCTGGTGCTGGGTTTGGGCGCGCGGGGCTGGGCTGGCTGGGCAGGGTGGGTGTGGGCAATCAAGGGTGGAGGGCCAGCAGAGCGCCGGCAGAAAGCCCCGTGGGCGCGTTGGCAAGCACGGGGTGCTGCGGGTACTGACCTCTGCAGCAGGGCCTGTGTGTGCTCTGCTCCCTTCTCACCACGCCCGGGTTCCGCGGGGGTCTGTAGATCGCTAATGTGCCCCTTCCTGGGTGATTCCCTTTTTGTTGGGGTCCAATCAGAGCAAACCTTGTGGAGCTGCTGTCCTCGGGGGAGGATGCATTAGTATGCTCCGCGTGTGTTCCAAAGACAAGGTCTGTGAACTGCTCCCGGTGTCTGCGCTCCTGCGTCTTTGAGTCTTTGCTGTTGTCCCGGTGTGTCCCGCAGGGCGGTGTGGAGCTGGAGTGCCCAGCTCCCTTTGTGTGCGTCTACTCGGAGAATACCTCTTCTCCCAGACCAGTTGTGCCTGCAGACATGGCTCAGGCTCTGCAGAGCTACGAGAACAAGCGAGGGGCGAGGCAATGGCACCTCACCCCATGTTAAAGCCCTGAGTGCCCCAGTAGGTGTGCAGTCCTCAGATTAATTGCACTAGCAAGTTTTCCAAATTTTAGGGAGGTTTGTTGCATTAGGTGCTTTCTTTAATTGCCCCCGACGTCCCCCCCAAAAATTATTTTTGGCCCCAGAACACATTCCAACAGACTCTTTCCTCCATGCAGTGCTCACTCAGGTGAAGTTGGTTTCTTATAATATCTGTGACGTGCTGTAACCATAAGCCCTCATCTTTGAAACGCCAGAGCTAAGGAATGAAAATAGTGAGTTAAATTTGACAAAGCCTCTTTATTTTTGTCATTACTCTGTCTTCCAGTGTGGAGATAATTTCTCTCTCCACCAATCGGATCTTTTCTTTTGTAGGAAAGAAGAGACCCCATCAGCCTTGCTGGGCTTTGTCTGCCGCTTCTTTTCCAGGGCACTCCTACAGTGCAGCTGCGGAAGGAGGCTTTTCAGCCCAGGAGCCGGAGGCACCAAGCCAGGGCCTGGGGGGGGGGGGGGGGCAGGGATCCTTCAGGAGTTCTGTGGTCTGCTTTCTCAAAATTAAAAGGTGGTGACTTGCAGAAAAGCAAATATGTATAAACGCTATCTTCATGTTCTGACATTCTCTTCCTTTATACCTTTAGTTTCTAAGCTTCTTTATAGACCCAAGCTGGTTTTTCTTTTTGTTTTGTGTTTGCAGTGCACGTCGTGGTGTCAACTGTCTCGCTAGATTCCACGCACCATGCGAGTCATCAGCCACCGTGCCAGCGGAGTTCTCACCATAAGAGCTTGATTCCTGATGATGCTGTCACCAGGAACCACTTCGCTCCTGAACAGTGACGCGGTCTGCAAAGCTGGTGAGTAGATTGCTGGTATCCAACGTGAGTACTTGTAGTATTGCTAGAGAAAATTCAGCATTGCTAGAAAATAAGCAGGAGCTCCCTGCAGTGTTGTTTTTATAACAAAAAATGTCTGGCATGCACGGAAAGCCTGCAGTGTGATGCAGGACACATAGAAGGCTCTTCATCTATGTTAATTATTGTAGTTTTTGTGAGTCTCGTTAAAAATCCCCATTTGTATTATGTGTGAGTGGTATATTAATATCCAAACTACAACTCATAGTAGGTCACAACCAGCATGAGTTTATTGACAAAGTTGTAAAAGCAACCCGAAATCCGTAGAATACCTAGGATTCCTAAATCATGAAGAACCAGTGTATGTATGTTCAGGCCATGAAAATGTTCAGGCTGACATCCTTCCATTGTTCAAGACCTCAAGGTAATACACTGATCCCTGTGTTAATTTTGATACCACATTATAAAAATAATTAGACACGATCTTCTATTTTCAGTTACTACTGAGTTCTGATACATTTAAGAAATCAGATTTATCTATTTCATTTATCTATTTCATCTATAAATCTGTTTTAAGATTTATTTTCCACTTCATATTTAACTTTTAGGGTTTTTTTAAAGTATTCTTTTTAGTTACACTTGAGAGAGTGAGAGCTCCTGCTTAAATCTGCCCTGATCTACAAATATTTTTAAGTATCTGTCTTAAACTTTAATCTACTTAAAACCTTAAAGTATAATGTAATGGGAACAAATAAGTAATGATATTTTAAAATTCTGGTTAAACTCTAAACTTAAAAAAATTTTTTTAATATTATGAAAACCCCGTTCTAAGACCAACCAAATGTGATAAAACTATTCCTGCCCCAATTTTCCCAAGCTTTGGAAAGTAGAAAATGCCAAGAGAAAGATTAGGAGCTTAATCCCTCTCAGAAGAACAAATGGTACAAACATATCAACCATGTTTAGGGATCTAGAGGTCATTTAGTTTTCTAGCCACCAATAAATTTCATACTTCAGTAAATTAATTTTGAAATATTTTAATCCTAAGATTGTACAGATCATTTTAAGAGTCCTTTTGCTAGATCTCTCAATTCAGAAGATGGTCTTTAAGTAAAATTTCAAGTAAAGGGATAAATAAAGTTACAAAGAGCAAACGTTCTCGGGTAGACAACCTTCCAGGTAGTCTCCACAAGTGGAAGTTAATCTAGTTAGTTACAGAAAGTTAGATAACCAGACTCTTCCTCTTCTGCCTAACCCATGGCTAGGAAGGTCAGTGTTGTAAATTTAAGTTTTAAAAAGAGAGAAATTCCAAAGGATTAAGTCTCCAGAAGTAAGGAGGGTATGTGCTACTTTACTGATAAATGGAGGAATGTACCTTTAAGTTCTTCCTGCATTATATTGCCATGTTCTTGATAGTTAAATTTTAGGTTACCTGTTAGAATTTTCAGGAAACAAGAGAAAGCAGAGATACAAAAAGCCCTTAAAATAG
Organism: Ursus americanus; assembly: GCF_024610735.1. NCBI lineage: Eukaryota > Metazoa > Chordata > Mammalia > Carnivora > Ursidae > Ursus > Ursus americanus. Next base: position 74,422,760 of record NC_142137.1, on the reverse strand, counting down.
GAATTTAATCTTACCAACTCAGACATCAGTGGTTAAACACGTTTATTAGCATTTTATAAATTAAGATAATACTTCAGAAAACATGCCAAATCTTAAATAGATAAAGAAGGTATTTACACTGAATGCAAAGGAAATAGACTGTGTGTGTGTGTGTGTGTGTGTGTGTGTGTGTGTGTGTGTGTAAGGGGTTAGAGGGGAATTACAGCTTGCGACACTGGTCACTTACCCTTAATGTGTTGGAGAATTGCTTCATGTTACCTTAGTTTACCCAAGGCCCCTTGGTGCCCGGGACCTGTCTTTCTGACTCTGCTTCTGTCCCTGCTCCCCGCACTGAGCACAGCACCATGTGTTGCATGTAATGGATGTCGGATGAATATTCGTTGACTGGCGTGGAGGCCACCGTGGGGCACGGCACACACTCCAACGCCACCAGCCCCCTTGTGGAAGGGCCGTCTCTCAAGTGAGTAATCTTTACAAGGCTGGACACCACAGCACGGAGGCCACAGATGGTTTCCACGCAGCCTTTCACCTTTTCTCTAGGTAACAAAAGGTATAGTTCCAGACAGCGGGGCTGGAAGAGGGCGTATTCGCCTCATCCCTACAACAGAGGTCTTGGTCTCTGGAGTGGCGTGCACATGACTCTTGCCACTGGTGCCCTTGATTCAACAGAAACAAAGAGAATGCAGGAGACAATGTGAAAGCCAGATTCTAAGGTGTAATAAACCTGACTCCTGCCCCAATTTTCATAGGTTCTGGAAAATAGAAAGTGTCAGGAAAAAGATCAGGAATTTAATAGACCTAGGAAGAAACAAATGCACAGATATATCAACCTTTACTCCCTATGTCTCATGCCCCTTTCTGCCAGACAGTGGGTATGATATATATGTTTACAAACATATATATTTTATAATATAATTATATATTATAATAATAAAATATAAATAAAATGTGTCATATAATTATTTACATAAATAATATAAAGTATATATAATGTATGCTGGTGTATAGAATATATATAATTTTGCTAGAAAACATATTTTTAAATGCAACCTCCCATTTTATTTGAATAAATGAAAACACAGACCAAATGCAGGCAACGTGGACTGTTAAATGCTTTGCAAGCAGTAAGAACTAGAGAAACCAAGAGAAGTAAATGTTGAGAAATGTGTTGTTCGTGGGAAACCTGAAAGTGGAAAATCTCTGGACTTTCCCCCAGGCATCTGCTTTATCCACTAGCATCTCTGGAAATCAAAAATACCAAATTATAGGTGTTTGCTTTTGGAAACGCAGTACAATTAAACATTTTTAAAAGTGCTGATGTTTGCACAATCTCATGAGAAGTGAAAATCTTGGCTTGAGGCTTTGGTTAAGATGGTGTCTGTGCTCGAGTTCCTGGTGCCACACACATGGCCCTGCTCTAAATATACTCTAATGATAGATGAAAGACGGAGAAAATGTAAAAATTAGAGGGTGCTTGAAACAACCAGACATCCCTGAGGATCTGCACTGGACACAAGTGCACAGGGGTGAGAAGGAGCTGGAGAAGCCATCCTGCTGGACTGAGGACCGAGAGCAGGCAGATCCCACAAGGAGGTGGGGTCCTGTTGGGAGGTGGGGACTACAGTGCCCACAGGGAGGGGAGGAAACACGGATCCAGCCTTCTGACCAGGAACTGAGCTAAGCCACACTTTGGTATATGTGGATGCCTCCGCCAGAGCGACACTCCTTGCTCCAGGATGAGGGTCCCACTTGGACCAGGTCAAGGCCTTTGTTAGCCAGAAGAAGGTGTGAGCAAAGAGGCACCAAAGGAGGGGGAGAGAAAGAGAGATTGAAAGAATTGCCACCTAGGATGAGTTGACAAACCCAAAATTCCATAACACATGCACAAACCAAATGTTAACAGACCATCAAAAGCAGCAATTGAAAGATAAATTGACTCCAGGCTAAAATTAACAACTCAGGAAACGACAGACATTGGCGAGGATGCGAAGAAAGGGAAACTCTTACACTGTTGGCGGAAATGCAAGCTGGTACAGCCACTCTGGAAAATGGTATGGATGTTCCTCAAAAAATTAAAAATAGAACGACCTTACAACCCAGCAGTTGAACTACTAGGTACTTATGCAAAGGATTCAAAAATAGTGATCCAAAGGGCACCTGCACCACAACGTTTACAGCAGCAACGTCCACAGCAGCCAAACTATGGACAAAGCCCAGATGAGGTCCATCGACAGATGAATGGATAAAGAAGATGTGGTGCATATGTACACAATGGAATAGTACTCAGCCATCGAAAAGAATGAAATGTTGCCATTTGCAACGACGTGGATGGAACTAGAGGGTATTATCCTGAGTGAAATGAATCAATCAGAGAAAGACAATTGTATGATCTCACTAATATGTGGAATTTAAGACACAAAAGAGGTGAACATAGGGGAAGGGAAGGAAAAATAAAATAAGATGAAACCAGAGAGGAAGCCAAACCACAGGAGACTCTTAATCATAGGAAACAAACTGAGGGTTGCTGGAGGGGAGGCAGGTGAGAGGGAGTAACTGGGTGATGGGCATTAAGGAGGGCACGTGATGTAATGAGCACTGGGTGTTATATGCAACTGATGAGTCACTAAACTCTACCTCTGAAGCTAATAATACACTCACTATATGTTAACTAAATTGAATTTAAATAAAAATTTTTTTAAAAAGATGAATTCACTCTGGACAAAAATAATGAAGCATTCTGAAAAGAGTTTTAAATAAATACCTAGGAAACTTAAAGAAATATATGATAATACTCATAAAAAGACATAAGAAATTGTGAAATAAAGAACTGGCAGAAATAAAACAAGTGTATATTTAAAAAGAACCAACTAGAAATCCTAGAGATGATAAATGTAGGGATTGACAAAAATGCAATAGAAGAAACGTGCTCAGAAGCGCATCTGGAAAGTAGAATGGAAAGAGATTTTTAAAGACAGGAGTCCTTTGAGGGACAAGGACAATAGGCTAAGGATTCACTCTAATCTAATTAGAATTCCGGAGGAATGAAGGAAATGACAAACAAGCATAATTAAAGCGATAAAAGGTGGGAATGTTCCAGAATGTCAGAAACACATGAGTCTTTAGGGGCGCCTGGGTGGCACAGCGGTTAAGCGTCTGCCTTTGGCTCAGGGCGTGATCCCGGCGATCTGGGATCGAGCCCCACATCAGGCTCTTCTGCTATGAGCCTGCTTCTTCCTCTCCCACTCCCCCTGCTTGTGTTCCCTCTCTCGCTGGCTGTCTCTCTCTCTGTCAAATAAATAAATAAAATCTTAAAAAAAAAAAAAAAAAGAAAAAAGAAAGAAACACATGAGTCTTTAAATTAAAAGTGCTTCCAAATCATCCAAGCAGGATGAAGGAAAGTAAACCGACCCCTGATACAGAGTTGGGAGCCTGCAGGGTAAAGGTCAACGTGGAAACGTTAGTAGTTACCTGCGAAGGGACTGGAAATGAAGGAAGAGGAATGGAATCCAAGAGAGGGCCTAGAAAACATGCCCTTGTTTTTGAGGGACAGACCGCAGGTGAGAGAGCGCAGGCGCACACGGGGGCACGCACGTCCAGCCACTCCTGCTCAGCCTACTTCACACACCCCTGACCCTTGAACAACATGGGTTTGAACTGGGATGGTCCGCTTACATAGCGGTTTTTTACAGTGCGGTACGATAAAGGTATTTCCCTTAAGATTTTCTCAATACCATTTACTTTAGCGTACTTGATTATAAGAATACCTAATGTAACGCATACAACGTACAATATGTGTTAACTGTTTATGTTATCGAAGGCTTCTGGTCATCAGTAGACCATTAGTAGTTAAGTTCTGGGGGAGTCAAAAGTTACACACATATTTTTGACTATGAGGGGTTGGCGCCCCTAACCCTTGCATTGATCAAGGGTCAACTGTGTTCTAAACACCCTATTTCAGTAAAACCACTTCCTGATTGCTGCCGCTGGCCAGGAGGGCAAGTGGGTGAGTTCTCTCCAGCAATATCACTATAACACGGCTGAGTGCAAACGGCCCAGCGGACAGGAACCTCTGTAATTGTAGTGATGTGGCTGGATTAGAGCTGAGATTCCAAAAGTTGATGGACATCAGAGTTTCCTAGGGAGGTTTTGACTGTGTTGTAACTTTGTTAGGATAGAAAACTTTCAGCCCTATCCATGGGCATAATAGTATAGAGAGCTCCCCTGCCTCTCCACCGCTCCCACAGTCATCACAAGCCTGCTTTACGTACCCTCTACCCTCTTTCCTCCTCCCTGGATTATTTTTAAATGGAAGTCAGACATTATTTAATTTCATTCCTAAGTGTTTCCAATGTATACTTAGAAGACAAGGACTGTTGGGGGCCCTGGGTGGCTCAGTCGGTTGAGCGTCCGACTCTCGGTTTTAGCTCAGGTCATGATCTCAGATTTGTGAGATTGACCCCCGTGATGGGCTCCACGCTCAGCCCGGAGTCTGCTTGAGATTCTCTCTCTCCCTCTGCCCCTTCCCCTGCTCACACGTGCCTCTGCGTGTGCACTCTCGCTCTCAAATAAATCTTTAAAAAACCAAAGAAAAAAGACAAGCCCTGTCAAAAATGCATATTTTTCTAATAGCACTATCATAACTTGAAGACAAACAAATCCTCCTCAACTCCACGTTCACATTTCAGAGGACTTTTTAAGCCTACACGTTCCCTCAACCCAATCCTAGACACGGAGTCAGGATCGAGAATCTCCCTGAGTGATTCTGATAGGTCTGATAACCGCGGGCTTAGATGGTCCTGTAGATCCTTTCTGACCTTCAGACTGTGACTTTTCCAAGGTCACACAACTGAAGTCACACCTAGGTGAGACTGTCTCCATTATGTCACAGAACCAGCATGGGAATCGGGAGTCTCTTAACACTAATTATAGGACAGTGAGTGGACCCTTGCAGCTCTCTGGGACTCGGTTTCCTCTGGTGAAAAGTAAACATCATGGTGGTGACTACCTGACTGTCCAACGTACAGAGCTGTTACACAGTTCAAATTCAAGTAAGGCGCATGAACGTGCTCGCCAAGACTCTGTGGCTGTGGAGATGTCATTCTAATCTGAACGTTGGCATCGTAGGGTTAAAAACGTACATGACAAAAACAGGGGTGCAAGCAAGGTTTTTCTAATAGACTTGAAAGTGAGTGAGACAGCACAGAAGTATTCGTGCTTATGGATGTGGAAAAAAGAAAAATTGTAAAATTGTAACTTTTTATGCATATTTTTAATTATTAAAATGCACTACGTTAGAAATTCCATTTGTTCAGAACATTGCAGTGAGCCTCTAAAGCCTTGGGAGGGTTTTGAGCATTAGAACGCTCTAATGAATATCTGACCGGGTGCTTGTGTTTTGCTATGTATTATTACAATTGTTTTCATCACAACGCAATGTCTGTAACGAATTTGGTACATTATGTACCGTGAATTTTTAAACTATAATTCTGTATGTGGGAGAAAACAAGTGCTCAGCTATCCTTCCCAAATTACTAAGCCACCTTTCCAGTTGTTTCCATCTCCAAGACTCAAGTGTGTCTTACTGCCAATCCCCTCCTTTCCCCTCTTTCTCTAGCCTGCCATCCCCCACCCCTACCCCATCACATGCCTTCTCCAAACGCTGGACCAGGGGGCTCCTCGCTCTGATTTCAGGATTGTCCTCACTCCCTCCTTTCTCATTTTGCATGTCCTATGCGTTCCTAACCCTGGCACTTCTCTTTACCCTCAGTACCCTCCTGTGATTTTGCTGCACCGTCCCTCCTATCTCAAACCCATGCGATCCTCCTAACACACTATAAATCATATCATAGCTGCGATCACCCTAATTACACCCTCGCATGCAGTCAGTTCAGCCCGGCTCACTTTGTTAGCATAGTTCCCTACTATTTCACAGGTGAATGCCAAACAAATCTTTCGCCTCTCCATCTCACAAACTTGCTTCCGCTTCCCACATCTTCCCTCCACTGGGAATATCCCCTCTTCTAGCCAACAGTTGAAATCCTAACCATCTCCCTAGACATCCGTGCTGTTTGCTGGTTTTGGTTTTCCTGTGGTAAGCACAGAGAATTTCACCTTCCACCCCTGTGATGTTAGGCATGGCTGTGTGACTTGTTTTGATTAATGAAATGGTGCAGAAGCAGTGTGTCACTTAAGAGCCAGTGAGTGACCAGCCAGCCCTGTTTTCCCTTGCCACAGTGCCTGGAAAAGTCCCAGTCTCAGAAGCAGCCCAGTCTCAGCCACAACCAACCCTGCAGGGTCACTGGGTCCCACAGTGGGTGTGAAGCACTAGAAAGTGGGGGCTGCTTACTACCACGGGACAACTTGCCCCACCACGGAAGTGCTCCCCCGCTAACCACAACTGGGGGGGGCACTCCAGGACCCCCATGTCACCCCATCCCTCTGTTTGCAGTCACACCCCAGCATGATGGAAGAGCGTGGACTGAGGGTCACATAGACCCAAGTTTGAAAGCCACACTATCATTGGCCATTAGTGGTCAAGTATCTTTGTAAACCCCAATTGTCTTATCTAAGGAATTGGCAGGCTGCTGAGGATCCTGAAAGGTTAAGCGAGCTGCAGTCCTATGAGCTCCGCCCTTAATGAGATCTCTCTCTGTCCCTAGTACTGCAAATGCACAAACCTTAAAGTAATTTCAGAGAATAAGATTTATTTTTCCTACTATTTGTAGGGCACTTACAAGACTACACAGACAAATTTCTCTGTCCAATATTTTCACCAAAGTATCATCTCTCTTTTTTTAACCTTTTTAAAGATTTTTAAGTAATCTCTACACCCAACATGGGGCTCGAACTCACAACCCAGAGATCAAGAGTAGCATGGTCTACTGACTGAGCCAGCTGGGTGCCCCCAATCTCTTTTAAAGTAAAGCACAGATACATATGTCTTTTTCAGGTAGTTAATAAGGCAAAACATAACTGTGTAATTAATTTGGTTAAATTATTATGTAGTAATATTCTTGTCTTTCTAGAACAAATTTTAGGTGGAATTTTCACAAGAGAAGTCTATTTAAAAACAATTCTCAGAAAAGTAAAAAAAATAAAATAAAAAATTTTTGTTATTCAAATGTCTTCAATTACCCTAGACCTAAGTATCTATTTTGAAATATATGACTATTTTTGATTTCAGGGGTTTTTGTTTGTTTAATACAGATTTGCTTAAGTATTAAGGACAAAATGAATAAATATACCATCATTATAGAGTAACTTACATTGTAGACTAGATGAAAGCAGTTTGTTGTTTAGATACTAAATTCTTTAAAATAATTGCATATTAATACGTACTGAGACCGTGATGCTTTCACTAGAGTAGCATAAAGCCTTAATGTGGTTAGAAATACACTATTAGCAGAACAGTATTAGGTACTATATAATTTCAATAAGTCATGGTTGCAATTTCCATGAGAAACTTAAGACATCATTAGCATCTTTTAAAACATTAATCTCAGCAGCAAGTTTTGAGAGAATTTTCTATGATTTTATCCTTTCATTTGGATTGGGATGCCAGAAATTGACCCCTTTGGTTCAATAATAAGATTTTTTTTCAAGGAGGAATTTTTAACTCTTATTTTCCCCACAGTTATTAAATAAAGAAGACAAGATTACCATTTGAATTTCAATTTATGAATATAATGAAGTGGCAATAGAGTAAAAAATTAAATGTTTAAAGAGGCTGTAGCCAAGAGTATACATAACAAAGTATCCAACAGGTGTATGCCCAGTTATGGGTGAGGTAATCCTGTCCTAGCTAAAAACAGTTTCTTTAAATATAGAAATTCACAAAGAGATGTCCATTCAAAGACTAATGACAAATGGTATTTTTTTTTTTTAGTTTAATAATGTGGTTATTTGTTGCAAGGCAATTATAGGGAGTGGCAAAACAGGGTGAGTTCCATCTTTAAAAAAGCACATTCTAAATACTTCTAGTCTTGTATGATTTTCTACACCATAAATCCACATTTTCACAAGTGACCTTTATTTCCAAGGTCATGTGGTCTATGGATTAATATGAACACAGGTTAATAATTTAAGCCAGGGATCAGCAAACTACAGCCTGTGGGCCAGATCCAGCCTGCCTTCTGTCAATCAAAATGAGAGGTGACACATGGCAAAAAGCTCATTTTAAAGCCCTGATATAGACAGTATTCACTAGCAAACAGGGACAAAGTTACAGAAGTAAAAGAAGAGGAGGTGTCCACTTCTCATCAGTTAAGACTTGACTTCACTCTACTTGCCTTATTGAAAACAGGAAGTTGTGAGATTTCACAGCTTTTCTGGGAGGGCAACGATAATTAGTCCGGAAGAAAGTGTTCTAGTCCAAAATGAGAACTCAGTATTTGGAGATATTTGTAATCAGAGCACCTTCCGACAGATCCAGTAACGTGACTCTACATGAAATCACCTGACATATTTGGGGCATTTTATAAACAAGGCGTTGGAGTCCAGAATCAACCCCAGACTAGGTCCCTGAGGAGACAGCTGTAGGGACAAAAGCGGAATTATTGTTTTAGTTTGCAACTGCATTTACTTAGCTGTGTATCGGTTCCATGTGTTTTTGGGGAAAGCACAATGATGAATTAATGAGCGTCCTCAGCTGGTCCTGGGAGAAGGGCACAGAGCACAGACCAGGAATTTCGCCACATAAAAGCGAAAGCCCGGACCACCCTTTCCTGGGCATTCTGCCTTCAGGTAAGAAATTCAGGTGAGAAGTACAACAGTATTAGGAATCCTGGTTGGTACCCTCTGTTTCCCTGCCCCTTCCTTGCCGGGAACCCAGCTGACTACTGTGCTTGGTAATACTCTCTCCTCTGAATGCACATATCCTTGTCATTGATGTTTCTCTTCGTATGGGACCCTTCTAATCTTTGTAACTGTTATGTTTAAGTCACCTAAGTGTACCAGCTCAGTTAATGCAACACAAACACACCAGTTTATAGAATAAAACAAAACAATGGAATATTCCTAACACCCCAGTGGCCCCACTTAGGTCTCTTCTCAATGAGTCCCCTTCATTCCTTGTCAAAGTTAAACACTATTTCCTCATATCCCAGGTTAATTTGTCTTGTTTTTGAACCGTATAAATCAAAGTCCGGGCGGGGGGGCGGTCAGGATCCTTCAGCTTAGATGTGTGTGGTGGCTTTTTCATCGCAATTGCTGGGCACCATCCCATCCTATGATCGTGAGGTAATTTCTGCGGATAGGAAGCCTTTGGATGATTGCCGACTTCTGACTGTGGGGAACAGCGCTGCCCTGGATAGTTTTGTGGGCGTCTTTACGCGCACCGTGAGTAAGCATGCTGGTGGGGTGTGTGCCTTGGAGCGGCTTGCTGGGTTGTTGGGACACGAGCGGACGTGTTCAGCGCCACCAGCCCGGGGTCAGGACTGCCCTTGGTTCTGTCTGGAGCCATTCTGGTGCCCAAGTAGTGATGTTTTATTATTTTAATTCTTGTTTTTGTGAGAATGACCGTCTCGTCACATATTTACGGACTGTGTGGATGTCCTATTTTGCGAAGTGCCTCTTGAAGTCTTTTGCTTATTTTTCTGCTCGGTCATCTGTCTTTTCTTGATCGGTTTGTGGCAACTAGTGACACGTCTGGGGTGTAAACTTCCTATCTGGTGCGTGACCGCTCTGCGACTCACCTCTGCGCTCTCTCAACAGCATCCTGTATTCTTCACTTTCGAGTAGTTTCCAACTTGAATGTAGTCTGCTGTATGCCCCTTCCTTCCAGGGTGAGCGCTCTTTTATGTCTCATCCGGGAAATTGTCTCTATCCTGTTGCCGCAGAGGTTTCCTCTTCTATCATCTTCTCTCAATGTTTTACCCTTCGCATTAGATAAATGGTAGGCTCGGCATTAATTGTCATGTACTGTTCAGGGTAGGAGTTATGTTTTATATTTTTCCATGCTGATTATCCAGTTTTTCTGAGCGTCACTATTAAAAAGTTCCTGCCACTGCTCCGAAGCGGAGCCAGCTTTGCCATAAACCTTGTGTCCACATGTGTGTGAGTCTGTCTCTAAACTAATTATTCTGTTTCTTTGGTCTGCTTGTCTATTGCTGCACAAGAAAATGCCCTAATTACCAAAATGTTGTAATAAATGTTGCTATCTGGTAGACTAAGCCCTTGTACTGTGTTCTTTTTATTTAAAGGTCATCTTGGCTTTTCTTGATCCTTTCGGTTTCCATGTAAATTTTACAATCAGATTGTCTGTTACCACAAAAAATTGTAGGGATTTTTATTGGCATGGCATTGGATTTATAGATCAATTTGGAGAGAATTGATATATTTATAATAAAAGCATTTCTAATCCATGCACGTGGTATATCCCCCCCCACCATCTTTAACTTTTCTTAATAATGTCATATAGTTTTCTCTATGTAGCCCTTGTGAATCTTCTTTTTAGATTTAATCTTAAATATTTGATTTTTTATGCTATTATAAATAGTATATGTTTTACTATTTCATTTTCCAGCTGTTTATTGCTAGTGCATAAATACAGATTTTAAAATAGTGACTTGTGTTTATTATTTTATTTTTATTTTTATTTTTTAAAAGATTTTATTTATTTATTTGACAGAGTGAGACAGCCAGCGAGAGAGGGAACACAAGCAGGGGGAGTGGGAGAGGAAGAAGCAGACACCCCACTGAGCAGGGAGCCCGATGCGGGGCTCGATCCCAGAATGCTGGGATCACGCCCTGAGCTGAAGGCAGACGCTTAATGACTGAGCCACCCAGGCCCCCAGTGACTTGTGTTTAACAACATTGCTAAACTCACTTATTCATGCTAATAACTTTTGTTTTCTACATACACAGTCATATCAACTGCATATAATGGCAGGTTTATTTCCTTTTTTCTGACCCTTATATCTTTATTGAATTGGCTGTGATGAATAAAGGTGGTGATATCAAAACCTTGTTTACTTCCTTATCTGGGACCGAAAGGTTTCAACATTTCACTAGTAAATGTTTTTTTTAATACCTTTGTCAAAATAGTGATGTTCGACTCTATTCCTACTTTTTAAAAAAATACCCTTCACCATAACAAAGGAGTACCACTCCATTCCTGGTTGCTGAGAGCTTTTTTTTTTTAAATCATAAATGGGTTTAAGTTCTTTCAAATGCTTTTTCTTCATTAATTCTATGATCATATAATTTTCTTCTTTTTAAAAATATTATTACTATTCTACCCCCAGGAATGAGCCCCAAATTTTGAGATGTGCTACCCTTTTTATACATTCCTATATTTGATTTGATAATATTTTATGTGTAAATCTTGCATCCATATGCATGAGGAAGATTGGCCTATCATTTTTGTCTCTTATACTGTCTTGTTAGATTCTGAGGTCAAAGCTATGCCAGTCTCATAAAAATTATTGGGGAGTGTTTCCCTTTTTCTATTCTCTGATTTTCCCAACCCCCCCCCCCAAAAATCTGATAGAATTTCTAGGGCCTAGAGTTTCATTTTGGGTGTGAGTGGTAAGAGTGGGGGAGTTTTAAGTGTAGAAGTTCTCTAAGTGTTATAGAGCATTCAAATTTTCCATTTCTTCTTGTGTCAGCATTGGCAAGCTTCCTTTTTCTGAAATTACATTCAGTTCATCTAAATTTTCAAATTTATTTGCATGATGTGCTCATGAAGTGAGAGATATGTATGGGACCTGTAGTGATGTCTCTCACTTCATGATTGACATTGATTATTTGTGCCTTGAGGTCTTTCAGTTTCATTAATCTTTTCAAAGGACCAAGTCTTGATTTTACTGATCTGGGTGGACCATGTGAAAGCCATGGAATTATGGGAAAGGCAGGTGTCTCGTTGAGCACTGTGAGAATGGAAAGTGGGCTCTTCTATACTACTGCAGGAAGTCCAACAGCTTTTTCTAGTAACAGCTTTGTTGAGATATAATTCATATACCATAAAATTCATCCTTCAAGGTGTGCAGCCAGTGGATTTTAGTATATTCCGAGTTGGGTAACCATCACCCTATCAATTTCAGGACATCTTCTTCACCCCGAGGACGAACTCTATACCCATTAGGTGTCACTCTCCATTTTGTCCCAAACTCTGCAACCCTAGTTAACCAGTCATCTTTCTGTTTCTACTTTTATGCCCGTTCTGTACATTTTATATAAAAAGAATCATACCATATGTGGTCTTTTGTGACAGCTTCTTGCACTTTGTATAATATTTTCAAGGTTTATCTACATTGTGGAACAGCTTTTTTTCTAAATGATAAAAATTAGCACACAAGTTCTATATGATCAAAATATAACTATTACTATTGCACAATATAGACTTATTTATCACTACCTTATATGCTTAATAGAGTGCAAATTAACATGAATTTTATAGATTAAAACATTCTCATCTTAGTTCATTTGGCTGACAGAAAAAAAATCAAGGATAATGTTGTACAATTAATATTTCAAAATATACTCTTAGCCAATGAAAAAGTTATTCCTAAATTATTAAATATAATTTTTAAAATCGGATAACATTTTTGTTGGACATAATTATTAAATTGAAAATTTTAGTTAGAAGTAGAATGTAACATATCTTGCTTTTCCTTGTTTTCATATCTTGCTTTTCTATACAAATTAAAAATGTAAAACTTCACAGCTAATTTAAGAAGCTTTGATTTGGAAACATTTATGTTTGAGTTTTATCGAGATGCCAGGATTCTATTCAAGTCTGGAAGGAAACATTTACAAAACATACATCTGGGAGGGGAGAAAAAAGGATTAAATGGATATGTGTGGTTCATTGTATGTTAATTATACCTCAATAAAGTTAGAGAAAAAGATTCTACTTATCTGCAGCCCAAATCATGTTATATATATAGCAAATGTCGTATGCTTGGTCAGAGTGGTTTCCTGTTGTGGTTTTCACTTCTTGAGGTGGTTGAATTCAGGAAAAATCTGGCTACTTTTTTCTTTCTGATCCTTTTTAAGACATTTTGGCAATTTTGCTTCTTTTTTTAAAAAAGGGGGGGGCACCTGGGTGGCACAGCGGTTAAGCGCCTGCCTTCGGCTCAGGGCGTGATCCCGGCGTTGCGGGATCGAGCCCCACATCAGGCTCCTCCGCTATGAGCCTGCTTCTTCCTCTCCCGCTACCCCTGCTTGTGTTTCCTCTCTCGCTGGCTGTCTCTATCTCTGTCAAATAAATAAATAAAATCTTAAAAAAAAAAAAAAAGAAAAGCTTTAGTCTACAAATTCAGGAGTCCCTCTTTAAAAAAAAAAAGGGCATGTACAGCATAAACATTTTAGAAGTAAATCAGAATAATCAACACTGGGAATAAAACCATGCATTTCAATTGTGTAAAATCTTTCTTCGTGTCTAAAAATAAACTATAATTCTTTTAAGCTTAAATACAACTTTAAAAAAAGTATTTCCTGGTTAAAAAAAAAATCCCTCAGGAATGCACATATAACAATGACTTATAAAATTTTTTCAGACCCAGATTAATTTTTTATGTTAGATTACCAAATTATCAAAATGTATGAATATAATATTATTGGCTTTACAAGAAAGAAAACTACAGTGTGCCCAAATTCAAGTGCCACCACTGGAGTGTTAAATGTCACATGATCTGAAGAGGCGATGGATCAAGGGGACAGAGGTGGTTCCTGCTTTGCCTTGCATTCCAGAGCTGGGACTGAATACTCGAAGGATGTCTCTTAAACACACCACAATTCTGATTCTACTGCTGGTTTACTTCTGTGTTTTGTGTGCTTCATCTGAAAAATGCAGGATGATAATGCTAGACATGGTTAAAAGGATCGATGATAATAGGTCTGTCAATGTTAAACATCCCAGGTATAGGCATGATAAATTCAGGAATTTGCGGTAATAGCGCCTTTTATCTATGGATTAACTATGCTCTTATGTGGGAGACTGCTATCCAGCTGTATGGTAGGGAGATTAGCTTAGAGTCAGACCCACCCAGATGTGAATCCTGATTCTTCAACTGGATAAGCTTTATGACCTTGATCAAGTTGGTTGCCATTTAAGTGTTGCATTTATGAATTTGTGATAAGTGGAATATTATCCACTGTTCAGAGACAATCCTTCATGGCTCTCTGGCTTTCTGCATGTTTTGTGGGCAGTGGCACTGACAGCTTTTGTTAGGACCACCTTTCCCAGGATGGTGATAGAGGAAACAGCCTTGGGAGACAGGAGTGTCCTCCTCTATCTTATCTGTAAGGGGCGGATTTTTTTCACTGGCCTGTGCAATAAAGATAATATCTCCTGGGGGGCAAAGAGTAGGTTATAAAAGATTGAGAGTTCCTAGGCTTGGAGCTGGTCAGCTGTGGCACAGACCTACTGCATGTGCAGCATCTCCCAAGATCCCACAGCACCCCGGGGGCCTGGGAGAACAGGGGGTGGAGGTGGACGTGAAAGTCACGTCCTGCTTTGCTGGGAGCAACAAGCCCTCTGTCTCTGAGCCAAGAGGCTTGTGTCTTCTGCCGGCATCTTTGGGCACTGTGCCACGCTAACCTGTTACTTGCAAGAAGGGTGAGCCCTCACATGCTTCCGGTTGCCCACCTGCTGTCGGTGTTATTATCATGAGGACTAGAAGAGGTGCTAGATCGCCTTGGCAAATGCTAGTCCCTCAAAAGTATGCGTCCTTCCTGACATCTAAAAATCGTAAGTATTTGTCAACCAATCATTACTTTTTTTTTGGTCAGTTGGTACTTGTAATTATATCTAAATAACACATTCTGAAGCTGTCTACAGGACAAACAGCCAGATGAAAAGTAAATGCAGTTTTTTGCATTTTTCTCTTTTCAAGTCAACTATTTAGATACTTCCAAATGATAGACTAAAACTTACACGTCTGTGTAGGTCGCCCCAGTGTCTGGCATCGGTTTGTATTTAAAATCTTATCCATCAAAAGCACACTTTGTACAGGATAGCAAATGTTTTTAAGAAAAAAGATGATACCAAAGAATGTCCATTGCTCATAATTCTGTTTTACTGTGTTTTTTTTTTTAAGATTTATTTATTTGAGAGAGACAGAGCGTGTTCGCATGAGTAGGGGGAGGGGCAGACGGAGAGGGAGAGAAAATCTCAAGCAGACTGTACACTGAGCGTGGAGCCTGACACGGGGCTCAGTCTCATGACCCTGAGATCAGGACCTGAGCTGAACACCAAGAGTAAGATGCTTAACCGACGGAGCCACCCAGGTGCCCCTTATGGTGTTTTCATACTGTAGTTTGCAGGAAATAGAACACCCAACTATGACCGGATTATGAAAAGAAAACGAGAGATAGAAACGGGCTTCTCAGGCTCACCGAGTTACGGAGCTATGACACAGTAGTAGTGATGATGCATTATTTTTCAATAACAAATTCTGCCGAGACACACTAATACTGTTGTTTTCTCTTGTGTTTCCAGTTCCTATTTGAAAAAAGGGCAGAATCCCCTTAACTCCCTCCCTTACTGGATGTCTGCCAATATCGCATACTGATGATGTGTGGTAACGTTACTACCCCTACGAGAGTTTACAGTGTTTAAACATTTTTACCAGAGCTTTTTATAAAAATTTCACAGGGAAATTATGAAATATTAAACCACGTGGAATAGCACTTCTTCTTTGTCAAAACATCTTCTAGTAACTTCTGTTTAAGGAAAGCCTCCAAACCACCAAGTTCTCCTTACTGTTTAGTTTCACTGAAAAATGGTTCTATGGTGTGTTTCTGGAGATTTTCTTGCAAGCCCTGCTCCCAGAAGATGTGTCCTCAGATGTGATTTTCAGTTTGTTGGCGAAGACTTGAGTTCAGTTCAGTTTGTGACAAATTGCCCCCAACGAAACTCGCTGCCCCGTCCCTGTTTATGCTTAACGATGGTTATGGTTTCTTGCTGGGGAATAAACAACAGGAACACAAAATGTAAGGCATATTTGTTGGCTAGGAAGAGTGGATGCCGATGCTGTCTGGCCATAACAGATGAGAAGTGCCTGATGGAGGCAGGCAGCGATGACTTCCACACCTGCCCTGAGTTGAGATCCTGTATGAACGTTGCTTACTTTGCAAATAAGTCAGGACAGGTCGTCCTGCTGTTGCCACTTCCCATGGCTTGATGTGGGCTGGTCACCTGGTCGTTTTCTCCACACCTCGGACAGTGTCCTCACCTGTAACGGGGCTGTTAACCCTGCTCCCTATGATAGCGTGAGAACCAAGCAGACGGACAGCATTGGTGGCCGCCAAATCTTTGTTTTCTGCCCCTCTTCTGAGCCCTGCGCCTTCCTAGCCTCACAAGAACGTCTGGGCACAGTGGGTGCCGTGCCAAAGCAGGAGGAGGCCACGTTTAAGGAGCTCTGCTTACGTTCCTCCCCTCCCTTGACCGACTGTGCTTTTGTCACTGAGCGGGAACTTAGCTGAGCCAGCATCCAGAGGGGTGGAGGCCTGGGGTCCCCTTCCAGGGCCAGCGTCTGAGCACGTCATGTTTTGGGGCTGATGTATTTGGGACTGCGAGAGTGGCTCTGTGGGAGTGGGCGCCACCAGAAGCCACGGCCTTCCGTGTCACCGCTCCCCCGCAGGCCTGCAGGAAGGAGCAGCCACAGCACGTCCCAGGACCCCATCCTCACTCTGCTGGGGATGAGCTGCTGATCATCGAGGCCAAGGAGGGACTGGATCGACGCCGTGGGGGCGGCCGAGATCCGGGAGGGAAGTAGGAGTGAAGGACACGCAGCTGTGTGTGTCCACCTCAGTCAGGGCCCGTCCCTGCCCCCACCCTGTGTCTGTGGCGATGGCCTCCTGCCAGCACTTGGTTCCTAGATGTCTGGATGCTTCCCCCACCCACCCCGCACCCACCCCGCACCACCCCGCACCCACCCCGCACCCTACTAAAACACACACGAGAGCTTTGTTGAGACATAATTCGCACACCATACAAAGTGCACTACCCGAGGCTTGGTCCGTTCGGGCAGCTGGCAGCACAGGCCACGCGAGCACTGTCTCCAGCCTGGAATGGCACCTGCACCTTAGCAGCCCTCGCACCGTGCCGGGTCCCTCGAGCCCTAGACAGCCACAGATCCGCTTTCTGTCTCCACAGAGAAATCTCGCGGAAACAAGATCCTGCAACGTCCCACCCGCTTCTGTGTTCTCGAACCCTTCCCACACCCGTGGAAACGGTCCCTCCGTAGGACTCCTAGGTTCAGCTCCTGCGCCTGCCTCCTTTTCCAGCGGGAACCACAGTGGTTTGGAGCAGGAAGAAGTCTCCCGCTCTGGCTCTGAAGACGGGGAAATGCCATTCACACAGACAGCAAAGCGGAGGCAGGCCTGGCCGACATGAGCAGGCCACGCTCCCATCAGCGATACCAGGCAAGCAGAGAATGATACCATGGTGCAGGAACGTGGGTGACCCTGTGGCTCAGTCCCAGGCCCGAGGAGAAACTCCAGGAGCCGCATTTCTTTCCTTGCCCTTCTTGAGTGATGTGAGACCCCCAACACCCCCCAGAGCCTCTGCGAGCCCCTCCCCGCCTGCCTCCCTCACTTCCCCCATGCTTTTCCCTCCCTCTGCAGGCTCTTCCAATGCCCTTCCCAGCCCTGTAGCCTTGGGCATTCATCACTGCCGAGGCCGGCTCTGGTCTCATAAGCTCCAGAATCGGGTTTGCAGAGAGAGAAGTCAAGGTGCACAAGAGGTGGATAAAGGCATGACCCTCCGCAGGCCAGGGCCACCCTGCATTACAGCGTTCCCCGTGGGTGCGGAGGTGAGAGGAGAGTGCGTGATCCCTGGGGCCCGCATCTAAGAGGTAGGTGGGAGAAGAGAAGCCCACAGAGGAGGGTGACAGTGGCAGAGAGGGAGAACACGGTCCAGACAGCACAGCTTCCAGGGATGAGAGGGAGGAGGCTGGGGCGGGTGGGGTCTCTCAGGGAGGCCAGGCTGTGCTATTGGCCGCACTCGTCAGTCAGGAAGCAAGGGTCTACTGGGGGGACCGGGAGGCCCATGTTAGCTGTCCGAAGTCTGAATGAAAGGGAGGAAATAGAAACAGGAAGTGTCACGTCTCTGGAGGTTTGCTGGTGAAGGCGGCGGAGCGGGGAACTCGGGGTGCAGGGATGGATGAATCACACTGGTGTTGGGGACGGAGACCGGGCAGGGGAGAGGAGGGCCAGGGTGAGGAGGCCGGATGTACCAGGGTGCTGCTCTGCTTCCCCTCTTCGCCGTGGCCGCCTGGAGCCCCGTGCGGAGCCTGAAGCCTCAGTGTGGAGCCTGGGGGTGGGGGTGCGGAGCAGGTGGGTGTGGGGTACAGAGCTGGTAGGGGGGCAGTGGATGGGACAGCACAGGGGCCACAGCCTGATGTTCCCAGTCTGCCCTTCCCTGGACTCTCTCCTGGTCCTGAAGTTGTTTTCACTTTCTGTCATTACTTACCCGGCATGTTTCATAGTCCACAAGATAAGATTTGAAATCTATTAAAGGAAAATACGGCAAGAAGTGTGAGGAGGAAGAAGCAGAGACTCCAGAAAGCCGAAACCACAAAGGACTTCAGCCACGGGAGCCTGGAGCCCCTCTCAGGTCAGTGGCTCGAGGTGATACGATGTACCCCAAACTTCCTTTCTTCACAAAGGCGCTGAATCACACACATCAGAGGAAGGTTAAACTGTCATCTGTTCAAGAATGCAAAAAAAGAAAGTTTCACATATTACAAACCATCCCAAGTGGTTTTACAAATGTCAGCCTTTAGAAAAATGAATTGTATGAAACAGTTCACTCTCCAATACTGTCAACCAGTACAGTGCCAGGACGGCGTGAAAGGAATGACATCTTTGCAGAGGTCTGGGCTCAACGCTTGCGGGAGGCAGCAGAGGTGGGAGCCTGGGTGCTGAGGGGCACAGGGCCCGCACCCAGAAGCCGCCCTCTGCCTGCGCCCCTGGCCGGGGTTCCCTGGGCTACCCAACCGCCTTTTTTTAAAACTGTTTCTGTTTTGGAATGGACTAGAATATTCACTGTTTTCAGCTAGGAAGCCAGGTTGATACGACGACGGCCAACTTGAAGAACTTCCCGCTTGGTTCCGTTCGTGACTATGGATAACGCAGGCCACTGTGCTAACGGCAAACGTAGATGATCTTGGTAGTTCTGCCTCCGGGAGCCAGGAGGTCCGAGCGTGGAACTAGACACCAGGGGCTTCCAGCAGGGACGGAAGCCCTGCCTTCCCCAGGGGTTGATGTCTGGCTGTCCCCTCGCTGTCCCCTCTGCTCTGATGTTTCTGGCTGCCATTTCTGGCAGGCGTATTTTCTGGTCGGTAAGTTCCATGTTTCAAGGCCCGCACCCACACCTCCTTTGCTCAGTCCTCGCGGCCCCTCGCGCAGTGCTAAGCACACCTCGGCTGTCTGATTAATACCCGCGGGACTGAGTTGATCGAGCTGTGCGGGGCTGGGCTGGCCTAGTTTGGGCTACCACATGCTTCCTGGCCTGGAGCACACTGCCTGTCCTCCCTGTTTCACTGCTCCCCGGAGGGCTGAGAACCCTTCCACGAGCCGAGGAAGACACCTGGCCACTCAGCAAGGCTCTGAGCATGAACATGGGCGACCCTTTCCTGGTCGGAGGCCACTGGCCAGCGGCCGGCTGTAGAAACCACACGTGGTCGGCTTCTCTGGGCCGCTGGCAGGTGTCAGGAAGTGTGGGCCCACGCCCATGGAGACTCCGCCATCCTCGCGGTTCCCTTCTGAACGGGTAGGACACTCTCAGGCCCACCGTACAAGGAAGTTTCTTAAGAGCAAAGGTCACCATTAGGGCCCGGGGCAGGATTTCAGGTGGCACACTCCCAAGATGGAGAAAGCCTAGTCACCAAGCAAACCCATGTGCTGACTGGTTCGGTCGCATGAAGGGTAAAGATGAAACAATTGTGCACCAGCAGCTGCTCGCTCAGAACGACTTAAACTCGTTCCTAGCGGAGCCACGAACTCGAGGTTTGAGTTCTACTTCACTTGGTTGTTAAAAATCCCTTAACCTTGGACATTTCGTTGAATCTCAGAAAGTTTCCCCTTTTTACCAATTCATACGATCATTTTGCTTGTTAGTCAATCCCACGTTCTTCTATAACTTTCTACGGAGAGGGGAAGGACCCAGCATTCAGCACTTGGCACTTTACAGAGCGCCTTTCTGTTTCTCATGACCTTCGATGCCAGGCTGAGGCTCTGTCGCTGTGTCCACGTTACTCAGAGACGCTGGCGCAGCTGGCCGGGGCCTGCGAGGCTCTCAGCCGGCCCCGGGACCTGGTCCCGCATGCTCTGCGCCTAAAACCGAGGCCACGCGTGAGCAGCGTGCGAACGCCGTGACCGTGAGGCAGGGTTGTTTCTAGTTGATAGGACTGCAAGCACGTTATGGCTTGTCATTGAGGAATATTCCAGAATCTCTTCACCAAGTTCAGAGCAGCACAGTTTAGAAGACCTCGGAGACCATGTCTGCCCCCCACCCCCATTCCGCTGCCGAAGTAGCAACGATGGTTGGGGTAATTCCTCTGAAAAAGCACCAGCAGCTCACTTCGCTACAGCTTCTTTGGACAAGCCAAGTGTCCCGAGCCGCTGTGAGTGGTGCAGGCTGATCTGTGTGGGTCCGAATCGTTCCTGTGCACTCAAGCCAACCCTGAACACCGTCCCATGGGCTTGTCCCCAACATATCGCAGTCTCTGGAGACCGAAGAGCTGCCTCTGGAGCTTCAGTCAGCCGGGGTCTGCGTTCCTCAGGAGTTCCTGGAATCTTCCAGAATGGACGAATTAACCATCTTCCCCTTTGTCACTGTCTTCCTCAGGCAGCGGAACAGCAGGGCTGCTACAGAATGCGTCTTCTGTTCCCGCTATAACCGGACACGCGCTGACCTGCAACATGCGTGCTCGCTGTAGGACTGTTCTCTCTGGATTCCCGAACCTGGGGCCCCGCCTGCTGACTGTGGACCTGCGTCCGCCGACCTCACCGCGGACCATTCGCCGGCTCCTGCCAGAAGCCTCCCTGATGGTGACCAGCGGGCTCTCTTCAGCAGCCCTATCCTTGGCTTTGGGGGGTGGGGGAGGCAGCAGGAATGACGCGGAGGGGGTGAGAAGTCAGGGGACGGAAGGGCCTCAGAGAACAAGAGCCGTCCCAGCTGCTGGCACCTGCTGCTGCCCCGCTGAGGCTGCTCCCGGCCACGTGTCTCTCCTGCCTTCTGTGGGGGCTCATTCCTGCCCCAGCCTGGAATGCTGAAGTATTGTATGCCCACGTGGGATGGCGCTCCCGGCCACCAGGCCTCAGTGCCTGGAAGTGCCCGCATCCTTCTATTGTGCTGCCGACCGGAGCCAGCTGACCTCCATCTGCCAGTCGCCCGCACGGGGCTAGGCTGCATGCAGACCTGGACCAGCTCCGGCTTGCCAGGCGGGCGCACGCCCACAGAGCAGCCAGCCAGGAGTGCCAGATGGGGCTCTGACCCCCGGGCTTGGTTCTGAATGCCCTGCTACATCGGGCCTCAGGAGCTGGGCCAGGCTGGCTTTGCTGCTGCCTTTGCCCTGGGAAGACCACAGGCGGCACCCCTTGCTCAGATGGGCGCCTGGTGTGCAGAGACCCATTCCCCCCCCCTGCCTCCAGGCTCAGCTCCCGCAGGCTGCGTGGCTGACCTCTGGCTGGAGTAGCTGTGCGGTTTCTGAGCACTAGCTGCAGACTTGGGCAGTCTTTGTCCTGAGTACTCCTTTTTGACCTCAAACGGGCGCATGATGCCCTCAGGGAGGGAGTTCAGGCCTCCAACAAGCAGCACTATTGGGATCATCAAATATGGTAGATAAGGAAGTGTGGGCCTGGTGGTTCTGAGGACGACGGCTAAGTGGGGTCTTGTCCCGGTCCTTCTGAAAGGTCAATTGGAGCAGTGACCCGGGGAGCGGGAGTGGGGAACAGGGCAGGGGAAAGAGGACCAAGGATGGCAACCAAGCCTAACTGAGGTCACTGCTGCAGGCCCTGGGTGCCTGGGGCAGAGCCCAGCTGCTCCCTCCCCACGCCCCGTCATTCTGGGTTGTCTCTGCGCTTGTGCAGTGAGCTCCCCCAGCGTCTGAGCAGCCCGGGCACAGAAAAATGGAGAGATGCAGGCAGCCCTGTGGTGAGATGTGTGCAGGGCCACAGCTGGAGACCGGAAATGGCCCGGAAAAGGGACTCGAAGCCGGGGAGGGCAGCGCGGGAGCGGTCTGTCTCCCAGTCGACCATTCCCGGGTCTGGGCCTGCCCGTTTCACTCTGGGCCTGGGGAAAGCGGGGGGGGGGGGGGGGGGGGCAAGTGTCCGCTGCAGCTCTCCGCGTGACTGCCTGTTTGAGAGAAGGACGGGTGAGCCTCTGCTCTCCTCCCTCCTCTCCCTTCCTCTCTCCTCCGCAAGAACATACAGACGCATGAACGTGCGCACACCACCAAACGCTCTCCCCGCGCTCAAGTCTCCGACTTGTCTCCATGATGATGATACATGTCTCTCAGAGCCAGGCACCGCCTCTCAATCTGTGTCTCTCGTCTGTCTGTCATCTATCCATCTGCCCTTCATCTGTCTGCCTGACTCTGAGAATCCTTACACTGGCATCCAATCCTGAGCAATTGTCTGCCTGTTCAGGGTTATGGTTACAGTGAACACAGTGACTGCGTGAGTGAACACGGGCATAAACACCGTTTGCCGAGTGTGTCAGGAAACACTACGGCTGCAAGGGGCTTGCCCCGAAGGACCTCAGGCATGTGAACCTGTGGGGTCTCGGCCCCTTCCCTGTCACAGGGCTGCTCCGTGACAGCTATTCCCACGGGCCGCCTCCCCATGTGGCCAGGGATGAGGGCAAGCCCCCCACATGCATGACAGCATCCTCCAGGTTACGGGGCAGGGGTGGGGCGGGCTCTGCACCTGCAGGCCTGGTAGGAGCCCTGAGTGTGGACTCCTGCAGAGGTTGTGCTGGCCGAGGGCTCAGCAGGGTGGTTTTGCTCCAGGTCCTGGGCTGCAGAAGGGTGCAGACGGGTTTTGCTTTCCCTGCACGAATTTGTAACTAAGCTCACTCACCAGCAGGTGTTGGCGAGCGGCACCTGCATCGGGCAGTGCACGTGATTTTTCCCGATGGGGAAACCCAATTCCTGCCTCCTGGCATGTCCGTGTTGATGAGGGAGATGAAGGTCCCAGATAAATGTGAGATGGCATGTCCTACTACGTGCAGTGGGGAAGGTGAAAGGGTGCCGTGATGGAGAAGGACAGGGAGCGCCTCCTTGAGAGCGCCGTCAAGGATCCTGGACAGGTGTGTACATCCGGGAGTTGTCGGAGGTGGACGGAGGTGAAGGAGTGAATCTGGGGGGAGGGTCTATTCTGCTGCGTGTTCCCAGGGAAGCCCCCAGAACCGTGCTGGTGACAGCAGCACCAAACCCTACTTTCAGAGTTTGAACCAAACCTCAACAGCACTGACCTTTTGAAATCCCAAGACGTTGAAAGTGAGGTGGACTTTGGATTTTAAGCTCTTATCAGGAACTACTGTAGGTACTTGTCATAAAAGGAACGGCAGTAAAACACGGACATCAGGGTGGAGATGTGCGGCTGGCTCGCTACGGGGCGGGGGGGCTTCACGCACCTGCTGCCCCATCTGCTTCATTTGCGGCTCCAGAATCTTCGTGCAGCAGCCCTGTGTGTCCCTGCGAGTGTGCGTTCCCAGGGGCTGGTTAGCGACACCCGTGCCGGAGGCCCCGTGACAGAGGATGGATGAAAGGGAATGACCCCAACAGGCCACAGGCCCTGACGCTGTTCTGGAAGGAACGACAGGCGTGCATAGACCGGCCGCAGCTTAGAAGATCAGCCCCAAAGCACGGCAGAAACAGAC
This sequence comes from Ursus americanus, assembly GCF_024610735.1. Classification (NCBI taxonomy): domain Eukaryota; kingdom Metazoa; phylum Chordata; class Mammalia; order Carnivora; family Ursidae; genus Ursus; species Ursus americanus. Next base: position 74,398,927 of record NC_142137.1, on the reverse strand, counting down.
CCTGCAGCCCACACTTAGATATTGTGAACACGGCATTCAGCTTGAACGTGTTGTAAGTGGGGAGACTCAGAGCACTGATTCACTGATCGGCTTTCTCATCGGCCTGCTCTGGTGCTACGCTTTAAAACACCCCATCCGAGCGGAAACGTGGCAGTGTTAGCCTCCCGTAAGACCACCCGGGTGCTCGCGGGTTTGCTTCCTCTGCGGTACTGGCACCTGCTCCGCGCAGCATGGTCCCTGGGTGTCACGCCGTCCCATGCGTTTAGTGCCGCCACACCTAGCCCGCCCGCTCAGCACCTCCCAAGCCCATCACAGAGTCCTGGTCGCTAAGACGGCCTTTTGTTGAAAACACTGCCGGTGTTGCCGGGCTTCAGAGTTAAAGGAACATGAACCTGAAAAATGCAGCCGCTGCCTGGAAAGGACATTGTTCCAGCACCATGCGTTGCTGGGAGCTTTGCACGTGCCCTCCTGCCTGACGCACTTGTTGTCAGAGCACTCCAAGAAACCACGTCAAAGGGACAGCTTGCCCACTGTCCGTGCCCCGAGCGCTGCTGCCCCAAGAAGGTGGCAGGGCGGCCACAGCGCCCACGACCGTGCGGGGGTCTGGGTTTTATGCAACGGAGGCTTTCTGACAAGGGCAGGGGACCCACAGCCGGGCAACGTCCCCACCCTGCGTGCCCCCGGAAGCACCTGGAGGCCGAGACACACCACACGCTGACACCTGCACACCTTCCTGCCTTGTAACCCAGCCCTGCTTCCCGTTAATATCTTGTTCAACTTTCGCTCTTTGTGGAATGTAATGTACATACAGGAAAGTGCCCTGAACGGGTCAGCTTGGTGGATTTCCACCAACTGAGCACAGCTTTGTCATCAGAGTCCGGATCAAAACCGGAACATGGGGGATTCCAGAAGCCTCTCCGCCCCCCCCCCCCCCGCCACGGTGCTGCCTTCGGAAGGCTGTTTTGTTTTGCTATTTTTGGACTTTATGCAAATGGATTTTGTGTGACATTTTCATTGCATTTCTCCCTATACTAAGTTACTATAAAATGCACTGGAGATAATGCATTATGTTTGTTTGGAAGTGGAGATGAAGACACGATGTATTGTCAGGTGAGTACATGTCATTACGGGAAGTGCCAGAGGAATCATATTGTAACGGTTCAGCCTTAAAACCTGAGACCCCAAGACAGACAGGAAGGACCCAATTGAAGTGATGTCTCCGTGGTAACCAAGAAACAGCTAAAGGGGGGGTGAGGACAGGATGGCGGGAGGGGGGCAAGGGCAGGATAGCAGAGGTGGGGGGGCTGGGGGCGGGGGGTGGGTGAGGGGACGAGGGCGAGATAGTGGCTGTTCCCCTTTTAATGTCAGCAGGTCAGAGTCAACCTCTGTGAGAACAGGTGTCTCTTGGCTCCCAGGGCTGCTGCTATCAGAGCGTGTGCCCCTTGGGCTGTGCTGTGGAGGGAAACTTCTCCCAGAAGCTCCATGAGGACAAAGACCACTGTTCGTCTGTGTTCCAGGCACCCGCACGGCTCCTGAAGGGGCTCGGTGTGAGCCAAGGACGGAGTGACATTGGCCATGAGAGATGCTCCTGGGCGTCAGGACAGGCGGGATAGGGTGTCCACACAAGTGTCTCCTTCCTGCACGTGACCTCTGCGTCCCAGCTCGGACTGCTCATTGCACACATCCCAGAGGGAACGCATTGCCAGACGCAGCAGAAGAACTAGAGCGAGCCCAGGTCAGTCTGAGCGTCAGATAAACCACCGACAACATTTACTGTAATCTAGTAAGTCATGGCACAGTAGTGGGTAGTGCAGAGAAGAATCCACATCTAGTGTCATTTAAGAAACTTCCTGCGGTTTCTCTGAACTCCAAAGCGACCTAGGCATCTGTGTGGCGTGCCGGGCAGACCGCACGGGATCCTGTTACTGAAATGAGAGGGGATGAAAGCAAAGCCCACAGGGCCCGTGCGGACAGCACAGAGGGCAGAACTCACAGGGACAGGCAGTCACGGGCCATGAGGCTGGGGTGTGCGATGCAAGCTCCTACAGCCTGCCAGGTAGAAACACGGTATTCATTCCCAGACTCTGTGATGGGACACTGTCAAATCAACTTCACTGTAGGCGTCGAGTTCTCGGGCTCCAGTGGAGATCCTTCCTCCCCGGAATCCCTGCTGTACCTGAGCCCAACAGGGGTCAACGAGTACCTGACAGCACTGTGGGGTGTGCGCGGTGTGATTCCGGACTATGACTCGGATAAGCTGTTCCCAGCATTTGGATTTGAGGCCCAGGTACCCCTGATTGGCAGGTGTCCCATGAATTTGCCTTGATCTTCAACCCCAGTAACCCCTGCTGCACAGGCATCCAGGGCATTGTGGATGCTTACCGCCAAGCCCTGCCCCAAGTTCGCCTCTACGCCCCCACCAACTCTGCACGCATCATCAACCACGTAGCCATGTTGGCACCCCAGGCTGCACATCAGGGGAGTGGCTCGCAACACCTCGTGCTGTTGCTGCCGACTGATGGTGCTGTGACAGGCGTGGAGGCCGCACGTGAGGCCGTGGTGTGCGCCTCCCACCTGCGCAAGTCCGTGATCCTGGCAGGTGTGGGTGGAGCCGACTTGGAGGCCGTGGAGCAGCTGGGTGCTGACAGCGGAGCGTGGGTGCACACTCCATGTCGTAGGGCAGTTTGTGCCCCACGGCCACTTCCAGAAGGGCCCTCGGGAGACGCCGGCACAGAAGTGCCCACACAGCTGGTGTCCTACTTCAAGGCCCATTCCCACCGCTTCTACCCCCAGCCAAGAGCCCGGCAGAGGCTCCTCCAGCCTAGATTCCCCTAGAGGGTGGGCTGCGGCACGTCCCCAGGCTTGCGTCCCTGAGGCCCCTGTGGGCACGGCTCAACCCTGCACACATTCCTCCATGCTGCACTTCACGTTTTATACTTTGTATTTGGTCCTGCTGTTGCTCTCGATTGCTCCTGCTTGCCCCTGGAGTCCCTCATTTAATAGAGGTCCATGGAGACCCATGGAGCTGCAGCACACACGCAGCTGGGGGGGGGGGGGACTCCGCACGGGCGAGTTCTGACTTGGAGCCGCTGCCGAGGCCGTGTCCCTCTGGCACAGCCCAACATCGGCTCCGGGGGTGGGGGAGGTGAGCGCAGGAGCGCCTCTGGAGCTCTGGGGCTTGTAGGACTCGTCATGTGTTGAGTGCAAGCTACCGTCCGGGATTTGAGCTGCATGACCTCTGGGCACCAGCTGTGAGACGGGACGTCTCAGGGACTACGGCTTGGCCCCTGGGAGCTCGAGCTTTACCAGGAGCTCAATCAGGAGCAAGACAGCTGGTGCGGGAATCGATGCCGCCGAGACGTGCGCACGGCCAGAATGCAGAGCTCGCATTACCGCGGCCGGACTCAGGGCAGGGTCAGTCTTCATGTTTCCCGTGATGGGCTGGATTTTGACAGAAAGACAAGGGCACGAATCATTTAAAAGTAGTTGTAGCTTGACTGATTATAAGCTCTTGGAAGCTCTTTGTAAATGTGTTGTTTGTGCTGTTAACCAGGCCTGTCCCTACTCTGGGCAGCGAGCTCTGTGCACGTTTTCCAAGTGTAACGTGGTCTATGGCACAACTCACTGATTTACTCTCTTGGAGTAGAAATAGGAAGAGAAGAAATTAGGAATTAGTTAATGGCCTTCTGCTTAAGATTTTTTTCAACAAAAACATATTTCTTAAGTTAAAAAATAAGTCTGTGTTTATTTTCTCGAAGATATGTTACATTAGCAAGAAAAATACTAGAAATTGAATTTAACTTTCAATTTTCACTTGGAAGATTTTTATCAATTTAAAAAATGATGAAAATCATCAATAAACATATAAACATTGTATGGTCTTGATGCGTTACCAAAATGGCTCTGTGCTTGGGCATTAGATAAATTACCTAAAGAAAATCTGATTTAAGAAAGGAGATCTAAAATAAACTCCCCCCCTCAAAGCAGCAGTCCATCTCATCCCAGATTAAAGACTGTATTTTACATTTAAAAATAGCTCCCTTTTCAAATTATAAATGTAATAAATACACATTATGGAGATTTTAGAAAAACAATGTCTTGAGCCAAAATAAAATTGCCTGTCGATGCCACCATTTAGGGCGAGAGAAACCACAGTACTCTGTGAATTTTGTTTCGATCTTTTTTCTGTGCACCAGAATGGGAATACTACAGCATATTGGCGACCCTGAGTGGAGGGCGTACCTTAGAACGAACGCACAGGTAGAGCTTGTCACCAATGCAGAGATGTGGGTCATGGGCGCACACCGCCGGTGAGTCACACGTGTCCAGCTTGCTGCTTTCTCTTAATATTGACTTAAATATTTCCCAAGGTCAGTAAATATTCTTCAGATCATTTTGTCTAAATGGCTGTGTAGTTTTCCATCACAGGAAAAAACTCCACAATAATTTCTCTCTTCTCTTTTTCTTGAACATTTGGGACCTACTATTTCATGGTTATTAATAATACTACAACAAATATCTTTATATCCGCAACTCTGCTCATTCCTGATTTTCCCATAGGCTCACAGTACCGGAATAGATGGGTCATAACATTTGAAATTGTTAAGCCTCCTGGTAAGTATTGCCAAAACTCCGTCCAGAAAAGTTGCCTAAATTTATCTTCTTCCGCTGGTGTTGGAGAGTGTCCCGTTTAACAGATCCTGTCCAAAGAAGATGCTTATCAAAACATAATAAAAAAGAAATAAATATAACCTTTTCATTGATAAAATTTATTTCTCATTTTTTGACGTCAACTTTGAATTCTAGAGAAGTGAAACATTATTTGACGTTTGTTTTGTACTTTTAAAGAATTGCCAGTTCATGCCCTTGCCCATTTTTCTCACGGGGTTTATCTGTTACTGATTTTCGAAATAATCAAAATCATTAGATGAATTAATGCTTTGTTTTTCATGTATAATGTGAATGTTTTCTTCTAATTTTTTCATTTACTTTTAACTTCATTGATTAAAATTTTGACATCTAGACATTTTATCATTTCAGGTATAAAATCTGTAACTGTTTTGCTTGTGGGTTATTTCTTTGCTTTTGTCTGTTAAAAAGATAGGCTTTTTCCATCAAAAGACCACACAAATATCCACTGACATTTTGTTTTTTATATCTGACTTCTTTATTACATATAAATATATTTGATATAATAATATTTATACATTACGATTATTATATATAACATTATCGTGTAGTATATAGTGATTATATAATACGTTTATATATAATCTTTTCACAGTTATTAATGAAATGATGTTCTTTCTTAGATGGTCTTTGAGTAACTGATTTGAGTAGTGAAACTGAGGCAAACAGGGTTTTGGAGGAATATCGTCCAGGACTGGCATTAACTCTTAATGTTAATAATGTACCTAGCACAGGCATACTGAAAGTTAAGCGCCTGCAAATATTTTGCAAAAATAATTCTTCTTTTAAAAGTTTCCATTTTAGCCACTTGACTGTATCTCTTCAAGGTGGGAAGTAATTAGATGATCTCTGCACTCATAAATTGACATTCCACAGAAGATCTGACTGGCTGTGGTCTGGAGGAAGGTCGTCTGCCGGGCAGTATTGTCAGCTCACAGTGGCCGAAGCTGTGGCCGAGGCGACCCTGAGCTCCATGGCACGGGGCCATCAGGCGGTTATCGGAAAAATTCACCCCAAATCACCCTTTGTTTTTAAGGAAGAGAAGGGTTTTTTTTCTTTCCTCTTTGTTGTGCAAGCCCAGAGTTTTGACTTATTTGCCCTTTAGGTCCGAGGATAGCCAAGGGGCTTTGCTGGGGACACTGTGTGGGGTCGACTCTATTAACTATTAACCACGGTTACGTGCTGGGAGTTGGGAAGTCAGGGGGTGCTGTCTGATCACATGAACACATGACCTATTCTGAAATTAAATGAAAATTAATATTTTTAAACATTCAGCAATGAAATATTAAAAACACTGATTAGAATAATTTCAAAAGCTCTCAGATCAGTGGCTGGTGGAAAATCTAAGAGGTCAGAGTTCATGCTGAAGCTCTGTTCTGTCCTGGGGGCTGGAAATTAGGAGGAAGGTAAACCAGGCGTGCTGCAAAACACACCCTGGTTTCATAAGATGCTGCTCAGAACTGGAAAGCAGGAACAGATTCATTTAAAAATGACTGTGATGTCATATAGAAATATCAAGAGAGTAATATGGTAGACTGCCCAGCTCAGGACTGATTTGAAAATATTCTCCATTTGCATAATCTTTGAGTAGATTTTCATTATTAGATTCTATGTAAACCTCCAGACTTGGTGGATTTAACTCTTATTTTCCATCAACTATTTTATTTTTTTAAAAGATTTTATTTATCTATTTGAGAGAGAGAGAGAGAGAGACCACATGAGCAGGGGAAGGCCGTGGGAGAGGGAGAAGCAGACGGCCCTCTGAGCAGGGAGCCTGCTGATGAACGATGCCGACGCTGGGCTCCGACCAAGGATCCAGACAGCATGACCCGAGCCGAAGGCAGACGCTTTACCGACTGAGCCCCAGGCGCGGTAACTTTAATTTTCAAAATCAGAAAGCTCCCCTTTCTGACCCAGCACTAACATTAAAAAATACTGACTATCTAAACTGTTCTCTTCATTATGCTTTCAAAGGAAATGTTCATTAGATATTTAAATGAATTATTTCTTTTAAAGGGCAAAAATTCCCTGATATATAAAAGGAAAACAGAAGTGAAATTGCTATTTGGTACACCAGCTTTAATTTGATTTGAATCAGAGCATTCTGGGGCATCCTTCCGAATTTACAAAGTGTGTCCAAAGAGGAGCTTTTTGAAAGACCGACTCTTTCCACCCCTCAGGCAGAGATGGCTCTTGGCCTTGGAGAGAGAATAGTGTAGTGGATTAATTCACGTTTCATTCTCTTCCACCGCAGAGCGTGTTTTGGTTCTTTCCCCGCTGAGAGCAGGGGTCTTGAAGCTAGAACCTCCCGTATCACTGGCTCTTGGAGTTCACAGCAGTCTGAAGACCCTCCCCTCTTTCCCTCCTTCCTTCCTCCGTCCTCCCTTCCTCCAGCTGGTGCTGCTGAGCACCGACCAGGCACTGGGGAAACTCTGAGGACCCAAGACTCAGTTTCTGCCTTCAAGGAACTTACTGTTCGTGGGGGAGACTCAGATGAATGAAGCAGAGAGTACGGCTCACGTGACGGTCTAGGCTACACCACGATCCATTCCACAGGTGGGAAAACCCTCTCCATCCGCTCATTCCTGTGGCATGCTTGTGTTCATTCAGTGAGGATTTCAGAGCCTGTGACGGATGCCATTTTGCAAAGGCCGCCACACCTGTCTATTTTGCTCCCATCACATACTCTTGCTAGAACTTACCATGAATGGCGTTACTACCCCAGGGGGTGGGGTCAGTGTTTCCTCCCTTTGAACACCTGTGGGATCTTGTTACTTGGTAACCCATGAATTTTGGTGGAAGTGAGGCTCTGTAACTTCGGAGGCTCAGTCGCCAAAGGAGAACGCTCTTGCCTGGCTCTCTCTCTCTGTCAGGACTCTCTCCCTGGGGCCCTGGCTGCCATGTCCTGAGGAAGCCCAGGCCGCGTGAAGAGGCCACATGTGGGTGTACAGGCTGATGGACCAGCTGGGCTCCCAGCTGACACCAGCGTCCACTGGCAGACATGGGGGTGACTGTAGCCCCAGACATCACGGAGCAGGGACAGACATCCTGCCATGCCCCCTCGGTATTCCAGACCCACAGCAACAAGAGAGACGGCAGCCGTCACTGTGGCTTTTAAGCCACTGCATTGTGGGCTGATCTGTTATGCAGGAATATGTCACCAAGGCAAAGGAGCTATATGATCTTTTAAATAGTCTGTCTTTTGGAAGCTTCGACTTTAGCTGTAGGTAGAAGGTACACTTGTGAAATAAGGAGTAAGTAGAGGACTCACTTAAAAACGAATAATTCAGAAAACACTGCCGTAGACTAAGGAGAGCACGTGTGATGATGAGCACTGGGGATGTCCATGCCTGGAGGACGGTACAAGCTTTCTTCAGCCAGGTACCCGCCTCCCTGTCCAGAACTGCTTCCTGCACGTCAGGGGTCTGGACAGCTGGCCTGGGAAGATGGGGGGTGCGTGTGGCGAGGACTCGCAGGCTGAGGAATCTGAGCCTCCAGCTAGGGGGCCGGCCCGGGAGCCCTGCTCTGGCCCTGCTCAGCCAGGGGGTCCCACCGTTCTGAGGTCTGTCCCGATCTGCAGAACGGGGCCACCAGCTCTCCCCTGGCTGGCGGTGTGGGGAGTGTGACGGGGTGAGGGGAAGGCAGCACGGCGCTGCAGACACAGCATGTGTCACAGAGAATGGCAGACTTTGCCTGGAGAGGCGGCGCGATGGAGGCTGAGGAAGTGGCTGGAGCCGCGGCTGGAGGAGGGGACGGGAGGCGCCAGGAGCCAAGCGTCATCTGAGTGCTTGCACCAGCTGGGAGGAAAGTGTCCGGAACCAGACAAGCCAGTCTGTGGCCTGGTGTGGCGTGATTTGGAGCTTCTGCCATTCCTGAGCGCTGGAGGCCTGAGCAGGGGCGTCTGGGGAGGAACGCGGCGAGGGGGAGACCCTGGTGCCGGCTGGCAGGGCGGGGAGGTAGTGCTGTGAACCCGCCCGGACGGAGGGGCAGCGAGAGCAGGGAGAGGAGAAGGCTGCGGGAGCCCGGCTGTGGCTGGAGACCTGGTTGGGGTAGGCAGCCGGCTGCAGCCGCGGTGCCTGGGGTGGTGACAGATAGTGCGGACTGCACTGTTTCCAGCGCTGAGCTCGGCCTCGGGGGCCAGGGGAGGACAGTCTCACCGGGCTGGCACTGACGTTGGAAGAGTCTTATCTGTCGGCCATCCGTGGGTGGCGACACGGCACGCAGCCCTCTAAACATAACCCCCACTTGCCCGGTGCTGAGGGGGCCCGAGACGAAAGGCCCCATGCAGGGGACATGACCGTAGTGGTGAGCAGTACAAGCGGTAGGAGCACCCCCCCCCTCCGAAGCAGCGGACCACGAGGCCCCGGAATCTGGTTGACCTTGCTTTGAACAGAATCGGAGGCAGTCCCGTTACTCCCACGTGGCCATGTGGATGCACGTGAGCTTCTCACCTGCCCCTAGTGTCACCTCATCCCCAGCTCGAGCTTCGTTTGTGCCGTAGATGATGGTGAAGCTTAGTTTAGACAAACGAGCGGGTACTTCTCGGTTTGCTTGTTTTGGGTCTGCAAATTCAGGCTTTATGGATCGGCGCACAAAGTGAGGTTGCAGGGAGAAGCTCAAAGCCAGAGGATTCGGGGAGGCCCTGATGTGGGGAGGCAGACCAGCCACAGAGAAGGCCGCCGGTGAGACTCAGGTTTATCTGACCGAGATGGTTCAGCTAACGCTTCCGACTGGGCCAGGTTCCTCCCAGCCCAGAACCTCAGCAGACACGTACAGGCGGCGGGCGGGAGGTTAGTCTCACAGCTCACGACAGCGTTCATGTGAGCATATTTGGGGTAGATGCTTTTCAAGTGTTGACCTGAAGCTAAAGTTTGCCTGTTTCCGTTTCCCCAGCCATGACTTCCCTTGCCCTGGGCTCCCAGCGTTGGTGCCCAGCTGCCCTCTCTCCCTCCTCCGTGAGCACACGGCAGAGGCTGAGGGGCTGGCCCCTTGCAGGAGGGAGGATGGTGCTCCCAGACCGCTGTCCACGTGATCTGCAGAAACAGGTCTCCCGCTGATAAAACCCTTGCTCCCCACTTGCTGCCACGAACCTCACTGGTTATAGCAACTCTCCCACTTCTCTAAAGAATCGCTCCCAGCTTGGAAATCCTAATTCACTGTATTTCTCAAAAAAGACTCCCACTCTACCGTAAACAAAACTATTTCATTCTCTATTCATGGGCCAAGCTGGGAGCTGAGTACTTGGGGAGAGACATAGTATGGCTTAGATACCATGTGTCTAAATATTTAGACAGTTGAGAGAGGCTGCAAGAAATTTCAAATCTGTGTAGGAATTGCAGTGTTCATCAATCCTATGGCAGGATTAGTCAGCAAATTATAAACTTAATTGGTCACAGCTTTACTGTTTATTCTTCTGTATGGTTGTTGGGAAATCCTCCACATGAAAGCAGCAAAACAAAGAAGAGAAACAGAACATTGATTGAAAAATACCTAAATGGGCTGATCAGACCCCCAGTTAGTAGAAAATGATGGAATCCAGGCCTTGAAAGAACAAATCAAAGGGGTGACATGAGCACGTTTGCAGCTAACCCTAAAGCGTGCACACAGGAAGTGCCTGGGCAGGGGCAGGATCTCGTGTCTGCACCGATGACAACAGCAGCTGGGGGAAAGCCCAGATAATATCCAGAGTTCAAGCACAATATGGTTCAAGCACAGTATGGTGAGAGCAGCTGACGTTTACCTGGTGCTTAAGATGAATCAGGCCCTCTGTGCACATTTCTCATTTATCTCACAACATTGAGAGAAGGAAACTGGGTAAAGCAATGAGGATTTTTGTCAGTCCCGTACAGAAACATGTTGGCCTAAGATGCCAGGGTGACGAACACAGCTCCGAGCTCCGTGGGAGAGGCCAGCAGATCCTGACATAAAACAATATAAGCAGTCTGGTCCCAGCCTGGAGACTCACAGCAGAGCAAGGTCCATCAAAGCACATCGATGCCAATGCCCCCTGGCCCCAGAACACTGGGGGCGAGCCTGGCTTGTGCTGGCATCGGGAGAGGTGGTGCGGGCAATAAATGGGGATAGCCAACTCTTTGCTCCTTTAGTTAGATGCAAGAGCCATCCACGTGTTGAAAGGATAGCCCTTGGTGATGGTAATATAATTCTGTTCAGTTCAGCTCTGCATGCAGCAAGTGAGGCAGAGACCCAGTGGCCCATCCAGAAGCCACCAGGCAACAACATGCTGTCAGGAAGAACCGTGCACAAAGATACTGCAGTGTCTCCACAGGGGCTGGAAAGTAGCAAAATAAAAGCCAGGAGAGGGGCACGATTTCATAATGATAGGAATTCTAACATAGGTCATGCTAATTGTGATAGACCACCATGACAACTACAGATACACGGGCCTCCTGTCTTACTGTTTCCTGAGAAACTTATAGTTTTACTTTTGTGCTGTGCTGTGTTTCTTATGTAAGTAGTAACTGCAGGATTTATAATAAAATACTATAAGCAAACACCACTCTGGATAAGTGGGTTAATGGTCCCTTTAAATCTCATGGTCACTCATCTTCCAAATCTTGGGGAACAAGGAAGAAGAAATAACATCTGCGGCTGGGAGTGTCTTCTGATACCGTGTAAATACCAGACCAGCTTGGAACAGGATTTGATGTTATGCAAGAATGAATCAGAAAAGCTGCATTCCTGAATTAAAAACAATTTGAGTATTTCAACAAAACACGAGTGGCTTATTGGTGTTGGTATAAAGGCAGATGCAGATGTTGCCAACATTTGTAATGGTAAAAATTGAAAATGTTAATCATCTATGTATTTCAGCACAAAGATAATCGTGTTCTACTAGAGGCTTCTGGTTTCCATAAAGAACACTTGCAGTAATTAATGAGGAAAAATTTAAAAGAATGTCATAATTCAGTTTCATATAGCAAACATTTAAAATAATAAAAACAGGGAATTTTTTATGAGGAGATATTGATAAAGCAAATGAAAACCATTTAGACAGTACTATCATCATCTTTAATATCACCTCTGTGCCTAAACGTAATCAGGCATTTCAGACATGAAACACTTACCAGAACTTTAACAAAAGGAATAACACTGACGTAGATCATTGTGATCTAGACGTCGCGGGAGGATATGCAGGTATTGAAACGTGAAAACGACTTTTGGGAAAGCTTACAAACTCAGGCAGCAAAATTTCAGCTATGACTGGTCCTAGTTCATTTCCTTCACTTAAGAATATTGTAATAATGTATTTGAAGGGCAAAACGCAGGGACTTGGGAGACAGTTGGATGGTTTCATGATTTCCTGTGTCCAGAAGGGGTACATGTGGCTACACGTCGATTGTTACTATTGGTGCTTGAGCCATGTCAGTGGGAAACCCTCCCAAATAAAACACATCAGGTATGTATAAACAGTGCCCACGTCATGATAATGACACTGAAATTGTAACTTAATTGTAATTCATTATAGAGAGAAAGTATATCGTCACTACTAAATTTTCATTAAAATTTTGGGATGTTTTCATTCGGTTTGTCTACAATGACCACATTTGATTATATCTGGATGGTATAATTAAATGTGTAAGTTGATCACCTTATATCTTTTCCCAAAAACGCTTCATATTTTTTTCATATATCAAGAAAACAGCAGTGAGAACTAAATACTATGCATAATGTAAATTGAAAGAATTTGTGGACCTTGGTGGGTAGGCGGCACAGCTGTGTCCAGGTTCGTGCAGTCTCTAAGAACAACCGTGTAATGGGGTGGTTAGACATGAGAAGATGGGCTTTCAGATACACGACGCTCCGCCAGAGGAGTCAGTACTTCCCTAGCATTAGAGGAAAGACTCGATTCAGGCATTACAGCGAGGACGAAGAAGGCTCTCCCATCTGTACTCTCGCAGGCGACACCTGCCCGGATTCCCCGTCCCGGCTCGAGGTGCTTTCCCACAGCACTCACCTCCTTGACATGCACAGCACTTTCTTCCTTGCTCTGTTTAGTATTTATTTTCTTTCCCCTACACTGTCAGCACCCCCAGGGCAGAGAGCTCTGCGATTCTTGCTGCCGATGGTGGCTGGTGTGTCCCGCACACCTAGAACGGTACCTCACACCGGGTGGATGCTGTATGTTGTGAGTCAGTGAAAATGTAAAATCAACAGGGGTGCCTGGGTGGCTCAGTCGTTAAGCATCTGCCTTCGGCTCAGGGCGTGATCCCGGGGTCCTGGGATCGAGTCCCACATCGGGCTCCTCTGCTGGGGGCCTGCTTCTTCCTCTCCCACTCCCCCTGCCTGTGTTCCCTCTCTCGCTGTCTCTCTCTGTCAAGGAAATAAATAAAGTCTTTTAAAAAAAAAAATCAACAAAGGGACTGTGAAGGGACAGTGGAAGCTGATACTCAGAGGAAGAAATCAGATATGAAATTTGAAAAGAAGCATGAATACCTCATCCAAGAGCAGACACAACCAGCTTGTCTAATATATTATGTAAAAACATACTTGTGGTCTAATGTGGAAAACGAACAAGATAAAATGAGGTGTTAAGGTTTTCATATTTTTGGCATTCTGAAACTAGGTCAAAGGACACGTGAGGCTCTGTAGACAGAGAAAAAGCAGCCAGCTAATTGAACATGACAATCCAACAGTCAGTGTTCATGATTCAGTTTAATGGTGGAGACACCGGACGTGCAAAGTGTCAGACAGTGTTACTGGGCTGGAATTTTTGCCTGGAACATTGTTGCTAGCATAGCAAACGCTGACAGAGGTTTCTGTGCCACGAGCAATGTCAGTGACGGCAAAGGAACTCCACAGAGGCCGAGGTCGCCTGACGACTCTGTAATTAGCAAGGGTGTTGGTGCAAACACTGTGGAGTCCCCATGTCGTGCCGTGGCTCAGGCTGGGGCATCTTCCGGGAACACCCATGTCAACAGGAAGTCATGCCAATGTGTTCCGAGGTCTGTCGATGATTTGGAAATTATTAGAATGATTGGATAAGCAATTTGTGCTGGAATTTGTCTCTCTGGGTAAATGATTATGTATGAACACATGTTGATGGAATAATTTCATAGTTTAGAGAACAAGGGGGATATATTTTATCATTTATACATATATTTATATGTTAATTTGTTTGTGCAGTTGTTAACTATTTTGTCTTCCCCACTGCATCGAGTGCCTACATCGACAGGGACAAGCAGAATGGTTTACAACGATTTATAGGGCAGGTCGTCCTCTTTCCTGAAGACGCTCATGTCCTCATGTATATGGTTCACGCCCGTGAGGGCTGCCGAGTGAATACATAGCCCAGAAACGGCACCAGGAGTATGAGGAGGGAGGAGGGACTTGGGTCTGAGATGCTCAAAGCCTTGAGGCCTAGTGCAGTGTGAGCTGGCGTGACGTCAGGTTCATGGGGACCAGCAAGAAGAGCAGAGGCTTGTACTGATCATCTGGGTGCTGCTGGGGAAACTGGGGCCGCATGTGCAACGGCATGGAGGAGGCGCCCACATACAGGGCTCACAGGATGGTGGGGGCGCCGTCCGAGGCATGATGGGCTCTACAAGGTTGGGTTGGCAAAGAAGGATGAGTTCTTGGAAGGCTTTGCATCCTAAGCTGGGGGCTTGGATTTGGTCTCACGGGCAGTTTGGGGAGACGAGTAAAAAAGGACGGTGGGTGGGCAGGGGCGGAGAGCTCAGCAGGAAACTCGGAGTTTGGGCCATCCTGGATGGGTGGGAACAGGGTCGCGTGGAGGGGGAAAGGTCTTCGAAGCCACAGAGAGTGGTGGAGTCAAGAAGGAAGCAGTGGGCTGTGTCACAAAGCTGGCAGAGTGCGTGGGACTCAGGTCCATGTTCACTACCTGCGGCGTGCCTGCTGGGGGCACAGTGTGTTGGCAGGTGCGTCCTGCGGGCAGTTGGCAGATGTCGGGGATTAGGACAGGTGCATGATTCAATGCCTGGAGGTGAGAGGTGACACTGAGGAAAAGAAAATGCAGAGAAGCTTCTACGAGAAACGGCCATAAGAAAACACGACAAAATTCTGGTGCCCAAGTCTAGAAAATCTTGAAGGTACCGCTGCAGTGGGAAGGACGGGCGCCCCTCAGCCCTCACCTGCCGGTGCAAGGACAGGCTGGGACAGACACGTGGCCGCAGGCCTTCCTTGTTGTCCCCCCACGAAGCTCCATTCCAACCAAGACTGGTGCTGATGTCCCCTTCTGTCACCCCGTGTCTTTACTGGGCGGTGATCCTTATGTTTCAGAAAAGGTGCCAGGAGTCAGGTGTTCTTGTTAACGGGATGGAAAGGCCCCCAGCTCCGGAGACCTCCTCTGGAGAATTCCACTTCCCACTGGAAACACTGCCCCGGGCGGGAGGACTTCCAGGCCCTTTGCTGGTTTCCTGTTAGATTTCCGTGGAGGGTGGACGGGGGGCGAGGAAGGGAGGGGAGACTCCAGCCTCCCCAGCTCCTTCCTTTGAAGCAGGGCTGCCTCGTGAGGTTTGTGAGGACCTGCTTCTCTATTCCTGGCTGTTTGCACCTGAGTCCCATTCCCGGCCAGCCTCCTTGCCTCTGTTCTCACCGAGCCTGGTCTTTCCTTCTCCTTCTTTGTCCCACAGGCACTTCCCGTGAGGCTTGGGGAGGCTGTCTGTGGGGGTCTTTGGTGACATCACCGGGAGAAAAACATTGAGCTGGCTGTTTTAGGGTAAAATGTTTCATTGAAATGGAGGACAATAAGTCACAAGTATGTTTAGGAATAATGCTGTGCAGGGAGCCACACCAGACTTCTCTCTTACTTACAACCCAGTTGTTAAAAAAGAGCTTGATTCTGTGGGATGCCTGGGGGGCACAGTCGGCTGAGCGCCTGACTCTTGATTTCGGCTCAGGTCATGATCTCGGGGTCATGGGCAGGCTCTGTGCTCAGCGGGGAGTCTGTTGGAGAGTCTCTCCCTCTGCCCCTCCCACAGTAAATAAATAAATAAATACATCTTTAAAAACATGAGCCCGATTCTGTATTTGTCTAGGCTGCCTTTGGTCACTCGTTCTGTTTATTCAGCTATAACTTGGTCCCTGTACAAAACTAAATAAAACCTTGGCATGTTATTTTTCATTTCATAGAGGGTGTGGAGTACAGAGAGATGTTATCTCTTGAGAAGCAGGACTATTTTACAGAAAAGGAGAGCGACGGAATCTCCCTAGGATCATTTCAAATACGCCCAAGTACTCACCATTGAGTCATAACTTAACCTGAGGAGGAGAAGAAAGGAATCGGGAAAAACAGTGGGTGCCTTTTCGGCCGTTTTAACCCACTAGGTCGGCGGGAGCAGGCGCTGCAGGAGCAGGTCAGGACCCGGTCACGAGGTGGGACTCCGGGTACAGGAACGGAATGAAGCCACATCCATCAGGTGCGGGCTGTGTGCGTGGGGCAGGGCAAAGCACCCCCAGGACGGTTCCATCCAGCCCTCCCCCAGCCCCGCATGCTCTGTTGAATGTTGAAGAGGGTTAGAGTGGCCCGGGGAGGTGTCTGTCTTGGGTGACATGCTGGGAACTGAGCTGGCTGGTGACAAAATGACCCAATCGGATCTGGTCTGGGAACACAGAGCACTAGCCCCCAGAGGGAATGGACCCCTCTCCTGCAGGCTAGTCCCGCGTGTGCTGGTCTCTCCATGGCCCAGGGCGCACCCCAGCCCTGGCAGGGAGACCAACAGGCAGGACAGGCTTCCTGAGCTGCCTCCCGTTCCCACCGACCATCACGATAACCTCTGGGTACCAACAATCGGGGCCCATCGCACGGCTGCAGCCTTACAGATCCTCTGAAATACATGTGGGAGAAATATTGGTCCATCAGTCAGAAAAATCCAAGTAGTAGTAATAAACACAATGCCTACGGGTAGCACATGCCACTTCACATGGAAACATGGTCACAACACTGTACAGAGGGGGCTGCTGTTTCCAGTTCACAGTTCGAGGGTGAAGGCTTGAGGTCCCGGGGGCTCACGCCCCTGCTGCAGGCTGGTCCTCTGACTTCAAAGAACACGCTGCCCAGCTCTCAGGGCGTGGGCCCAATGACCTTGACACGGGCCTCGCGGGAAAGCGAGCGGTGTGTTCAGGTCTAAACCCATGCATCGCGGCGGGTGGAGGTCAGCGGCGGCGGCGCAGGGAGACCTCCCGCAGAGGGATTGACGGATCCTGGTCTGTGGGCTGTCAGGTGGGTCCGCTGCTGGAGAAACGGGCCCAGGTCTCCAGGAACGACTCGGTTACATCGGTGAAAAGTCGACTCCCACCAGCCCATTCCGCCGTGGGTGGCGCCTGCATGTGCCTGGGAGCTCGTGCCCTGGAGCCGGGCCCAGGCCCAGGGAGGAGTGAGTGACACGATTTGGGTCAGATTCGGGGGGATTTCAGGCTGCTTTGTGGAGTAGCTTGTCTGGTTTCTGACCGGCTCTGCCTTTGGGTGACGGGACACGGGAGCCCGTTCTGAGCTGCGCCCCCGGCCACCGCGGTTGGGGGAGGGCTGAGGGGCAACAGAACCCCTCACTGTGCGTCTTCGGGTTCTTGCTGCTCCCGACGCTCCCCTTCTGCTTTGGTGAGAAATGAACCCGCTCTCACTGGCCCGTCCGAAGCGATGGAGCCCCGGGCTGAGTTCTGGAAGGCTCGAAGCTCTGACCCGAGCAGCTCGTTACTCTCGGAACCCTATTTGTCCCCAAGCCCTGTCCGGTGCGGACCCTGCTGCCCCCGTGAAAAGGCCAGCAGGAGCTCCGGTCCCGTTTGGCTCGGTTTCCTTGCATGAGCTGTTCTTAATTGAGGCCAAGGCGTATTTTTAGATCTTGTTTTCAGTCCCAGGTGCTCCTACAGTGGTTTGGAGCCTGGAGGGAGAGCCCGGGACACGAGACTTTCTCCGAGAGACTGAGTTTATGATTAATTCAGATATCGGGGGCCGGTGAATTTCTTTGAAGATGACTACATTTGAGGTAACTAATACAGAATTTGAAGTCCATTGGGATGCAGCAAAAAACCAACCAGGCCTTCTGCCAGATGGAAAGTATCGTACTAGAAATCCGTGTGTCAGTAGCACACTCCCGGCCGCTCTGCCCGAAGCTGAGTGAGAAAAACAGGAGACGTTAAGCGGGCAAGTCTTTTCTAGTGATGTGACACAGAAGGCTGCTTGTATTTGCTTCCTTTGCACACGGAGAGGTGATGTGGGCTACCTACGGACCAGTCTTCAGAATTCCGTCACGCGGGGTGGGAGAGTGAAGTGGGAACACAGCCCTGCTCGGGGTGATTCGAAGGCTCGGGCTCCATTTACACCTTCAGCTTCTAGCCTTCCCAAGGCCGTGCAAGTGTTTCTTCAAACCAGACTGAGAAAAGAAATCCAGTCCCTGAATTCAGGAAACACAGGTGCTCTGGGGAGCTGGGTTTGGAGCACGCCCCCCACTTTTCTTCCTTTGTGTTTCCCCCCGTGGAACCCTTGGACTTCCAGAAGCACAGCCGGAACCCCTGGTTCGTAGCAAGCTGGCGGCTGTGGGTGGGGAGGGCGGAGACGCGCTCTGTGCACAGCACCTTCTGAACCTGGTGCATGGGGACGACGCCGCTGTAAGCCCACAATGGCGAGGAGTGACCTGCCGACCGTCTCTGCCTACTCCGCACACACGTGGTTTACCACCCCTACCGGCAAACCTGCCTGGTCTGTAGCCTTTCTTCAAGTGCCACATCCCTGCGTGACCAAGAAGCAGGGGAGGTCATCTTGCTGCTGTTCTCCACAACTGTGAATACAAAACTGAATATTTCTGGCCATAAACCATAACCTGATCTCCATAAAATGACTTAGTCAATAAAAGCATCGCGGCGTAGGGCATCCTAAACTTTGGTTCCATTTGGTGTTACTCTCCTTGTGCGCCCGTTTCTACGTCTGTCGCCCAGGAGGAAGGGAGACCAACCTCGAAGTATTGCTCTGGGTGCAGCGTGGGTTGCTTCAGCTGAAGGTTTTGAACCCTGTCCAGCACATCGAAGACACTTCTGTTAGGGTGCTGTCTGCGTGTCCACTGGGCATCGACAGCAGGTCCTCTGGATTGGTCTCCTCTGAATCCAGGACTGGCAAATCCCGGAGCCAAGGGAAAGTGATGAGGCCTGGCGGCACCCACACGGGCCACTCGATGCCCCGTACAGACTGTACACACACCCACGGCCCCGATCCTGCCCCGTGGCCGCCACCACCACCTTGAGGGGTCAGGAAGGCCAGTCTCCCAGGTGCTAGAAGGCGACGAGAAGACCGCGGATGTCCGCGAGCAGCACGCATCGCCATCACACACTTCGTAAACATCGGCTGCCAGTCTTCCGCGGGACACGCGGCGGAGCCGGCGCTCACCCAGAACAGGAAGGAAAATGATGAGGTGTGAAACGTCACACAGATGCCGTCAGTGGCGTCGTTATTTAAAAATCTGGATGGAAACCAAGATTACTCTTTATTCCCTTCATTCTATTTTTGGTCTGCAACCCTGTCCCATGGTAATAACCTTACAGAAGCCTGAAGTAGCTGGAGTCCAGTAAGAAGAAAGCAGCGGTGAGTGTAGCTCTACAGAACTCCATTTAAAGGTTGTGTTTATGTATTTGAAAACCCCAACAACCGTGCACATTACCTATCGATCAAAGCCGTTTTCCTTTCTTCGCTCCAGATGGAAACACAAAGACTCCATTGCGGACTGGCGCTCACACTATCTCCCGGCGGTAGTTTGCGTGCTGACATTTGAACTTACGCCGGTGTAACACAAGCGAGCAAGAGCTCCTAGCTCATCCTGTATTCACACTAGAGCCAGGGGTGTGTCACTGGCCACAGGGTCGGCTGCCACGCGGTGGAAGACTGGACGTGCTGGGTTATCATTTCACGAATCAATACAATCCTCTCCTTACGTCACTCTGGTTTGGGTAATTCATCACAGAAAATCCAGTTAGTTTCCTTCCGTAGTGAAGTTGGTGCCTTGGCGAAATGCAGCATTGTTGGAATCAGGTGAAGTTGGGGGAAGAGAAGAAAGGCTTTCCTGGGGGAATGAAAGGGTGGTGTGCGGCATGGGGATGGCCGGTAGGGTGAGGACCAGGATGGCCAGAGGAGGGGTCGATAGTGAGCTCAACCTGACACACGGACAGGAGAGGGATGTCAGCCCGACATGAGGCTGGCTGACACGCGTACGTGCGTCACACGCGCAGTAATGCGGGTCTTCTATCTCTTGCCCCTTGTTTGGGCTGCTAAGTTTGTCGGTGACAGATCTACAGTCAGGTGGAAGGACAGATGGCGGGAGGGATGGGCAGACGGATGGACGGACGGCTAGACAGGAGCCGGTGGCTGCGACCTCGCGCCCTAGGCTGGGAGAGGCGGTGTAGCGTGCTGGCCGCGAGCTGTCTGTGCGGTCACGCTCCCCGGGGCTGCAGCCCAGGCCTCGATTCACCCATGGCCTTGGGGGCTCGGTAACTGCCCGGTCTTCTCAACTGTAAAATGTGGCTGAAAACAAGGCCGTTGGGAGGATCGACCGGTTAGCACATGGAAAGTGCTTGGAACAGTGTCTGCTGCTTGTTTATTTATGATATCAGGATTGCCGTGATTAACCAAGGGGCAGAGTTTCCCAGCTCCTTGGCTCCCTTGCCCTGTCTGGGCTGGAGGCAGCTGCCGCAAGCCCTGTTCAGGGTACAAATCACACGGATCTGGACAGAGGCTTGAGAAACCAGGGACAGGGCCAAAACCTCCCATAGTTTCAAAATCATCCTCACCTTTGACCTCGGCCCTTCCAGGCCAACGGGAAGCCTGCAGCGCCGTGCTCTTGGCGGAGCCCAAGTAAGTCTCGGAGAGACGCTCCAGCGGCCCTATCCACAGCGGACACCCGTGGCTCCCACCCACCAGGGCCTGAGGTTTCAGGTCAGCACAGTCCGAGTCTGCTCACTTGGTTCCTGCTCAGTTCCTCCCTTTGTCCACCCAGGCCACTCCCAGATGTTTGTTAAGTGCCTACTGTGTGCAAGTGTGCAGTTCGGGGTCTCTCGCCTTCACCTGCCCTCCAGCCCCCCAAGCATCAGGACTTTTTCCATAAAGTCCTCCTCTTCCTGCTCTGCACTGTGTGGTTTTGATGCTGCCAGGGGCTCAGGGTTGGGTTGGCAGGTGTGAGTCTGAGAGCCTCTCCTGCCAGAAGCGGGTGGGAGGTGGGTCTCTTTCCCTCCTTCTCCTTTCTTCCTCAAACGGAGTCTCGGTTTCTTCCCCTGCACCGGGGGCCCCTTAAACCCAGATCTGGGTGAACTTTCCTCTGCAGGATGTAAGGAGGAATATGGGACAGATAAGGTTCCAGAAGGGAGACTTGACGTCCCACTGAGGCCCCAGTGAACAGGGGAGTCAGGGAGGGGGCTCTCCTGCTCTTTTAGTTGTCAGTGGGCCGTGGGACACAGGAGTGAGCGGCGTGGGCTTGTTTGCGCCACTCAGCGTCTCTGCTGGAGCTCTTGCTACAGGCGTGACCCTGCATGGGTCTTGAGCAGAGCGGCAGGCTCTCTCCACGGGGAGGGCCTTCTTGACCTGGAGAGCTTTGTTTCTCGGTGGTGCCTGATGTGATTTCTGTCCCCAGAGCAGATGAGAGCAGTAAAGGTGGAGAGGAGTCCACGGGGGCAACAGTGAAATATTCCCACAGGCTTGGGCATAGGAAAGATAAATTGCACATTAAAATGGAAAATAATCTCTAAAATTGTACTTAATGAACAGAGCAGAGCCCTGTGTGTAATGAGTGGTGACGACAGCTTCTACGCGGTCTCAGTGCCCAGCGGCCCCGCGTCTGCTCCTTCGCTACCTGAGCCTGGAACAGCATCTCCGCACACACTGTCCTCCGAGTGCCCTCAAGGCCCAGCTACCTCCTGGCCGCCCCACAGTCCCGACTGTCGGTGTCTTGCTGCAGGGCAGGGCCGGGCCGGGAGGGGATGGCTTTGAGCATCTCTGGAGAGCACATGCTTACCCTGTGGGAACGCTGCTTTCCTTCACCCCTGCAGCAAACTTGACCAGCTGCCTCTCTCTGGTCCTCCTTAGACTTAGACCTGACTGCTCGGTCTGCCTGCACTCCTGCTGCTGCCTCGGTCTCTCTTCAAACCGCAGGCCCTCGGCCCAGCTCCTTGCCCTTCCTCCAGAGCCCTCTCCTGCTTCCCTGCCGCCTCCCTGGGCTTCTCCCTCTGGCCTCCCCTTCTGGCTCCTTCCCTGACCTCTTACCGTCGGAGGGCTGAGCTCAGTCTCTGCTCCTCATCCCTGCACTGACCTCTCCCAGCACCATCAGCTTGGTGCCCAGCTCCGTGCAGCCCCCTCTGCCAAACCCCAGACTCTCACCTGCCTCCCAGGCCTCTCCACTTAGACCTGGGCTGAGAACCACTCCCCTGAACCTGCCTCTTGGGGGGTGAGGGGCGCTCGGCCTGCACACTCTGCTCCCACCCCAAGTCCACCCGAATGCTCAGCTCACTTCACAGCCCATCCGAAGGCCAGTCTCTGTAGTGATGATTGCATTTAATCTTTGCAAGATCCTGGGGATATTTCCTCAATTTTACAGATGAAGTAAGAGGCTGGGGAGGCCTAACTGGGCCAAGGTCAGGGGCCAGTAAGTGGCAGCCCGTGCTTGAGGCACGTTGTGTCCAGCCTCCTGATGGCTCAGACAGGGAGATGGGGAAGAAGGGCTGTTTCACGGTGATGCATCCCAAGCCCAGCGTCTGTGTGAGTGGCGGTGCAGAGACTGTGGTAGGGACCCCCATCGCAGGTGGAATCGCTCCCCTGGTCGGCTGCTTGGTTCCAGAGCGGGGCAGCAGCTCGGAGGGAGACTAGCTTGCCCACTCATTCAAGCCAAATGTTACTTTTCCGGGGAGGATTTTGTCCCAGGCTAGGAGGAATGTTCTGGAGCGGCAGGAAGGGGAAATGGGAGAGAGGCGGCCAGTGAGGCCAGGGACTCCTGGGATCCTGCTGTGGGCTCCCTCACCGGGTGTGTAATTAAGTAATCAGTCTCTGCGGAGCCCTGCCATGTGCTGTGCCCTCGGGGTGTCCCCCTGGGCAGGTGGGCGCTGGGGCCCGGGGCAGGCTGTGGCCTTGGCCTGGGGACTCAGCCATGACCTCAGCTCCTCACCGGACTCACTTGGCCATGTCAGAGGCAGCAGACAGTCACCGGCCAACCGCCAAGGCCAGTGCAGGAGTTCCGTGGCGGGCCTGGTATGTGGCCCGCCACCAGACCATGCTTTACCTGAGGTCAAGTCCCCACCGCCACGTTCCATTGCACTATTTTGATTCAATTAAAAATAATGGTGGACTTCCAACCCAGCCACGGGCTCCTGCATCAGAGACAGCCTCTGGATCTTCCTTCCCTCGCCATGGGTAAGACCTCAGGAGGCCTGAGGCCTGAGCCTCTGTCTGCAGTGGAGGCATCCTGAGCACAGAGGGCTGAGGCTTCGGGGTCCATACATGGGGCGAGAGGGGTCCTTCCCTCACAGGCACTGGCAGCCGCACACGACTGGCGGCCCAGACGCCCACGAGGACCCCGGCCTCAGAGGAGAGAGATCCCGAGGCCCTGCTGTGCCACGACGGGCTCCCACCCCTTCCTCACACTGTCCTCTGTGTTTTGCTTTTTTGCTTCTAGAAACAGCACTTAGCACAAACCACCCCTGGGATTAAGCCTTCCGTTCCCAGCAGGCCTCGGCGGACAGTCTTCGCTAGCGGCTGACTGTAGCTCACGGTAGCATCGGCAAGGCCCTCCTGCTTCTCTGTGCTAAATGTCAACTGCGCCGTAGACTGAGCCCCGCCGCCTCAGAGCGGCGCTTCTCACGCTCGCCAGTTTCATTTGTATCGGAGAGGAAATGAGCTAGTGCCGCAGGATGGGATGTGTGACGCTGGTCTCCCTTCTGACTTTCTAACGTTGATACTGGATATTTAGATGCATGTGGACAGAAAGACCGAATGATCTTTCTACTAAGAACAAGCCCTGAAATGGCTATTCGTCATTTCCGATACCAGGAATGCTGAAGGGAGACTCCCTTTCTCTCTGCGTGGGCCAGCCGGGAGCCGAAGCCTGGAGAGCACACTTCGCCGCAGGGCTGTGGAGGCAGGTTCCGTCCCGCGGCACGTGCCGCCCGTGGCCACACACAACGTCGTGACACCTGCGGATGGGAATCCGTACTGTCTGCCAAAGTTACAGACGCCCGGAGCTTGGCCAGGAGCCAGCTCCATCAATCTGATCAGCGCCAGCACACCTGCGACGTGACTCACGCACAGTGTCACTCATCGCGGCGGTTCGAGAGAGCAGAAGGTTGGACAGGACCCGGAGGTCCAGCCCGCGGGCGGGAGAGGACGAGGAAGGTCTCCAGGTACCGGGACAGAAGGATCTTCAGAACACGCTGCCGTGCAGAACCGGGTCTGCAGAGGGGATCAGAACACACGTGAGCGTTTGCTTCCATTCACAGACACGCAGACAGAGCACACACCGGGTGCAAACGTGTCGTGAGGGGCCAGGGGCCGGATCGAGGGGGCGTCGGCGGCCGACTCACAGCGCACACCTGTCTCACGTTAGTGTTTGAGTGACGTCAGCGGTCGTCCGCCTGAACAGAAACTGGGAGACTGAGCGCCACTCCCAATCTGGGTCACGCTCCTGTGGCCGTCAGTGCCCACGGTGCCCTTTGAGCCGCTGGCACGCCCCCCCAGCCCAGACGCCACCACTCAGGTTAGATCGCTGCGCCCGGCATCTCCAGAGCGCGCCATCCACATGGTTGTTAAAGCGCTCGTTTTACTCGGCCTTGCGTCAGTTAGTAATTAACGTGCCTGTCTCCCCGGAATGATGTCTCTCCGGAGGGAGGGAGCCGTGTGTTACTCATCACAGCACGTCGCACAGAGTTAGCTGATGACAGGGTGCTTCAGGGGATCCCCAGGAAGGCTCACGCCTCCGTCGGGTGGTTCTGAGACGTGGTTGGTGGCGAGGGTCTCCCTCGGAGGGACTGGGGTGTGGGAGCAAACGCCAGCCTCCAGGTTGACCACGGAAGGCCATGGAAAGCCCCAGGCCTCCCCCAGCCACGTGCTGTGCAAGCTCGGGGGGCCGTGGACGGGCCCGGCTCCCTGCATCAGCCGCGTCCGCCGTCAGGGGAAGGCAGTTCTGTTGTCCAGCTCGAAGGCAAAGCCCCTTCCTGTGCTCGTTTTGTCAGCCCGCACGGGTGTGTCTGCACGACGCCAAACAACAGGACAGCCTCACCAATGAAAGAAAAAGTAATGTTCCACCAGTGAAAATAAGCAGTGATAATAATAATTAATGAGATACTTGACTCGATCGAAACTGGATGAACTTGATGAATATCTCCTGCGCCCGGGAGCACTGAGGCCTTCCTACGACAGACGCTGAGGGGCCAAGGGGCAGGCCCTTCCGCAGAGGAGCCCAGGCCTGCTGGGAATGGAAGGGTTAATCCCAGGGGTGGCTTGTGCTAAGTGCTATTTCTAGAAGATGCCGTGACCTTGCAGGAGTGTTACTCAGCCTTCCGACTCTACTTTTCATCCTGAGATCCCAAGCTTGAGGTCACCTTCCTGTCTCCTAGGCCCCATAAGTGGGGAGGTGTGGTCCCATAAAACCAGTCCGTTGTAGGTGAGATTGAAGGCAGCTTTGGTGGTAACACCTTTGCCCCCGGTGAGTCATGAAATTCTGATCTTCCGAAGCAGGAAGGGGTCTTCTAGGTCCTAGCATGGTGCCCTTCATGAGTGGGGGCCGAGGTTGGGGGCCCACAGAGCTGAGAAGTCACAGCGGCTTGAGCGGAGGAGCGTTTTCTAACACTTAGGTGTCGTGTAAGCTCCGTTTCTCCTTGTCTGCCACGCATCTTGAACTCACCAGCATTCCAGTTAAGGGAACAACCCAGTTTCCGACCTCACAAGTCTATAATCCGTCCTGAGGATTTCAACACGTTTGTATAAATCTCCCCACCCAGGCGCCAATGAAGGAGGAAATAATAACAGGAATATTATCAACTGATGTTTGATGAGAGCTTTCTGGGCGTTACACACACTAAGTGTGTGACAGTGTGTATGACTCACCGAGTCCTTCCAGAAGGCCCCACTGCCACCTGCAGCTCGCAGGTGAGCACATGACACACAGAAAGGGTGCTACTTGGCCCAAGGCCACCCAGCGCCTATGTGGACAGACCACAAGTCTCTTCCACTAGTGGGCTGACCCCAACGAAATGTTTTATTTATCCGAAGCCTTTTGTTAACATTTTTCAAAGGGAGAAAAACCACTTCTGATTACACACCTGAGTTTTGCTTTAAAGTTGTAAAATAATAATAATAGTAAATAAAAACCCTAAAGTCATTTTTAAAAACTCAACACTTTCGACCACCACGAGTCCGAGAGTTTGCAGGGCTGACGCCCGGCCGGGGTGGAAGCTCTCTGCGACAACTCAAGCCGCCTGCAGCGTGTCCTGGGCCTCCGGAAGGCACAGCCCTCTGAGTTCCCACACCTTCTCATCCCAGGGCGGGAACCGCCAGCCCACACTCGGGCCACACTGTTCCCAAGCGTGTTGCTGTTCTCAGGAGCTCGGCACCGGGGCAGCTGGTTGGGGACGCGTAGTCTCAGGCCCCACCCGCGGACTCAGACTCGGCGACCTCGCGGTCCCCTGGGCCCGGCACACTGCTGTTGAGAGGTCCTGCTCTGAGATAGGGTCTCAATTTCTGAGGTCTCTTCCCAGGCCTTGAAGTTGTATGATTCATGCTCTCTTTGAGGTTCTGGGGCCGGCGAAGCCAGGCTGGGCGGTTTATCTGGCATAATTGCTGGCGGGGTGCTTCTCCTTGGACGGTGGCCGACACCCAGCCCGAGCTCCAGCCCTGGCCCCTCGGTATTCTCCTTTTGTTAATGAGTTCTTGAGATGGGTTTGGATCTTATTTGTACTTTCCCTCAATCACGATTTAGAGGGAAGTCTATTGTTTATTCAGCAGCACAGCTTTGGGGGAAGTGGAAATAAACCCAGACACTTGGGCCGGCCGGGCCGAGGGTGGGCTGTGCCCGAGGAGCGTGCTACCGTGGGCCTGGGGCTTGGCATTTGACAAAGCTCCCTGGGATTGGATGCAGGGTCTGCTGTGGGGCTGTGGGTCAGCCCGAGCTTCAGTGAGGCCAGCAGTCTGGTGACTAGGACCCAGGCAGGGTGGTCGCACGCCGAGAGCAAGGCCGAGGAACTGGCTGAGGTGCGAGGAGTAGAACCACACCCCTGGCCCGTCTGACTCCTGAGCTTCAGGGCGCTCTCCCGGGGCTGGGGGTGGGGACGGGCAGCATCTCGGGGTCGAGAGTGTGTGTCACAGTCTCCGTGGGGCACCGGACCTTTGCATTCATGGAAGGCACGATCAGGTGTTTGAATCCAGGCTGGTTTTTTAATCTTTCGCTTCAGAAACAACGGATGCTTTCAAACCTTGCTTTTTGATGATTGTGTTCATTGAGTTTACCTACTGCTGTCTTAACGTGACCTGAAAAGTTTGGAAAGTTTTGTAATAACTGTCTGGAATGTGCAACTCTCTGTTTACTCTACATCGGAGGAGAGCTCACTGGGTTGAGGAGGGGGAGGGGAAGGTCATGCCTACAGTCCTCACATCCATAAGCCTGGGCCTGGCGGGGTCCCAACCTTGCCCCCCCTGCAGGGCCTCTCACACGCAGCTGGAGACGGCTGGGACCTTCCCCTGTTTAAGGATGAGGCACAGGTCCCGGAAAGGGGCAGGCCCGAGGTCACCACCTGGCTGATGACAGAGAGATGCCGGCCCCACGAGGCGCTCACACCTTCCCGTGCCTGCCCCGTCCGCAGGGGGCCACACACCTCGTGGGGTTCGTGAGCCCGAGGAGGGGCTGGGCCTGAGCATCTGTGGCTCCTCTCCCTGAGGAGTACCCATCCAGCTTTTATCAGAACCGCAGAGGAGAACTCTGGGAAGCAGGAACGCGCAGAAACCATGGAAACACATGATTCTGAGCATCCTGTCTGATTTCAGACTCTGAACGGACTCTCCAAGCTTCCTTCCCAGGAGAAGGAGCTGTCCTCAGCACAGCAGTGCTCCAGGAGCACGGCACAGCAGCTCAGATCTGAAACTGGAGGGTCCGCCAGGGACACTGGATGTGCCCTATTGAGCTCATTTCCATCACCCACGCTCGAGCCGGCTGTGAGGCTCTTCATGGAGATGCCCTGGAGGGGAGAGGGCAGACTGGGCAGCAGTGGTGTTCAGGATGGGACACTCGAGGAGGGGACGAGCGTGTGGAGGGGGCTCTGGCCACCGAGGATGCAGATGACATGCCGCGGGTTCTGCCCTGTGGGGAGCACCTCGCTCATGCAGCGGGCGTCTGCGCACTTTGCAGCGAATCTTTGTGTCTTCCCTTCCCGTGAAGGATTCACAGATCCTCCCCGAAGTTGGGGGGCTAAGGTCCCAGAATGCATCTGGGGTGCTGGAGGGACTGCACAGCTCCGACCAGCCTCGGGCTTATGTAACTTCCTCCTGAAATAACACACGTCCCTGCCTCCCCACAGCACACCCCGGAGGCGGACACACAGGTTAGGCAGCATTTCCACGGGATTCGGTGAACTCAACACTCAATGAAGGAGGTGTGACCTTTCTGTCCAAGCACTTCCAGGCTTGGGCACCGTGCTGGGTGACAGGACCGGCTCCCTGCCCTGAGCGTCTCCCCAGCCGAGAAACCAAGAGCAAGAGGCCACAGGGGACTGGTCCTTCATACGGGGCTACTCAAACATGGGAGTTTGCAACTCCCGCAGGCGCCAGACGGAAATGTGAGGCTGGCTGGCGGTTTGCGGACTCAGAGCCTGGAGAGCAGCTGCAGACAACCAGAACCACGAAGAAAACCTGGCAGTCCTGGGCCCTGTGTTACGCACCTGCACTGACCTCACCAAATCTAGTCTCAAAACCATGCCTGGGGCAGATAGCACCCCCCACTCTCAGCACGCGTGCAGGGAGACACACCTGTGAGGTGAAGCCGTGGGTCCCCAGGTGGTGTGATGTGTGTATCTGGATCATGTGGCATCCCTAATAGAAACGGCACTAAGATAGACTTTGCAGGTCATCCAAATGGCATTTCACTTAAATGTCACAAAATGTACAAATTATCTACAAGGGAGCTGATTTGTGGGAGTCTGGAAACTGGGGAGGTGCTGTGATTTGTAAGACGGACGGGATCACGGTTCTAAATAGAAACTTTTAATGAATTTGGTATCCCAAGGTGGTAAAAATTAAACCACTTGGTCATCGATACCACTGATTCTTTTTTTTTTCCTTTAAAAACAATTAAAATGTGAGCTTTTCCCTTCAAATCTTAGAAGATGGGACCAATTTTTAAAAATAACCCTCTGCTTCCCAGATGCTCTCTGCTGGGCTCACTCTTGCTCTGGACACGTGTTAGAAGGGCCCATGGAAGTGATTTTAGGATGAAGAGCAGAAATCTTGTACATTTCTAAAATGGTCCCCGTTGCATAAAATGTAAGAAAATATCCCATAACTGTGGGATAGCAAAGCCCTTTGAAAATATGAAAAGCCACAGATCCTTTCCCCAGAAACACACACACACAAACACAAAAACACATAATTTTGCATAAAATTTCAGGAGGTGAATAGTAAACTTTGGAAGCCATCCAAGACCCCTTCTCTTAACATGTGTCTGCGTCCCATTTATCAAACCTTCTACAGGGCCTGACCTTCCTGGGGCTGGAGCCCAGCCTCCCCCAGTGCTTCCTTCTCCAGGGCCCTATAAGTGGCTCTCTCTCCGGGTGCAGGAAGGACTGTCCTGGGGGGCGATCAGCCACAGTTGGCTGCAGCACTCACACCCTGGGGGCCTGGTGGAGGCCCACCTCTGTCCCCCCAGTGCCAAAGCTCCAGTGGTGCCCTTGCTCTGCACCCGCGTTTTCTGGGTGGCTGATGCTCTGAAATGAGGACGGAGAGAGGGCCTTTGCCCCAGGACATGGGAATCGACTGCAGTTGGGCACAGTCAGTGGTGACGCAGTGGCTTAGGGCACCATTCTGTGTCCAGAACGTGGGGATCTGAATGCATCCTCATGCCGGGGCAATCTGCCAGGTCCGAGGCCTCTGAATGCAGGGGGACTTTGGGTCAGAAATGCCAGGGCACCCTTCTCATTGCCATCCCAGCCTCCAGCCCAGCCTGGGGACTCCACGGGGACCCCCGAGCTAATGTGGTTTGAAGTGCACTGCTGTCTTCCCCACTGCCCGGCCCTCTATCCTGGAGCAGGAGACCTCCTGTCTGGCGTCCTGTATCCCCAGAGCCCAGCGCCCTGCTGCCTACATAGTCGATGGTCAGTGAGCCGAATCAAATCAAATGACATCAGCAAGTCTGGAAAATGATTCTGAGACCTTGCGAAATGTGTGCTGTGAGTCCAGCTTCATTGGTGGGGCTCTGGATGCAGAGGACGAAGTCAGGCAGAGAAGATCGACGCTCCTGGCGTCGGGGTCTTTCCCAAGCAGGCATGGGCGCAGGGTTGCCGTGGATGGGTGCCTTCCGGGGGACGGGATCACGCGCCCCCTCTTTCATGCCCATGTCCCGTTCCTCCCAACGCTTGCACACGCACACACACATCCCCACCAAGTCAGATGTGGGCATGAAGTGCAGGAGGTCCCGTCTCCTCCCTTCCCACCCCTTCCTCCAGAGCTAGGACACAGGTCACCAGACACAGCGAGAGAGGGCTTTAAAAGTCAAAATGCTGTTGTCTCTTTAGAATGCTAATTTCTAAAAAAAAGTACTTTCACATTGTTCTGGTACCTTTAAACCATCCAACTGGTAAACAGTCATAATACGACACTGTTCTAAATACATTATTTATTTTGTTTAAAAATTTAGAACATGCCATCAATAACGCATGCAGCTGGGGAACATTATTTCACTTTACGCCAGGCACCAAAACCCACTTACACTCACCTTCCTCTACCCTACGCTGGGCAATCAGGATGCTCCCAGAACCCACCCTGAGACATGAGGGCAGGTCAGTCGCTGCGTGGAACCCACACAGCACTCCCCGCGACCCCCCCACAACGGCCGTGGCTCCCCGAGGGTTCCCCGTGTCCCACAGGCCCCATCCGCGGTAAACACTGCACATCAAAGACTCAGCTCTTGAAGGTTTCAAGCTAGCAGAGCCATCTCAAAAGGGATTACGATCTTTTCTGGATGAATATATTATCGTGTGCTCTCAGGGAATTCTACCGGAGGAGAAAGCACACCAGCCCAACTGGGTGGCAAGCGGATGGAAGAGTCATGCGCTCCCAGAGCTCGCTCTTTTCTTTCCATATGGAGGTTTCGAACGTTCAGCTTCAAATTGTCGTTCTTCAATAAAAAAGCCCCAGAGCACGAGTCCTGGAAAATGCAATCGTGAACATATTCTAAACAACCAAGAGTCCCTTCGCAGTGTCGGGTTCAAACAGCTGTGTCATCTTTCCGACCCCAGCCGTCGGGGCCCGTGGGGGACGGCGGCCCGGAGCCCAGAGCGTGCTCAGCAGAGCCACCGCCCCAGCAGGCCACCGCGTCCGGGACGCCGGGCGGCCTCGTGCAGCAGACATCAGGGCTCCGGGCGCACCCCGAAGCCCCACGAGGAGATATCGGGATGGGGGTGTCTGGCAGCGAAAGGCCTGGAGGCGTGCCGAGCTCGTCCGTGATAGCCCTCCTGGCCGGGCCGTGTGAGAAATTCCTGGTTTCGTTCCCATGGTGTTAGTGGGACCGCCAGACGTTCTGATGGTTGAATTCCTTGAGGAACAGATAGCACACATATTTTCTCTGAAAGTGGACTTTCTCCTTTGGGCTGGATCTGAACAGCTCTGCTTCCCCAAAGCCAAGGGCACATTTTCTTCAGCAGAGGGTCAACGTTGCGTGGGGCCCATGCAGTCTGGTTGGGAATCAAGAGTCGCCAGACGGCAGCTCTGGCCGCAGTCAGGGGCACCGCCTGGGCATGTGTCCAGGCCTGTGCTGCCTGCAGGAGCCCCCAGGGAGGGTACAAATGTGGGGCCCGGGAGGGTGTTGGGGGCTGGGCCCCACAGCCCATGGAGCAGGAAGGAAGCACTTATGTGCCAAAGCACCTTCTTCGTTTTTTTTTTTAAGAGAAGTCAGATATTTAAGTTTTACAATGAAATATCCTATTTTTAAGGTACTGTGGAGCCAGTAGGCCTGTGGGATAGAATTCCTAGCTTGCACCTGGAGCCCAGCGCTCATCTCACAGATGCCAGCCCCAGGCCACAGGCAGTGGAATGACCTGCTCAAGGTCCCGCAGGCTGTTAGTGATGGGGGGCTGGGGTCTGAATGCCGATGTCCCCGTGATTAGCCCGGGATTCTCTCTGCCTGTGGAGACACAAGATCCTGGGAGGGGAGTTGCTAACTGACCAGCCCACGGCACTGCCAGAGCCCCGTCCCCAATGCCCATTGCCTTAAAGCTTAAATATAAAGGGTATTTAAGTATGGGTTTTTATATATGTGACAAAATATATATTCACACGCACACACAAATATTATACTGCCTTACACCTGGCTGTGTGAGGGGACAGGAGTACCCCAGAGGCTCTGGTCCCTCCCACCCTCTCCTTGAAGATGTCACCAGATGCTCATGGGATTCCTCCAAACGGTTTAAAGCAGGGGTGATGGAAGACTTCTCTCACTGATACTTCTCAAAGAGATAAGGTAAACTCACACACCCTCTGATAAGGAGGTCAGTGGAATCCCGCAGAATGCCTGGAATTCGCTGTCCACTGAGCCTGTGCCATCCGAAGGCTCAGACCTGCCCGGTGGGGAGGCAGCCTAGGTAGGGGGCGCACTAGCCTGGGGGCTGTCGTTCTGCGTGGCTGTCCGTGGCCAAGGCAGCTCTGGCCCTCAGCTTTTCTTATTTCTAAAATAGGAAGGCTGGGCTGTTCTCTCTCTAGTCTTTTCCAATCCCAGACCCACAGCCTGCCGTGTGACCTTGTGAACATTCTGCGACTTTTCTGGGCTTTGATTTTCTTGTCTGTGAGCCACGTCGCTTACGATTCATTGAGATGACGTGGCCATGCTTCCCATGGACTCCCCACGCCCCCCAAAGGTATTTTGTTGAACACAGTGCTTGCCCCAAGTAAGAACCCGCTTGCGGAGTCAGTCTATGATCTAACACAGGAATCAGGGTGCATAGGATTGGGGATGTTGCAATGCCCACGAAGCTCTGAGCCTGCCTGGAAGCTTCGGTGTCCTAAAGTGGCAACCATGTTCTCGTGTGGAGCGCTCACAGTCTGACGGAGAGGTCGTGTGAATCATGTTTCCTCTAAAAACAAACAACAACAATGGTTCTGAACTTTTTTTTTCCTCTGAGGGCGGGAGCACCTTGAAAGACTGGTTTGAGGAGTTGGTAGAAGCTGTCTAACCTGTCCCCAGAAAAAGGCACATATGCATTTACATACTAAATTCTGCATTCAAACCCGGAGGTTTCGTGGACTTGGGGAAACCCGCCCGGGTATGGGTGGCTTTGGAATGTCTTCCTAAGTAGGAGGCGTCAGAAGCAGTGAGCCGCTGGGAGGCTGCCTGGGGAGCAGGGCGGAGGGGGAGGTTACTGAGAGGTTGTGTGTGCTCAGCAAACCTCTTCTCCTGGAGATGTGGGTGTAATTATGGCCAATTGACAGGCCGGCTGGAGATCTTCCTGCCACTGTCCTTGGACTGGCATACATTCTGAAATTCTGGTCTGCGGGGGACCCCCGTTTACAGAAGTACAGAAGAACAGCAATGACAGTGACCGTGACAACCACCATTAACGGTGTCCTCAGTCCTCAGACCCACCTGATGCCAAAGCTGTTGACCACACACTACTCAAAAACAGATGTATGTACAATTATTATAAAATCATTCTGCAACGGGAGAACCTCACTGCCCCTTCTGCTCTAGGGTCCCAGGTATTTCTCGGATGTGCGATGGAGCTGGAGTCGCCCTCTCTTCTCTGTCCCGGTTCTCAGCTTTCTGGTCAGTGTGTGTTTCGCCACACTTCTGGTTCTGAGATCTGTGTCAGTCAGGGTGCAGAGAAACAGGTCAGTGGGAAACATGGAAGATTCAGTGCAAAGGAGATGGCCTGTGTGGTTGCGGGAGGAGGAAAGTCTGAATCTGGGGCAGGCCATCGGTGGTGGGGGAGAGGGACCCTCGGCACAGCCGAGGCCTTGTCTACAGGGGGTTTACTCCTCGTCTGGGAGGCCTTAGCTCTTCTCTTCCGGATTTTCAACAGGTTGGGTCAGGCCCCCCCAGATTACCTAGGACGATCTTCCTGACTCGAAGTTACATTCCTTATGCAGAGTCACACAAGCTTGGGGACCTTGATCACATTTACATTCGCAGCGATACCTAGATGGATGTTTGAGTCACTGACGACTGTAGCTTAGCCTGCTTGACAATGAAACTGACCATCCCAGTCCATCCTTCATGAGCTTGGACCCATCTAGTCTCCTTAGCCTGTAGTTAATCTCCAAATGCCTAACATGACACAGCTCTCCTGTGTACTCACCCTCTCTCCAGAAGCGGAGGGAAAGTCCTAGTGTGATGTTTACTCTTCTGTTGATACCCTGTATTTATACTGTGACAGAAAGTTATGATCAGTTCATCTGTGTCAGATGGTAAAAGAGGAAGTAAGCAAGAACACAAAAATATCTGGTCAATATGTATACAAACATATTCATAACAAAATACGGAACAAATACAACAATTAGAGTCCTCTTCTGCAGCCAGTCGCCAAGTCGTAGCTGGTGCTTGCAACTGCCTTCTTCCTCTACCCATAAGCACTCCCTTCACTCCTGGCAAGCATCTCAGCTGGTGGTGG
The DNA here is from genome assembly GCF_024610735.1 of Ursus americanus. Lineage (NCBI taxonomy): Eukaryota > Metazoa > Chordata > Mammalia > Carnivora > Ursidae > Ursus > Ursus americanus. The sequence continues at coordinate 74,364,442 of NC_142137.1, read as the reverse complement.
TTCTTACCTGGTTCATTCCTGAAGGGTCTTGGCCGTTCCTAGTCCTCCTTGAATTGAGTTGTTGTGGTTTGCCACCCATCTGAAGGTATGATTTTCAGGACATGGTAGTCCCAAGAGACACCTTTAGGTATCTCTTGCATTCTAGACACATCCCTTCTCACCCCCATTTGAAGTGGTGGCTCAGTATCCCCTTAGTGGTCAGGATCACTTACCCCAGCAACACAGGACCCCCCTCTATGCCTGTGGAGTCAAGGCAGGAGGGGCTTAAAGTGGCCGGATGGCGGCTTAAACTTCCAGTTCAATGAAACCATTGTTGTGTCTCCTGGTGGAAGCATTCCTCCCTCTGGAACTAAGACCTCTAGACTAGTAGACCCTAAAAGTGTGGGGATGGAAAGCAAACATTTGGCAGTGGGTAGCTAGGGTGTGAAATAGGGCAATTTCCTCTTTTTCTTGCTGTTGATGAAGATAAACACATTTGAACTTTTCTTTTGAAGGCAAGAAACAGACGGAATTTACCAAAAATAGTAAATACGTGGGCATTCCGAAACCAAAAAAAGTAACCTGAGTCCTTTGGATGTCTGCTTTCTTCCTTCTGTATTGAACAGTGAGAGCGGCTCCATCCTATTTCCAGCCACATGTACATGTGGCACTCAAATCTATTCAGTGAAGTGTCTGTATCCCAACTGGGTAATTTACATTTCACTCACTTAATATTTCATTCACTTATTCATTTACTCATTCACCCATACATTCATTCATTTACTCATTCATTTATTCAATAAACATTTATTGAATAAAACAATGTGCCAAGCTTGGTTCTAGGTGCAGGGCATGCCCCTGTGAAGACAATATGAATATTTTTGCCCTCAGAGAGTTTGCAATCAAGTGCATTTTAAGGAAGTAACTCCTAAGCTCCTGACCCCCAGAGCTTACAGTGAAAGGATTAGAAACTTTGATCTCCACCTGCACTTAGCCATACCTCAAGTTGCTTCCATTTGGAAGACAATGCAGTCACCAGTGGAGGGTAAGTCAGAGCATGATGATGATAATATTTCACTGGAGGCGTGTGTTAGCCTTTCTCCTTAAGGAACATGACAGGAACTTTAGATTTGAGAAGTTTCCCAAAACTTATCTTGGCTCCTTGAGAACCAGAATGATACATTTCTCCTTGGAATAAAGAAAATACATTAACAAAGAAAAGAGAGAAACCATATGATCTCATAGATGTGGAAAAGCACTCGACAAACTTCATGATAAAAATGTTTGGTCATCTTGGAATAGTAGAGAATGTCCTCAAGTTGATAAAGAGAATAAATGAAAAATCTATAACAAACATCCTGTTTCTTGTAAAATAATAATTATTCTCTCTTGAGATAGGGAACAAAGATGTCCTTATCACTTCTATTCAACATTTTGTTAGAGGTTTCAGATAGCTCAATAAGGCAATAAACAGCAAATGACATAAAGCCAAAAGTGAAATAAAACTTGTTATTCACAAATGACACTGATGGCACATATAGAAAACCCTACCGAATATACAAAACGCATTTCGAGACTAGATGAATTCAGAAAGTCACAAGATATAAGGTGAATAATGAGAATCGGTTGCATTTCCTTAAACTAGCAATGAACAATTGGAAAATTAACAAAAAAAACCCAATCCTACTATTGAAAATAGCATCAAAAACATGAAATGCCTAGGGATAAATCTAGTGGAATATATGTAAGTCCTTCCCACTGAAGAATAGAATACATTGCTGACAGACATCAAAAAAGGTCTAAATAAAGGAGAGATGTACCACGTTCATGGATTGGGATACTCGGTATCATTAAAATGTTAATGAGATTCAACACAATCTCTATCAATGTTCCAGTACGGTGTTCTTTTTTTTTTTTATGTAGTAATTAGCAGCATGATTCTATATGTTATTTGAAGATTCCAAGGACCCAGAATAGCCAAAATAATTTTGAAAAAGAACACATTTGGAAGATTTACACTGCCTGAATCATGACTTACTACAGAGCTACAGTTATCAAGACAGTTTGGTATTGGCAAAAAGATGGACATGCAGATCATGCAACAAAATAAAGTGCAGAAATAAATCCATACATTATAAGGTGCATTGATTTTCAACTAGTGCCAAATTAATCAAATGGAGAAAGCAAAATCCCTTTAAACAAATGTTGTTGGAACAACTCCACATCTGTATGGAAATGAAAAAGAAACTTGACCTCTTTCTTTCTGTATACACATAAATTAATTTAAATGGAGCACAGACCTAAATATAAGTTTCAGAACCATAAGGCTTCTAGAAGAAAATACAGGAGAAAATCCACATGGTTCTGAGGAAAGCAAAGATTTCTTACACAAGAGGCTAAAAGCACTAACTAGAAAGAAAAACATGACAGATTGAACTTCAGGAAAATTAAAATTTTCTGTTCATCAAAAAATACCTTTAAGAAAAAGGATGGGCAAGTCATAAACTGGGAGAAAACATTTGTGGCACATGTAGCTGGTAGCTTGTATGCAGAATATATAAAGTTCTCCAATGAATCAATAGTAAAAGATGAATAAACCAATGTAAAAGGAACACAAGACTTGAACTGGGCACATCGGTAGTGAGCATGGAAATGTCCACATCATGAATCCTCACAGAGAGCCCAATCAAACGCGGTGGAATGCGCTTCACACCCACTGGCACAGATGGTGTATCGCGGCCCTGTGAGCTGGGACAGCCGTGTTGAAAACCCTTCACAGTTTCCATGTGAGTTAAACACATCTTTCCTATGATCTGGGCATTTACCCAAGTGAATGAGGATATGTGTCTATCAAAAGACTTTGTTGGGTGAGCAAAACAGCTCAAACCAGAACCCAAGTTCCTGTAGCTGAGAAACAGAGACGCGCGCACCCACCGGGACGCTGCTCAGAGCGACGACTCCCGCCACAGCACCACGGCGTCTCGAGCACAGCGGTTAAGGAGCCAAATATGGAGGACTGCGGCCTGTTGATCCCCGGGCGCCAGGTCCGAACGAGCAACGCTGGTCTGCAGGGATAGAATCGGGCATTTGGTCGGAAAGGCGCAGAAGGGAACTCTCCAGGGGGATGGAGGTCGTGCTCCAGGTCATGCTTTGCATGCATGCGGGGGCATGACCGTGTGAACACACACCGAGCATAGAAGGCCAGTGTTTCATTTATGCGCACAAAGAGAGAGAAAACGCATTTGTGCTTTAGCTCCTGCCCCTCCTTGCACTGACCCTCCCTCCCCCTTGAGTGGCTCACCTGTCCCGTCCGGGAGGGACCCTGGGCCCAGCCTCTGGAACCTGCTAGCTCTGCTCCCTGTGACTTTGGGCAAGGATTTTGGAACCAGACTTTCCTCCGTTGTTAATTGGTTTGAGACCCCCCTCCGTTCGTATTTCGCGGACACATTTGGAAGCTGTCCTGGGGCAGCATATGTTGGGCCCACGGACCCCAGGGTGTGAAGATGTGGCCCACATTCCAAAGCACATCCTGAAAGATGGCCAGACAGTGAAGTCTCCCTCTCGTTTCATAGACATTCTCCAGTCTTTGAAGGGCACACAATCATCGTTGAAGGAAACTCACAGACCAAAGAGAGCACCTGGAGGGGTCCCTGAGCCCTGAGACAGCCCAGCTGCCACTGTAGGAGTTTCTAGACCCTTTACAAAGCACAGAGCTTCCCCTAAAAATTCTGATTACATCGTGCACACCGTGTCGGCACACTTCCATTTAACATAGAGCAGAAAGAAATTCCCCGTGCGACCGATTAAGGTCTTGCAAGACAGATTTTAACTACGGCTTGGTGTCCTTCCCAGAAAGGCAGGTGGGAGGGAGTCCGGGTGCCCCCGCAGGGGCGGTTTTCAGCCCTCACCGGCTGGTGTGGCTCACTGAGGACTGCGGGACACAGGAGGGAGCAGCGGGGCTGCTGAGACATGAGGGTGCTGGGCGGACTCCGTGTCCACCGGGAGCACTGCCGGGGCCCAAGGAAGCAGAGGCCAACTCCCCTTCTGTCCCGCTCTGAGGTTGTGCACGCTTTCCTTAGGGAGCGTTCAGTGAGGGCACAGGCGCAGGGCAGGTGGCCGGCCAGCCACAGGCTGCAGGGAGGACAGGAGGTCCCCACAGAGGCCCTCCAGCTGCGGGTGGAGACAGCTCTGACTGTGTTTCCGCACTGCCAGTCTTGCTGCTCGGCATCCTGTCCTGCGGGAGGCCTGGGGGGCCTCTCCCTGTTTCCATTGTGTGTGGAGCGCGGTGCCCCCGCCCAGGACGGAAGCGCCACTTTCTGCATAGACTTCATGGGACAGCACTGGGCAGACAGCCGTGGTGGCGGTGGGTGGGATCATGGGTGGGATTGTGGGGGCCGGGCTGGGCAGGGCTGCAGGGTCCGGCCAGGGCTGCAGGCGGGATCAGTAGCGGGGCTGCTGGGAGAGGCTCCTGACCCTCTGAGCCTCCCTCTCTCCGGACAGTCCTCTGTCTGTTCCAGGGAGTGTGCATGTGGAGTCAGGGAGGACAGCAGTCCTGCGCCAGCCCCCGCCTGGGGAACGCCTGCCCGGGGAACAGTCTCTTCGCGGCTGACACACTGCGCACTAGCTCCTCTCCATGGGAGCGTGTTCCTCACACTCACGGCGGGTCCTCGAGAATCGCAGGGAAGGTCTGAGCGGGGGCGAGGCACAGGCTCCTGTCAGAGCCCGGCATCTGGGAACCTGTGGCTTGTGCCAGGACCTTGCGCTCTGGTCGGGCAGAGAGCTCAGCCCTCTGCGGCTCAGCTGCTTTCCCTCAGCACAGAGAAGTAATTGCATCCCTCAACCGCTGCGAAGAGGCACAGGGACCGTCGTGAGCATCTGGAACGTGGTGGGCCCTTCTGTGTTTCCTGCCTCACGGACGGGGCAGTGCTCAGCGAGGCCGTGGTGTCCAGGAGCTCACTCAATGCTGGGGTCACCTGTGTTGGAAGAGAAGACGGTATCCACAGTGTGGCTTTTTCTTTTATTTTTGCACTGTGAAAGTTGAAAGGTCGTTTTGCTAGGAAGGGATATCTTGGCGAGAGTTTTCTAATCACCGGCAAGCTCTTCTGGAAACATCTGTCCTTTTGCTGAGGTGGGGATTCAGGTCTTTCCGTGAAGCACGTGGAGCAGCACCGTAAACAGAAATGGCTCTTACAACTGCAGAGCTCGGCTTTCTGAAGAGCGTCAGGAGGCCGAGGCGGGAGGGACGAACGCTGGCTCAGCCTCGAGCCTGGCTGACCCCCCTGGTATAGGAACAATTGTTAGCACCGCAAGAGTGCGGCCTTGTCATGCAGGCTTCGGAGCCCGCAAAGCCACGTCAGGATCCGGGTCACTGCGGCCTGTCCGTCCGTCCCCACGGCAGGGTCACAGGGTGCCTCCATCGTGGGCAAAACTTTCAGGGTCAAGAGGTGTCCTGAGTATCGTAGCGAACAGACATGGATTCCAGGACTGTGCGTGACCACAGAGGGGAAAGGGCATGAAATGCACCCCCAGGCAGGCCGGTTAACTCGAGGTTCAGGGAAGACGGTGGGGGTGGGGTGCCCCTTGGGACAAGCAGAGCAGCCATCCCAGAGCTGGGCCTGTGGGGCTTCCCGCTATTTCCCACTATCCCTTGGGGACCCCAGACGGCGGGGGAGGTGGTGGGCTGGGGTGGGGGCAAGCTCCCTGTGGCAGGACTCTGAGCACCCCCTGGGGTCCCTCTCACTTGTCATGATCCTAGGAATCATGGAAACTCTCCAGGCTTCGCGTCCTCATCTGTAAAATGGGGACATGTAATGTTGCCAGCTTCTCAAGGACATGTGCCCAGTGGAGAAGGCCGGAGGTGTCCGGTGAACAGAGGGTGTCTGCCCTGGGGACAGAGCCCTCCTGTGCCCTGGGGCCCGCATGTCACCCCCTGCACTGACCTGAAACTCACTCTTAGCTCCAGCTAAATAAACTCCCTCAGGGAGAACTTTCTCTTACCCCTCGGTGTCTGGCACTTACCACAGTGACTGGTATACAGTAGGCACTTATGAAAGGCTCAGTCAGGCATAAATGACCTGACCACACAAGGACCAACTTCGGAACTGTTTGCATGCACACAGAGCCGCTGCTGGTGGGAGGGTCTGGTCCTGCCCCTCTCCCTGGGATCCAGGTCAGGGGCTGCTTCACGGGAGACCCCCAGCCTCCCTCTGACGGTGGGTGGGTGGGAACCCCTGTGCTGGGGCCCCTCCCAGCCCAGCAGCCAGGGCGTGTGCAGGGCTCACTGTAGCTCAGGCCCCAGGAGGACCGCCTTCATCCTATCCCAGCTGCACACGGAGCCCCGGTCCCCCAGACTGCTGTGAGGGCTCCCGGGCGCACCCTTGGTACCCACTTTGTTCATGTTCCCCGGGATCCGAAGCGCAGTTGTGTTGGGGGTGGGGGTGGGGGGAGAAGCCTTTGCAGTCAGAGGCTGGCTGGGAAGCAGTGTTTGAAAAGGCTGTCATTAAACCCAAATGGCCCAGGGGCGTGGGGAGTTCAGGCGCGGGGCACCGAGAGGTCAGGTTTGCTGTGGCTTACGGTTCTGCCTGGCCTGGAACCTCTCCCTCCGGGGCATGGCACGTTCCTGCAGGAAGTGGCACAGTGCCCAACCCGGATCCCAGGGCACGGCGGAGTTCAGAAAGGCAGAAAATCGTCTCCCAGGAATGAATTTAGGCCATTGTTTAAATCAACTGTTTGGTCAGAAGCCCCACACTTGTCCAAACACTGGGAGAGGGGCGGGGGTCCACAGAGGGAATCAGCAAGAGGGGGGTCAGAAGCTCCAGGCTGGCGAACACTTCCTTAATCAGCATCAGCCCCTCTGAGGTCCGAGGGGGCTGCACTGGGGTCGGAGGCCCAGGGGATCTCTTGAGCGCACACTGCCCTCCGGCCCAGCCATCTGGTCTGTGCACCTGCAGCTCGTGCCCAGGAGAGTGTCCCGCGAGTTGCCAACCCGTGGAGGGACTGTGCGCACCCGGGTTTCCCGCTGGGGACCACATCCGGGAGGCTGGCCTTGCAGGTGACAGACGGCCCAGGTGGCACAAGGAAGATGGTGGATTGTCTCCGGGCAGGTGGCTGTGGGAGGAAGGGGAGGGAGTGAGCCAGGATTGTATTAGGATATAGAATGACGGAATCGAGGCTGCTGGGGTCGGAGAGAGGGGAGAGTGAGTCCCAGGTTTCTGGTTCCAGCTGTGTGCATGGGAGGAGATCACGGTGGGGTCAGGGAGGTGACGCGCGACCCTGCCCTGTGCGATCTGAGATGACTGGGGGCGGGTGAGGACAGTCCAGCTAGGAAGTGTGTCTGTGGGGTGATGCCCATGAAGAGACCGGGCTAGTGACCCACCTGAGATCTCTGATGGTCCCAAGGGCTGCATGAAGGGTAAGGATGGGCAGTGAGCCCGGGGGAAGCAGAGTGTCCATGAGGGGTCCTGCGGGAGGGCGCGGGGTCTGAGGATAGGGCACCTGCCCCGCTGCCGTCTTGGCGATCGTCAGCTCCCTCCCACACTGGAGGCGCTGTGTCTCCAGGGCCACAGCAGCGTCCACAGCGACTGGAGCTCGTGGCTGTTTATTACGCACGTGAACTTTACAAGCAACATCTTTGAATGTTTTCTGCGTCACTGCGTCTTTGAAACAGGACAGTGAGGAAGAGATAGGAAGGGGAGGGGTCCTTTCTGCGTCCGTGTCGGCCTCTCTGGGCCGCCCCACATCCTGCCGCCAGGGTCGGAATGCGGCCTGCAGGAACTTCCGAATGTCATCCCCGCATGGCCGCCGACTCGGGCTCAGTGCTGATTGATAGTCGGGCCCCATTTAAACACGCGTTCTGGGCGTCAGTATTGATATTTGAAGGCTCTAAACACCACAGACTTACAGAAGATCCGAGGGTAGTTTTCAGTCCCGCCACCCTAACTAGGCCCCGCCCCAGGCCAAGCTCTGTTAGCCTCGAACAGCATCTGGGTGTTTGACATCATCAGGCTGGAAAGTTGTCCTGTAAAATCACCTTTCCTCAGCCCGGGGTGACTTTTTTTTTGAACTCATGGTGAATTCTAGCCAAACAAGCAGCTGTGAAATCTGGAATCTCCCATTTCTGCTCTTAGATGAGGGTCTGTCTTCGCAAGGCTGGGTTCACGAAAGGGGCCCAGCCTGCCTCGGGCTTTTCACTAATATATTTGCAAATGAGAAGAGAATTGCCAAGCAGGGCTCCAATTTGCTCCGCCAATCATCCTGGATTTTCTCTTTGCATTTCCTATCGAGACAGACAGATTTTCACGGTGGAGCAACTTTTGGCTCAATCCCCAGCGCAGTGAACAGATAGGCCCTGGCGGCCGGGGAAGCCGCGCACACAGCATGTCTGCTACGTGGGGCTCTGGGAGAAGGCCGCCGGGGGCTCGCCTCGCTCTGTTCACAGCCCTGGACAGTCCCTCACGGAGCCGTGCAGATGACAACGAGGGCTTGGGCCCTCGAGTCTGCTCTAGGCCACCCCCACCCAGAGAACAGCCGAACCCTCAGTAAACTATGGTTCTCAGATAAAGGGCCGCAGAGGCAGAGCTCAGCTGCATGGCCCAGCCCGGGCCGATGGCGGGGGGGCTGGAGTGGCCTGAGCGCGGCCGACTGGCGGCCCCCAGCCCCTAGTTCTTGTTTTCCTCTCCCAGCGGACGGTCTTGCTTCTATGTCCGTGGGCCATCTGGGCAGCCTCTCTGTATGTCTTGCCCCTTGTAGACGGGGACTGTAATGACGCCCGGCCTGTGAACAGTCAGCAAGGTCGTGGACGCTAAAACCCTTCCCAGGAACTGCTCTACGTCAACTGTAGGGAAGTCATCATGGTGGGAAGCTGCTGTATTGTGTTATTGCGGAATACCAGTTTAAGATCACCAAAACCGGAGACGAACAAGGTTCCCCGACATGGCAAGAATTCCCAAGAAAAGAAACTAAGTGGGAAACCTGAGCCCATGAGACATCCAAACGCAGTAGGAGGTTATGTGAATCGGGAGTCACAACACATTGTAATGACGCAGATGGAGACCCCAGCTCCAGATCTGTTAGTGAGGGACATTGTAGATTACTTAATAAATGGTATTGGGACAATCATTTATTTTGGGGGGGAAGATCCCAATTTGCATTATTTGCAAAAGTAATTTTCAGGTGAGAAATTGAGTGTTGTGAGAACAATTCTAAAACTGATGAATGAAAATAAATGACTGGGGTTTTGGTTGTCAGGGGTGGAAAGGCCTCCCTCATTCTCTCCCTCTCCCTCTCTCTCTTTCTCGGTGTACAATTATCTGTATTTTAATGATGGAGAAACCAAGGCTTGAGGAGATTGAATGATTTTTAGTTTACTTATTTTATTTTATTTTGTGTTATGTTATTTTATTCCAGTACAGTTAACATGGTATTATATTACTAGAAAGTCCTTCTTAACCTCAAAAGACAAAGAAATCAAAGATTGGTAAATAACCACAACAAATTTTGTTGCAGGGCGCGTGGGTGGCTCAGTCGGTGAAGCGTCTGCCTTGGGCTCAGGTCATGATCTCGGGGTCCGGGGATCCAGTCCCGCATCAGGCTCCTTGCTCAGCGGGGAGCCTGCTTCTCCCTCTGCCCCTTCCCTCCTCATGCGCTCTCTTGCCCCAGTCTGCATTCCCACCAACAGTCCAGGAGGGTTCCCCTTTCTCCACATCCTCGCCAACATCCGTTGTTTCCTGTGTTGTTGCTTTTCGCCATTCTGACAGGTGTGAGGTGGTACCTCGTTGTGGTTCTGATTTGCATTTCCTGATGATGGGTGATGTGGAGCATCTTTTCACGTACCTGTTGGCCATCTGTATCTTCTTTGGAGAAATGTCTATTGGGGTCCTTTGCCCATTTTGTAATCAGATTGGGTATAATAATAATAATTATTATTATTATTTTTGCTATTGAGTTATATGCACTCTTTATTTTTTGGATATTAGTCCCTTTTCAGATATGTGGCTTGCAAATATTTTTTCCCCTTCCATAGGTTGTCTTTTTCCTTACTCGATGGTTCCTTCAGCCGTGCGGAAGATTTTGTTTGGTATAGTCCTGCTTATTCATTTTTGATTTTGTTGCTTGTGCTGTAGACGTCACATCCAGACATCACTTCCAAAACTCACGTCGAGGAGATTTATTCCTATTATCCTCTAGAAGTTTTGGGGTTTCCAGTCCTGAATCCACTTGGAGTTCATGGTTTTGTGAGTGGGGTAAGATAGGGGTCCATTTCATTCTCGTGCATGTGAATATCCAATCATCCCAGCACCATTTATTGACCAGACTGTCCTCTCTCCATTAAGTATTCTAGGCTCCCTTGTCAAGCATTAGTTTACAGTAAAGAACAGCCAACTTTTTATCAGAGCATTTCACTGTATCACTTAGATTAGATTCAGATGCCTATGTAGCAGAAAACCCACGTCAGAAAGACAGAGTTTATTTCTCTTTCACATAAAATATCTAAAATGAAACACATTACTTACATAAGATAAACCTGGAGGTAGGCTGTCTAGGGTTGGTTTGTTACACCTCCCTTTCCCCGTTATTAAGGACCCAGGTCTTTTCTGTCTGCAAAGTTCCTCATGGTTGCAAGATAGCAGCTGCAGCTGGGGCCATCACATCTCCATTCCATCCAGCTGAATCAGCCCTCTTTAGTCAGCTTTCCTGGAAGCCCTGCCGGCAGCTTCCTACAGCTCAGATCCTTACTGCAGGGGCTGGGAAGTACGGTTTCACACAAGGCAACTTCCTGCCTCCTGGGACCCCAAGGAAGACAAGAATGGCTATTCAACTCATGTTAGAGGGCACAGGAGTGAGCTCCTGACTCGTGTGAGGTAAGAAGCATCTCCCCTTTCTCTGCACCTCACCCCGTTTCCCCTGTCCTTCTGGACTCCTCTTGGACTGCCCCTGCAGGAGAAGCTGGCCTCCATGGGTGTGTGGAGTCCTTGCACACTATGGCCTGTTTGTCTGCACCGTCTGGCTGCCTGTCCGGCCTCACTGGCTCGTCTGTGCCGGTGTACCCAGCGCCGTAGCAGAGCCTGCCTGAGCCGGGGGTCCGCAGGCCTCTGCGGGCGTGTGCACTGTACCCACGGGGGCACCACAGCTCTAAGCAGTGCCCTCCCACGCTCGCACCGTGGGGAGGCCTGCCTTCGCCTGTTACCTGGGTGAAGGCAGAGGGGAGGACGGGGCCCAGGATGCTCCTGGGACAGGCTGCTGGGGGCAAATCAGGGAGACTTTACCAGAGTCCTTTTTTGGGTTTGTTTGTTTGTTTGTTCTAAACACTATGATTTAGCCAGTCTACCTCTCTACTGATCACTATCCCGCTGGGGTAATGACCATCTTTTTCTTAACAGAAGGATATTTTTGACTACGAGGTATCTTCTGAGATGATTTTAATTGGCCGGAAATGACAAGGCTGTGTGTTTAAAAACAGGTGGAGCAGGGACCATGGCCCTCGCCTGCCAACACGGCGATGAGAAGAATGGTACCAGCAGGGGAAGCCCGGGGAAGCTAGGCGGCCAGGCCAGGGCCGTGGCATTACCATACCCTGGCCGCCTCTTTCCAGAGTAACTATGGCGTTTTTGAGGGTGCTGTTAAGTATGACAAAGCAAAAATTCATTTCCAATCTCGTCGCCTTGTACTGACCACTGCTCATGTTGGGTCAACGTTTCAGAGATTTCTCAAGGCAGCTGTTTCTGTCGGAGAGTAGATGGAAATCATTTTACAGAAATAAGATCAGTGATTTTTAAAATATGCCACTTAATAGATTCCATATTACTTGTAATTAATAAAAAAATTAAAAGAAAGGAAATATATGTTGATACATATTTTTTAAATAAGTGATATTAGTTCTTAAAAACCTAGAGGATCAAAGAAAGAAGCTAAGAAATTGGGGTTAAGGTCAAGTTTCTTTTTTAAAATTAAAACCTTGAGCATTGTAACTTTAAGAAGTCCTACTGATGCCCCTGTATCCATGTGCACCGCCCCCCCCCCCCCCCGCTGCCCCCAGCTTGCGTGGGTGACGCCTCGTTTGCAGGCTTGCGTGTTCTGCACCCGCCGTGGCCCCTGCACGCAGTTCTGGTCCTTTCTACATTCGAGAGGTTCAGCGACTTTTTATTCCAGCTTTTTCACTCTTAAGTTTTAAAATACTTTTGATTCAGTTGGCGGATGGCTGAATTTTCGACGTCAAGTATTTTTTTTGAGAAGGCTTGGGTTGCTCTGCCAGCCGAATTCATCTGGGGTTGAGAGGCTGTGTGATTCTTGGGTAGCCTGACCCAAGTGGGCTATTCCAGAACCTTCTGGCACCCAGTGCTGCTGGGAGAGCCTGAGGCCGGCCCTTTTTCCCCGGGGTAGCCGACGCAGACAGCCGCCCTCCTGTCTGGACACTCAGACGAGGCACCGTTCGTCCTTGAAATCCGTTACGTCACTGTGATGGGTCTCAGTGACCAATGCTTGTGACCGAGTTTTCCTGGAACAAGAGAAAGTGTCCTTTTTATCTGCAGATGTGGTTTTTCCTTCACTTCAGGAAAATCATTTCAATTCCATGAACGTCTTTCTTGTCTATTCATTCGTGTTTCTGACACACCGATCACCCTTCTGTCTGGCTTCTCTCCGTGTCTAAGTTGAACCACATGAAATTGCCATTTTTGACCGTTTTTAAACTTGCAAATACGGCGTTTTCTCGTGTTCAACGGAACATTCTTTCTCGGTGTTGCTCTTGTGTTCATTCTCACTGTGTGAGTATCTGAGCACGGCCGGGAGCCTTCTCTCTTAGTGGCCAGGGCTTCCCTGTGGCCCGGGCATGGGCATCCCTTCCCTAATGATGACTTACTGGCTCCCATCTGTTTCCACATCTCTGGACTTTCATTTTGTTCTGTTGTCTTCTTTCATCCTTCAATTCTCTGTGATTTCTTACTCTATTTTTAGCTAAATTTCAAATAACTGGTTATTAAAACTTCTTTTCCTATTTCTTGGAATATGTTTTAAGAGTAGGCTTGACCTCTGTATTTCTCATGCGATTTCCCTTTCCCGCTTCTCTTTTTTCTTTAAAGCTGGGATGTGTTGAACAGTGCCCATGCCTCCCTTCTCCTTCGGTCAGGCTGACCCTCCTCCCCCCTCCCTCCCTCCCTCCCTCCCTCACTGCTTCCTCCCTCCCCTCCCCCTCCCTCCTCTCTCCCCATTCCCTCCCCCTCCCTCCTCTCTCCCCATTCCCTCCCCCTCCCTCCTCTCTCCCCATTCCCTCCCCCTCCCTCCTCTCTCCCCATTCCTTCCCCCTCCCTCCTCTCTCCCCATTCCCTCCCTCCCTCCAAGCGGGCAGCTCTCTCACAGTCCTCTCTTTGCCTAAACAGAACAGGAAGCTTCCCCTGGAGGGCTGGGTTCTGCATCCTACCTGCTCGGGGCTGCTTGAAGGCGTCCCTGGGAGCGAAGGGGGTGTGTGGAGCTGAAACGTGTTCTTGTGTTGGTGCAGTTGTGTCAAGAGCTGAGGGTCATTATTCCAGCAGGCTCCCAGCACAGCCTCTTCTTCAAGCGGGTTCCCTCTGGTTCTGTCAGGATGGGGCTCCCCCCAGGCAGAGCCTCACCTCCTGTCCTGAGCTCTGCTCCTGCAGGTCGCCGTGTTCCCACTCCTGTCTCTCCCCCCGCGTCCCCGTCAGCTCTGTCTCAGGCTGCTCTCTGTACGGTGGCTGGGCGGTGGTGGGATGTGACGTTTGAGCCCGGGATGCGTGTCATACATTTTCCGTAAACTGCCCATTGGGTGTTTCTTTTCAAATTGAGATTTATTAGTGAAGCTGTTCAGAAATTTGTCCACTTACTCTCTTCTCTGAGATTTTGTTTCTTGGGGTCGGAGCTGTTTGTCAACGTTTACACTTTCTGTCCCACCACGTACTTCACTTTAAAAGATCATGGCCTGAGGGGCGAGAGGGGGCGGTCGTCCATTGACTCTGGTTTTGGCTCAGGCCATGATCTCAGGGTCTTGGGATAGAGCCCCGAGTCTTGTTCTGTGCTCAGTGTGGAGTCTGCTTGGGATTCTCTCTCCTTCTCCCCCTGCCCATCCTGGTTGTGTCCCCCTACCTGTAAAATACATAAATACATCTTTTTTAAAAAAAAGATAAGGGCGTGAAATTATAGTCTTCTCTTCTGTCAATGTTACTATTGTGCATTGGACTGGTTTTTCCTTATTGCTTCTTGCTGAAGTTTTGCAGGCTGGTGGTTCTGTGGCCTGGGGTTATTTGGGGGGGGCTTAATGTGTTTAAATAACTTAAAATTTAAGGTAATTTCTGTAGTGGTCAACTCCTAGGCCTCCTCTTTGGGGCATCTGGCACTCTGGATGATTCCCTCCCTGAGCCTCTCCCCACATGCCCCCCCCAACACTCCTCCCTCCGTGGTGGGGCTTCAGCCCCTCTAGACGCCGATGCCCCTCCGTTCTATCCTGGGGGGGCTTCCCACTGCTCTCTGTCTCTCCTGGGATGGCTCACAGGTGTCTGTAAGGATTTCTGGTTCATTCCAGCCCGTGGATTCCACTCCCCAATGACTCCTAAGATTGCAGGCCTCCTGAGCCCCCCACACCCCAGCTTTACCGACTGTCACGTCTGCGCCTGAGGCCTTGTGCTATGTCACAGTCTGTGTCTGTTTCTCTCGCAGGTGTAGACCCCGTTGAGAGGGGGATTGTTCTATTTTGTTCACTGATGTGCCTGGCACATAGTAGACAGTAAGTAGGCACTGAATGAACACACACTTACAAACACATGCGGTAAGTCATGATGGAAATAAGCTCCAGAAAAAAGTCTGGATTCCAACCCAAAGTCTCCTGTTCATGTGACAGCTCTGTGACTCGAGCCCTGACCTCTCGCCGCCATTACCCGGGCATGATACTCTGTGGCTGAGGTCACATGTGCTCTCGGAGCCCCTGCCTGCTAGTAAGGGGCCACCCAGGCTGGAAAAACAAGCAGAAGTAGGGAGATCCATGCATGGTGAGTTACAGGAGAAGTGTCTGCACCCTCAACCCCCCCAGGGAGGGGAGACCACCCGCCCACACCTGTCAGATGGGACTCCCAACAGCAGGGAGCCTGTGGGTGCTGAGTCCTTGGTGGCCCCAAGCCAGTGGCCTGCCCTCTCCACGAACACCCGTCTGTCCTGTGCCGTGGCCACCCTCATGTGTGAAGAGTGACCATGACCTACTCAGCTGATTGTCTCATGGTGTCAGCTACTCCTCGCTTCTAGCCTCTTTCTGAACTTGTGTACCTAGACTGCACTGGGCAGCCCAGGGGTGCCGCTCTTGTAACAGTCTCCGCTGAAAAGATTGAATTTCGGAAGGTGTTAATTAGATTTAATATTCCATCTTCGTTGGGAATTTCAATGATCATGGCTCAGTGCACAGCATGCAGTTTGCATGTTGAAAACTGACTTTTCCGACTAATTTCAGTTGTGTCACGTGGGGTTTTTCCAGGATAGAATCATGCCGTCATACTGATGATTATGGTAGTTGAGAACAACACCCGCATCCCCCGAAACCCGTCATCATACTTAAATTTACAACCAGCTCTCTAGAATTCGGCCTTTCTTCCCTGGTTTGCAAGTTCCAAATGGTGAGCACTCAGCATGCGCCGTTTACAGCTTTTGCTCGATATGTGGAGAAAGAGACCCTCGTCTTCCATGCCAGCGGGCTGTGTGCCTCAAGGGGGGTGCAAAGAGGTGACAAAGTCTGTGAGGACAGCCCCAGCTTAGTGGCACTGGGTTGCTGAGGCCCTGGGGCAGCGTCCCTGCAGGGGGCATGTGGAGGGGGCTAGTGAATTCCTTAGGAGCGCGGTCCCTTTCAGTGGTTCTAGCTTGTGGGTTTGTGAAAAGCTTGTGTTGGGAGGCCTCTCCAGTGAACGTTTCCGTCGCTCCAGCTGGACGGAGAATGGGGCTGGGGCTGCGAGGGGACAAGTGCTCTCCAGCATAAGCCTCTCCAGCGGGAAGCCGAGAGGGATGCCTCACCCCTCACCTGATGCTACCGAACACCAGGGGGGGGAGGCAGGTTTGCTGGGGGCCACTTGCTCCCTGCGAGGGAGGGGCCTTCTCACCCACCTGCTCCCTCAGGAATGGCCTGCCTGCCTACATGTTCCCTGGGAATGGTCTTTCCACCTACCTGTTCCCCCAGGAATGACCTTTGCACTCACCTTTTCCCTGGGAATGGCCTCCTGACCTCCATGTTTCCCTGGGAATGGCCTTCCCATATGCTGGGGAAGTGACCTCCCAGCCAAGTTGTGGTATAACCCATGGGCTGGTTCAAGGTTCCTCTCCCCTTTAATTCAAAGGACATACTCTTTTTGAAAATAAAACTTGTGATGGGGTGCCTGGGTGGTTCAGTCAGCTAAGTGTCCAGCTCTTGATTTCGGCTCAGGTCATGATCGCAGGGTCATGGGATCAAGCCCCGCATTGGGCTCCACGCTCAGCCTGGAGTCTGCTTGAGATTCTCTCTTCCTCTCCCTCTGTTCCACCCCCCAACTTGCTCTCTCTAAATAAATAAATAAATTCTTTAAAAAAAAAAAAAAAGAAAGCTTGTTACATGTAAAAACTAGTCATTAACAGTTCTGAGTTAGCCTATTGGGGTATTTCAAGACTTTGTCCCAAGAGCACGCCCTCAGAACAAAGGGACAAAGGGGTGGTCCTGCTGCACAGACCCGGTGGGTTTTAAGTCTGCTGTCTATGTCCCTGCATTTCCTGGTCCCAGGACTGCCACGTTGTGTCTCCCCCCACACAGTTAATATGTTTCCCTAAGAAACACAGAAGGCGGTTTCCCCCCGAGGCCCTATTAGCCACCTGGAATATGGGGCAGAATGGGACACAGTTCTCTCTTCTGGTCCCTCCCTCCCAGAACCTACGAGCCCTGGTGCCCGGCCTCCCCACCACCCTCCGCTCTACTCCTACCGGTTCTAGATCCCCTCCCCATGCCCTGGGGCCCTCCCCCTCACACCTCATTGCTGTGGATGAAGGCCAGTCCTTGGGTGTGTGTGCCTTTGAAAGAGGTTTCATATGAACAAACTCTCACATCAGGAAGAGGGCGCTCGGTGAGGCCCTGTGCCCCATTTTGTAATGAGCCAATATTGTTACCACATCTGTGCCACCTGGTTGGGCTCCTGCCATCTGTTTCCCTTTTACGTTACTGGAGTTTTAATAGCTGCCTGAACTCCTAAAGCTTTTAAAACCGGGGGCTGCCGGATCTCACGTACCCGAGCACACCCCCTTCGGCGCCGAGCGCAGAGCGATGCTCTCTGAGCGTGCGGGAGTGAGTTCTGGCGGCCACCCTATGGTATTTGCACAATTTCCTCCAGGTCAGAGTCTGGAAAATCAGAATTACTGATGCGAATCACTCCAACCTCTCACTTCTTTCTCTGACTGATGTGAAGAGCTCAGGCTTTGGGGCCAGAATGACCTGGTTTAAGTCCCAGCTCCCATACTTTGGGCCAAATTTCTCAACTTCTCTGAGACCTGCTTTCCTCCCCAAGTCTTCACACGAAAGTCAAGACTGACCGAGGGCGGTTTGGACATCAGGCGAAGGCCCTGCCCTCCACATCCTGGCCGTGTGGGGCAGTAAGAGAAGTAGGCGCTGTTCGCAGCCACTGGGACAATGCCGCGTGCTCGCTCGCGTGGTCTGTTCCTAGAGCTGAGCAGGTGCGGACGTTGTTATCCTGGAAGGAAAGAAACATCACAGTGAAGCCCAGCAGGTGCTCTCCATGCCGTAAGCCAGGAAGGGTGCTCCCTGGACAAAAGGCTGGGGCTCCACATCGGCGGGTGTGTGCTGTGCTCCCTGGAGTGACAGCCAGCAGCTGGGGGCTGGGATGCAGTGGGGCAGAGGCCCTGGGTCAGCTCTGGGGTATTACCATAGCCATTCAGGTACCATCTCTGGAAGGTGGGCATCTTTCCAGGGGATTCCCGGAGCCTGCATTCCCCAAATGCATCACTGGTGAGTGTCCGGATGTTTTAAGGTTTTGGTCATTTTTGAGCGGGGACGTTCTGATACTGAGCCCTGCTGTGCCCCTGTCGGTGTGCCGAGGGGCTCACGGGGGTGTCCAGGGGGCCTGGTGCCAGCCCAATGCCAACCCTCTGCACACCGGTCGAGAGGGATCTCCTTCCTCTTGGATCTGAGGTGCCCTTGTACTTGCCGTGGCACGTGGGGTGCCTAGGCCTGAACGGACTTGCACTGGCACGGGGGCTCAGCTGCTGGAGCCCGAGCCCCCACGGAGCTGAGCCACACCTGCCACTAGTTCCAGCTGAGGGGGCGGCACTCAGCGAGGCCACCCGGCCGATCCGGCTGACCCCGAAACATGAATGTCTCCCCAGTCCCCCTCCCAGAACTGCCCACACAACGCCCAGATTTGTGAGTGAAGCAAGTGCTTGTCTTGGTCTGGTCACTGAGGTTTTGTGGTTGTCTCTTGTGGTTGTCACTGTGACAGTAGATAACCGACCCGAAAATAATACTGTTGGGTGGACACGCTCGTGGGTAGAGCATTTGGAAAGCACAAAATGCACAAAGTGGGGAAAACTCACCCTAAAGCCCACTGTGCAGAGAAAACAGTCATGAACACCTCTCCGCTCTGCACAGTTTTTGTAAGTGTATTTAGAGCAAAGCGGAAAGCACACATCTTCCAGCTGACAGCTGTTCTCCTGAGCAATGTTGGGACCCCTTTTGCTTTGGCAGCTAGGAAGCTCCCGAGGATGTTTCTGGCCCAGCTTCAGAAACAGGGTGGAGTTGCTCAGATTGCTTGCGTCTGCGAGTCTTCATTCTCATGTTATCTTATCAGGACGTTTGTTTCCTTCCCTTTCCTTTGATTTCTTTACTCATGTTTTTATTTCATTTTATAACACGCGGTATATGTAAAGTTCATCCACTAACATAAGGACACAGTGCGTGAGCTACAGAGCGGTGTTGCAACAATGCCGCGCCGGCCTTGATCTCACAGCCGAACTGCGTTGTCCCCTCCCCGCTGGCATCTTTACATCACGAGTACGCATTGCACTTCGCCCAGGCTGGGTCTAGGGCGAGCCCCGCCCGGTGGGGGTGCGGCCGGCCAGTGGGGCTGAGAGCTCCAGCCTCCCCAGAGTGATGGGCGTGGGCGGCTGTGTGGAGGGCGGGCTGCAGTGGCGGCAGGGGGGCCCCCCAGAGTCATCCTGCAACACGGTGATGGAGAGGGTTCAGAGAAGGCCCTGAGGAGGGGACATTTGATCCACAAAGTGGGAGGAACTCTCTCGCTCTTGGAGGAGCTTCTGGAAGTCTCCTGATGTCTGTCTTCAGGAGCAGAAGAGCGAGGCTGTCTCAGGGGGAGTGGCAGTGGCCCTACCAGGAATCGTGACCGTGGGGGGTGGGGGTAGTGTGTCCCACCCAGCGGGCCTGCCTGGCTGGGAGGCTCTGCTCTGTCCCAGAGTCTCCTGGGCCACCAAGTCACTGTGGAGCACAGGCTGCCCCAGGTGCTCTCGGCAGCTCCGGGCCTTGTCCTGGTGCCCAGCAGCGACCAGGAAAGGCCAGCAGACTGCCTTCCTATGCTTGCAGACGCCGGGGGACAATCCCTGCACAACACAACCCCACAAACAGCGCCTCGAGTTCCTATGGCTGCAATAGGCCCGGAGCCCTGGGCTTGTGCCGGGGAGGGGCTGGGCAGGCCTCTCTGTGGGGCTGCACTCACCCTGAGCACTTGTGTGCACGGGAGCCTGGGGCACCCGGCAGAGTCACCTGAGGATGCGGGCATCCTGGCGGGGTGGGAGGCACCAACATGCCACACGCACAGCGCCTGAGGCCGCGGAGGCCCCGGCAGAGGCTGAGGGGAGGTTAGCGCTCCTGTCCGCGCACAGCACCCAGCCACGGGCCTCTGGTCCCTTGGCTGCCCCGCGCGGCCCTGGCCCCCACACTGCACTCACACCAAGTCATGTTCACACACACACACTCACGTGCCCATAGTCATGCACACTCACACGCACTGTGCTCACACCAAGACATGGTCACTCACACACTTACACACTCACAGTCACGCACACTCATACACACACACACACACTCACATGCTCACAGTCAGGCACGTTCACACACACACACGTCATCTCTCCCTCCGACCGTGCACGGAGGCTGTACCCTTTCCGCACAGCGGGTGGGTTCTCACGGGTTGCAGTCCCCACAGGCTGTCTCCAGACGTGCCACAAGGGGCCATGTGGTACGTGTCAGCCTCTGTACGGCAAGCACATCTCAGCCAGGCTCTGCCCCCTGGGCTCAGACCTGGGGTCCCCTCTGTCCTGCTGTCCTGTCCTGGTGGGTGACCACCGTCCTCACTCACTGACTGGGGACATGCTGTGGGCTGTCCCAGGACCACATGCAGATTTGACGTCATTCCTGTTGCTTTTAACTAAATTCTTTTATCTATTTGTTTATCTATTTTTAAGATTTTATTTGCTTATTTGACAGAAGCAGGGGAGAAAGCATGCATACAAGCAGGGGGAGCTGCAGAGGGAGAGGGAGAAGCAGACTCTCCATTGAGCAGGGAGCCTGATGCGGGGCTCGATCCCAGGACTCTGGGATCATGACCTGAGCCAAAGGCAGATGCTTAACGACTGAACTACCCACCCAGGCGTCCCCAACTAAATTTTTTTTTAAAAGAGAATTCTACGTAGAAGAATATAATTTTTGAAAAGAATTTAAAGGACGAGACTATACAATTTAAATACACAAGGCTGCCCTTACACAGGAATCAAAATCCCACCGGCTTTGAGGTTTGAGGACCAGTTTTGCTCCTTAAACTGAAACTGTTTATAGACGGCTTCGTTGTATACAGTGCCGTAGAGACCAAGATGGACTTCGTCCGCCATTTTTCCTCCCTGTCGGTACTTACTGCTGTCTGAGTGTTACCCCACCCACTGGGGGTTCGCTAAGGTGAGGCGGGCTGCGTCTGTGCTGCTGTCTCCACACCCATGGAGACGGAACTCACAGACAGGATATCCTAACAGGCCTAAGAAATAACATTTTGATGGGCTGATAGCTCTTAAGAAAGCCCTTTTCAACAGAGGCACGAAGGCTCAAGCAGATGTCCACGGGTTTTCTGTCCACGGGTGACGCAGAGCGGGAGAGGCGCCCTGGTCTGGGTTCTCCCTGCAGTGAAGGTCAGGGCGAGGTCGGGTGGTTCATCCCCAAAGCCGGGTCTGGATGTTGTGTACTTGATTTTATGGTTCCAGGACGACGGGTAGATGGATTTTAGCCATGAAAGGAAATAGGTGGTACTTTCAGCTACAAGAAACAGAAACTCTGACTCAAACGGCTTTAAAAGAAAGAAGGAAATGTATTAGCTCACACACCAGGAAACGGGAAGTGTGGGTCGGGTGTGGACGTGGGTGTCATGAATCAGTCGTGTAACTGGGTTCCGCTCTTTCTCCCGGGCCGGTCTGCCCTGTTGTCAGACACCCAGGCCACCTGATCCTCCTCTGAGACGTGCCAGGCTGTCCCCGGAGGAGGCGCCTGTGAGCGCCCAGGGCTCCGAGGAGGTCCTGAATGCCAAGCCCAGAGGAGGCCCCGAGGCCCAGTCCACCAAAGCCCCCGACTGTGCGTGACGCACACCAGCGCAGAGACCCGCCCCCCCCCCCCCAGGCTGCCCGACCTACCTCCGCCCACCTCCTGCCCTGGGGAAGGAAGCCCCAGCAGGGCGAGGTTCTGATGGCAGGGAGGGACAGAACGGGAACAGAACCTCAGTTGTGTCAGCAGGGCAGAGGCAGGCATGATGGAGAGGGGGGCGGATGGCTCACTGGACCCTCTGTTCTCCAGAGAGCCGATGCCTCATGGCCAAGGACAGGCTCTCCCACCCAAAGCAGGCTCTGGACTCCAGACAGCATGGGGCAGGGGTCTCTTGCAGTCCCTCCGTGCCCCGCCAGCCTCAGGGCTGCTTGTGAAAGCCTACGTCCTGCAAAGCAGGGTCCTGTGGGTCTATCTGCACATCGCGCAGGCCGCGTCCCCTGGCGCAGCCCCTCAGCACACCGGGGTAGGGGCGGCGGGCGGGGAGCAGAAGGGAGGAGTGCAGACAGCGTGGGCTTGTGAGCTCGAGGGGGACGTGCCCTGGCAGCAAAGACGGGCCAGGTGGCTGTGTGCTCAGCAACCAGGGGTTCTCGCACCTGCTGCGGCCTTGTCCTGCATCAGGGCTGCTGCTGGCAGTGGAGACAGGAAGGGGACGTCTGCTCCACACCGCTGGACCCTGCTGCGTGGCATTTCCTGAGGACGGCCCCAGTACGTCTCTGGGGTCCGGCATCCTTCGTCACCGTACCCCAGCTTCCCGCTCTGCCTCAGCAGCTGTCTTGGACTCGTTCCCTTTCTCGAAGCCGCGGCTCCTGCCAATCACGTCCTTCGTGGTTGCCGCCTGGCACGTCCTGGCGCATCTGACCCCAGACTCCACGGGGATCTGGCCAGGCAGTTAGAGACTGTCCTGCAGGAGGACTAGTTAGAGACTAGTCCCCTCCAGACTGCTCACGACTCAGAACCCTGTCCTGCACACAGCCAGTCTCCAGAATCAGCCTCCGTTCCCACCTCAGCCCAGCACAGACTGGCCCTGGGCCCTCGGGAAGCTCGCAGTCTCAGTTTTGTAACGTGGAAAAGAAGGGGAAACAGTCACCATTTCAAGGTTGCAAAGTAGGCGCTGATTTCTATCATGACTGCGATGTGCCGAGACCTTCCATGCCCCACATACAGAAAATTCACCCTTCGTCCTCCAGACGGAGAGCCCGTGTTGGGAATCCTGCAGAGAGGGCCGTGGGCATCGGGGGCTCCTTGGTGCCCATTGTAGGGGCCTTCGGGAGATGAATGGCTATTAACCCTAAATCCTAAAAAAAGAAAGAGAGAAAAGAAGACAGAGCACGCCTACAGTGAGAAAAAGGCCGTTCACACTCGGGACAATGGCCCAGAGCAGAGGCTGGTCCATCAGCCAGATGGCATCGCAGAAAGACAGACGGTGGTCTGGGACTGCAGGACAGCCGTCCATGGACACAAACCCTTGTACTGATGGCTGATGACCACGTGGGTGTCCCCTGTTGTCCACTCGATACACACACATCCCCAGGGGCCTCGGTGTCTCATCGGACTGTGACGGGCACAGAGAAATTAAGTGATCTCCTCTGTTTTCCCTATCATGGTAAAAAACAACTTGTATATAAATACTATGAAAAATCTAATCCGTTTTGGATTTCTGAATGCTATTATATGAATAAAAATATGCTGTAGTGTATATTCAAAACTAATTCTTTCCCAACACAAAGAGAAATCTTTGCCAAGTGTGTCTTTCACAGCCTACACTCCCTCTTCCCCCTAAGAAAGACCCAAAAAAATCAAATAAAAAAGGAAGCCAGAGCTGGCGCTGTTCCGCTGTGTCAGAGTGGAGGTAATCCTGAAGGTTCTGGGTGGATAAACACACCAGCCAACCCCCGAGGTGTCCGGGTAAATCCTCTCTTATTAAAAAGAACAAGAGCAATTTTAAAACGTGCATGAATAAAACTTTACGTTACAAAAACACCCTCACTGTTTTGCATTTTCTCTCTGTACAATACACACAGGCTAGTTAAAAAAGTGAAACAATAGTGGGAAAAGATGGGAAAATACAAATGTCCATAATATCCACGGCCCTGCCCACGTCCGTTCCAAGAACCACGGTGAGCGCCTGGTGGACAACCTTCTTGTTTTGCTTCTCCTTCTCCGTGCCCAACTGGAAACAAAGCCCATGAGTGAATTCTCATGAAAATTGGATCGTGTGAGGGACGTCTGGGTGGCTCAGTCATTAAGCATCTGCCTTCGACTTAGGTCATGATCTCGGAGCCCTGGAATCAAGCCCCGTGTCAGGCTCCCTGCTCAGCAGGGAGCCTTCTTCTCCCTCTTCCTCAGCACCTCCCCCTGCTTGTGATCTGTCTCTCTCTCTCTGACAAATAAATAAAATCTTAAAAAAAAAAAAAAAAGAAAACCAGATCCTGTTATACATGTGACTCTGTTACCCCTTTTTTACTTAGTAATGCATCTTAGACACTTTGCACGTGGCCGTGTGCTCCGCAAGCCCCCATCCCCCATGGGAGGATACGGGGGTGGGCAGTGTTTGGGGCCTCCCAGGAAGAAAAGGCTTCGCTTCGCCCAGGCAGCCCCCGCCGGGGAGCCCCCTGCTCCCCGCAGGCCTGCCCTCCCAGGGCAGGGGTGAAGTACCCCGCGAAAGGAGAGCTCTTCTGCATGCAAACCTGGAGCACGAGCCCCTCTGCATTAGAAGACCCTGCAAAGGCAAGAGCTGAGATGTCCTCTGTTCTTCCCTGTTTTGGGCAGCCCCTCAAGCCACGTTCGGACCATCTGAATTGGAAACTCCGGGGCACCAGTTCCCCAGGCTTCAAGTCCGATCTGCCGCTGGCGGACCTGTGGTGAGGCTCTGGAGGTCCATTTCCAGATAATCCCTCTGTGCACCGTGCCGAGAACACGGGTTCTGAGTCTGCTGTCCCGTGTCCCAGGTGGGTGTACTCTGTATATTTCGGGGCTCCTCATCTGTTTGGACTCACTGTGGCCGTCCTGCTCTGGTTCTATTTGCTATGGTGCTCCTCGCTTTCTCCAGATTTAGTGTACTTTCATGGAAACGGTCTGTTTTTCTTTGTCCCACTTTCCCTCCTGACGCTACGGGTTACAGCTCTGTGTCTGTTCTTGCAGCACGCACGCCAAACAGCTTAGCCAGCCTGTTCCACCCAGCAGGGCCTGCAACAGTATCCACCCCCCTCTGCAGAGAACGCGGGAGCGCCGTGCACTGGCCTCCGCGGCCCCTCCTCCTCGGTCCTGCTCTAGTTCGGTATTGTTGTCACGGCTCTCCATCTTCACCCTCACTGGTTATTATTACGTTTGTCACCATTTCTACACATCTCAGGGCTCATCGCTCCTACCACACCCCATTTTAACTTCTGGCTCTAATTCTCTGCTCCCTGGACCAGAGTCTCTGGTGGGGGCTGCAGGTGGGCAGCTCTCTGTCTGGAAATGCCTTTCTCTCTCTCGCTGTTGAGCAATCGTGCCGCGCAGCACCGTTTCCTGAGAAGTTTGCTGTCAATCTGTCAGTTAAATTACTGTTATTTTTGGTGGTAGTATGTTTTTTCTGTTGTTCTAACATTTGGCCTTGGTGTGTGGCCCAGAGCTCCCGACACCCTTGTGAATCCCTCAGGAGCCAGAGCCCTAGAAGCATCTCTTGTTCTATTGAGGTGACCCTGGACGGCTCCTGGACGCGTCCTGGTCACCAGGAAGAGCTGCCAGTGTCTGAAGCTTGGACTTCTCAGCCCACCCCGGCCTCCCAAGAGAGGAGGGGGCCGGAAATGCAGTTCACCATTGATGGCGGCTGAGTGGTCGGCGGACACGAGATGTGGAGAGAGCGATGGGCTCGGAGACCGTGGACACTCCTCCCCGGGCTTCTCTTCCATCCGGCTGCTCCTCAGGCACGCCCTTCCACAGTCTCCCAGCACAGCGGCCACCCAGCAAGCGCAGTGTTTTCCGAGTTCTGTGAGCTGCCGTGGCCGCGGAATGAGATTAGTGAGACCCAAGCAGGGGCCGTGGGAACCGCCTGTCTACAGCCAGCTGGTCGGAAGCAGAGGTGACAACATTGACGTGGGCAGCTGTGTGGGGCTGAGCCCCTAACTGGTGGGGTCTGCACTGTCCAGACAGATGGTGTCACCTCAGAATGAACACCCATGGCTTTCTTCAATTCTGGAACGTGCTCAGCCATGACCTCCTAATGACCACTCTTCCCTTCTCCTCCTCACTTGTTGGGGAGCGGGTGGCATACACATGCTGGGCCCCACGTTCTATCTACCACGTCTCTTCGTCTCTCTTCTGCTCTCCGGCCTCCGTGCTCCGTTCTCGGCGATGTTCTCTGGTCCCTCTTCCCTCTGTTAATTCACTTTCATCTGATCTTTCGTTTCATACATTCATTGGATTTTGGTTTCCTTCCTTATATTCTCCTTTTCTAGACTTCGCAGACGTTCCATCTTTGGTGATGGGAGTGCTGAGGTTTCGCCGTGGGTGCTGTGCCTTACACTTGGGAGCCAGCTCTTCTGGGTGGGGCGAGGTTGGCCGAGATGGCAGGAGGAGGGCTTCTCAGGGAAGAATGTGAGTGTGCGTGGGGATGGAGAAACATGGTTGGAGTTGGAGTGACCTTGAGGGCTCCTCTCACCCAGGGCACGTTAAGCTCCTGGTTGCATTTCCCTTGGATTACAGGGAAGTAACACCACACCATTAGGACTTCCCCAGCAACAGCAGCACGCTTGTGCATACCTTAGTTGGCGGTCCCACGAATGCTCCAGAATTGCGGGAGCTCTGCTCCGTGAAGCCGTCCCGAGAAGCAGGACGGTGTGGCAATGCCGCCTTCAACGCGTGACTTCCAGTGGGGGAGGGGGTGAGTGCGTGCCGGGAGCAGAGCTTTCCTCTCGGGACCCTCGGCGTTACGTGTCACCGTGAGAACTCGGTCTCGAGGGATCATGGGCTCCCGGAGCGGCGAGGCGTGGGAGCTGCAAGCCTGGCCGCGGGGCCCCCCTACGGCTCTGCTACTGGGGCAGAAGGAGGGGGTTTCGGCCGCAGTCTCTGTCACTGCTCCTACAACGGAGCTCCTTCTGTGTTGTCTGGTCTTTCAGAGAGACCTGATGGGTCTGGAAACTTCTTGTCAGCCCCAATCGCCTTCTTGGCGCTGGCCCGGCAATTTCCGCTGGTCCCCTGTCTCGAGAAAGAAAAAGGGAAGGTGATGAATAATTATCATAAAGGAAAATCAAAGAGCAGGGAGAAGAGGGGAGTGGAGGAGGGAAACGCGTTCTAGTTTTCGTTCAGGCTTCACAAGGCCACGCGGACGTCACGTAGATGTTCAAGGACGGCGTCCTGAGCGCTCTCATCCCCAGGGTTCTGTGTCCGATGGCGTCACTCTGCTGCCCACGTGTCGAGGACGCTACGACATGGCTCACGTGGTTGTCCCCTCATTTCCCTGTGCCTTTGGGGGTCTTCAGGGCAAATCTGAGGGCAGTTTGCCTTTTTCCTTTCCTTTCTGTTTCTTATGCCGAGATGTCAGTTTTATTTAAGAATATTTCCTCTTTCCTAGACTGAGTTGTATCCCCGTATTTTTCGTGGTTTGTTAATATCAGTTTGTTCCCCTAGTCTCTCTTCTTCCCTCCCCCTGCTCCCTCCCAGGACAGTTTATAGGATCCTGGCTGGATTGTCTGTTCCCTTCATTCCCTTAGAATTGGGAGCTGTTTACCCACCAAGGCTGTCATGGCCTCGTCTCCACACCTGCTTCTATCTACTTGAATTGTCCCCTTAAATTGCGGCCTGAAGGCTGTATATCCCTCATGTGTAAGCTGTGCTTTCCGTCAGCTCTCTGGGGGGGTTCCTTGCGGTGCAGAGCGGGGTCGTGTGGTCCTTCTCCCAAGGCTTTCTGTGGGGTCCCCTCATCCTCCGTCGGGGACCTTCCCGGGGTTGACATCTCCGTCCGTGCTGGAAGTCTGGGTTACTCGAGCCCCCATGGCTCACAGTTCCTTCTGCGGTGAGTTTGTATTTAGTGTCTCTGCCTGGGGGTCACTCTCGTCGGTTCCTGCGAGTGGACTTGCGGTCGTCGAATCTCACTGCTTTAAGGACTAGGGCTCTGGTGCCTCGGGAAAGGCTTTGTTGCTTGAACACAGACAGTGTGCTGACCTGATGTTGGAAGGCCAGTGCAAAGATATAACAGCTTCGAGAACCAACATGCAAGCTCAGATGTGGGGGAGACCGTCAATCCATAGAGTAAGGTCCTCTCTCCGGATCGGGATCTGTATTTAGAATACTTGGGCATTAGTGTCTTTGTCAGGATGAGACTATGGATTAATTTTGTTAAGATGATCTCAAACCAAGCGTACAGCGTGATATTTTAAACTTGACCTTTGGCCTTTAGAGAAGTTGGCAGTAAACTCAGTGTAAGAAAATAGAGATGCTCCCATGCGACCTGTCACTCAGACGCCGCCCGGCTCAGTGCCCGCGGCCGGCTCAGGAGCACGTCATGACCCTGCAAACCGCGGACAGGCTAGTTTGGGTCTTGAACTAGATTCCTTGATGGCGCGGATGGGCTGGGCCGCTGCAGACCGCCGGCACAGTGGGACGGCCCCGGACTGTGCGCTGGGATGAGGCGAGGCACGCGCACAGGCTGGGAAGCAAGCCTGATTCACGCAGACGAGCCATTGGCCACCTCACAAGACACATCAAGAAGTGTCGGGGTGGGAGTCAGGAACGGCGCTCGAAGAGGCGTCCATCTCTGCCTCCTCTCGGCTGCACAAAAGGTCCTCGGACATCACAGCGAGTGATTCCCATGTGAGGCTCTTAGTCCCCGTTGAGCCAGGACACCTGGAGGGTGGTTCGGGGATCAAGGAAGGTCAGGTTTGCAAAAATGTCCCCCTCTGCTGACAGCAGCAGTGATGGCCGTAGATGATGCCCGTCTGTAGCTACACCCTGGAGACGCCTGTGCAAAGCGATCCCACTAACGGGGAAAACCCTCCCGCGGCCTCATAATGACTTTTCCCGTTCTGACCTGTGGGGTCAGGAGCTGGGGCCGCACGTTGAGTGCACGGGGCTGAGGTGCTGTCGGGCAGGTGGACTCTGCCCTCCCCCCTCGGGGCCTCTGCAATCTTGGGGCGTCTTCCATGGGAAGCAGGGCCAGGAAAACTGACCTGATTTCCATGCACGTTGCACAGAGGCTCAGAAGGCAACACCACCCTCCTCTCATGACTGATGGGACTCTCCACGCTTTGACATCACGGGAGCAATGGCTCCTTGCTCCTGACTGTGGGCCTAAGCCCGTGGGATTTTGCCTAATTTGCCGTCTTACCCCGCTGTGGCCTGTCAGGTCGGTGGGGGCTTGGTCACAGCACTGTCTTCCTGGAGCCCAGGGGAAGCAGGATGTAGAGGCCTGGCCTCGTTACCTGTAAGTCTTCACACGCACGAGTCTAGAGGAATGGCTGCTGTCCTCCTTCACGGAAGCGTCCACGCCAACCCTGTTGCCATGGAGACGCAGGAGGCGCCTGACGAGAATGACCCCGCCCCTGCTGCTGAGCATCAGGGCTCCTGGGGCTGGAGCCACGCTCAGAGAGACCAAGGGGCTCGGGGGAGCGGCTGGGCCAGCGAGGACGTGTTCTTCCAGAACAGAAGATTCTCCATAATTCTGATTTCTGATGAGGAGAAGGTCTCAGGATCAGAGCCCGGATGAAGAGAGAAGGAAGCGTTCAAGGAAACTCCACCAAGTGTAGGATGATTAGATGTGGGCCGATAGCCTGTAGAGGCAGCTTGGTGCCCGTTAACACCAGACACATGTCCGCTAGACCATCATTCCTAACAGGAAAGTGACAAATAGTCCAACTTTCCTTCTATAAACCCCGTTTCCTTCCATCTCTCCTTCAGGCAGCCTCGTGACCAGCATCTCACGGTCTCCTACAAGGTGCAGGGGTGTCGGAGAGACAGGTGCGGATGGGCCTGACTCATGCCTCATCCTCCCAGAGACTGACGGTCCTGAATGACCTGCCAGGACACCCACTGCCTACTCACCAGGAGCCTCAGTGCTTCCCGATTACAGCAACTCGAGACCCAAAGCCGCTTTGCTTCTTGGAGGGTTCTGTCCCAACCGCAGTGGCGTGGTCCGAGCATCCACACTTGATGGCGTGCAGTGGATGTGCGTGTCCGAGCTCAGCCACCACTGTGCTCGGTGCCAGGGAGAGGGTGCTGGGGTCCCTCACAGATGGTCTGGGGGTGGCATGGAGCTCTGGCCAGGCACAGTCCTACTCCTCTGTAGGAAAGGGGAGTTTCCCAGCAGCCGAACTCCAGGCGTGGGACCGGTCTGTCCACACAGCGGCTGTGGAATCCAGGGGAGGGGACCCGTCCTCCTCTGACAGAAAAGACTCGTGTCCGCGAGCATCACAGAGCGAGGGACCAGCTGCCTTGTTACGACGTTAAGTGAACGTGCGGTGTGGCTGTGCCCTCGAGCCACGCAGACTCTCCCACTCGGACGTGAAGACACGGTCTCTACGTGGACACCAGAGAGGCAGGCACGCTGTGGGCTCGTGGGGGATGGGATTCCACACGTGCAGAGCGGTGCTGCCTCTGGCTCTTCCTTCTGGAAAGTTCCGCATCCTGAGCGGAAGGGTCCCTGGGGTTCCTGCATGTGCGTGTCTACCTTGAGGTGGCCCACGGCTGGGAGTGGGAATTCAGGGGGCGGCGGGGTCTCCAGGACACGTCGGCATACACGCCCCACCGTTTTCATTCTGGTCTGGCTCTCCCGACTGCTGATTGGATTTTCTGAACATCTCCCTGATTCTTCAAGGGCGAAGCAGCAGCTAGCTCATGCCTCCATCTGCTGCTCTCTCCCGGCTCCCCTTTCTCCTGCTGGAAACTGAGCTCTCATGCATGGAGGCCGCCTGCGACGACGCCCCCTCCTCCCACGGGGTCCCCGGCCGTGCTGGCAGCGTTCAAGAGGGCCTCCCCTCCGTTGGTCCTGCAGCATGCTGGCATTTGTCCTGCTCACCGAGGACAGAAATGCGCTTCTCACGTGATCACGAGACCCAGATCTCACACCACTAAAAAAAGCAGAGATCTCAATAAAAGTCCAGCAAACTGGAGCAAAACACGAGCAACAAGGTAGGACGTCGGTGTAGCTTAAATTTCTCTTCCTCTGGCGGTCAGCAAGCCCAAGGGTTAAAACGGAGCCTGGCGGCCACTCCCTGCTCTCGTCCTGGGGAGCACGGACAGCCGTGCTGCCAGAGCTCACGTGTGCACTCTGACACCCACATGTATGTGCACATGCACACACTTGCCCATATACCCGTGCACACACACGTGCGCACACACCGTGTGCACATACATGAATACATACGTGCGCACGTGAAACTCGTATCTGCACACACACACACACACGACTCTGTAAGTTATTTCCCAGATCAGTGACTGAAATCTTTCTGCTCTCAGAAGTGAGGTGAAGCTGTGTGGAGAGGGCCTCCCTTCTCTGCATCATGTCTGATTGTCCTGCTGCCAAGGTCAGGAGGGACCGACCGATGCAGGGAGGGGGTGTGACGCAGCCGTCCTCCCAGGTCCCAGGTGTGGACCGAGGCTGGGAGGCCCCGCTGGCTTTGTCGGTGCCTCCTACCCTCCCGGAGCAGCGCCTGACTCTGGGGCAAGGGGTGGGCGTTGGGGGCTGGTCGACCAAAGCGGTACACGTTACGTACTAGACCCAGCACCGGCCGCCGAAGCCTGTAAGATGTGGTTCTGCCCTCGAGAACGCAGATCCTTCCGGAGAGACCAGCTGAAGTACCGCGTGGTGCTTGCTGGGGCCTCTCTCGGGGAGTCAGAGCAGAGAGGGTGCTGCTACTGCTGAATGGACCTGCAGGGAACGGTGTTTCCTGGAGCCCCTGGGGCACCCGTGAAGCCTGTGGCCCCTTCTTTCCCACGTCGTCCTGTTGAAGAGGAAGGAAGGACGGACTGTGGTTGGGCAGGAACACGAGATGGAGTCTACACACGAGGACCGGGAGGGCTGGGGACGTGTGGTCTTTAGGAAAACCCTGGGGAAACAGAGGAAGCCAGAGAATCACATAGCGAGCTGCTGGGTGCAGCCTGGTGTGGGGAAGGGCACACAGAAGCATGAAGCCAGGTCCAGGTCGTCAGAGCCGTGGGGTGAGTGCAGTGGCACGCAGGCCATGAGGGACGGACTGGCAGACGGTGGGCGGGGCGGTGATGCTCTGGGAGCCCAGGTGCTCACCCCCTGCTAACGCCCCTCCCGTCCTCCTGGAGACAGCACCCATGCTGCGGGTTAAGCGCGGATTTGGACGGGGCCGGGGGGAGAAGGCCTGGGGACACCCGGGCTGCTGGAGCCAAGTCACGGTGGGCTCACGGTGTCTGCGTGGCCCCTGGAGGTCTGATGGAGGCAAGCAGTCCAGTCCACCATTCATGGTCATCACAGCTGCCCCTTCTGTGTGACGCGCGCTCACCCCCGGTAAGAGCAAACACTGCACCCCGTCCCTGGTGCGGTGAAGGGTTTGTGTTTCTTTGAGAAATTTTCCTGTTTCTTTTTCTGTCTGTCTTTTTTTTTTTTTTTAAGACTTTATTTATTTATTTGAGGCAGAGAGAGCGAGAGAGAGCATGAGAGGGAAGAGGGTCGGGGGAGAAGCAGACTCCCCGAGGAGCAAGGGCCTGACACGGAACCAGGTGTTTCTACTGTTTCGGGTGTGGGGCTAATTTCCATCAGAACACTCCCGAATGTGGGCAGGTGCATTCTGAGTCCCCAGACGAGACTCACTCACTTTAGGCACAAGCGTGAGTTTTGCGGACTGTCCTGTTGAGTCAAAACGGGAGTGGAAATCTCATGTTTGGGTTTGTTGCTAGGTTTGCGTGAACACACTCCAGCACCCAGGCTGCCCTTTACCCGCCGTGAGAACTGATCATTTCTCAGAAAGGCAGGTGAAGGGATGCTGGCACTTAGTTGGTGGCGCTGGCTCTCTCCGACTCCTGGTTTTCCCACATGTTCAGAGGACAGGTGACTGTCCCCGCTTCTCCCATGGATTCTGTCTTGCTGACCATGAATGCTTCGAACTGCAAGGACTGGGGGCCAATTTTTATCTCCACCTCCAGGCAGCTGGCGTGAGCAGATGCCTTCTCAAGACGGAGTGACAGATGTGTCCTCGGTGTGTTCCGTTTCGGACAAGAGTGGCCGGTGCTGTCCGCTTAGCATAGTGCCACGCCACTCCTGGTTTCCCACGCTCAGAGCATCCTGGAGCAGGAGACACTCGCCGACAGGGCTGGAAGCAGGGCCCGCCACAGTTGTTTCTTGAGCCCGGGCAAGGGGGCTGAGTGCCAGCGCCCCTCCTCCTGCGAGTGGGAGGCATGGCGCGTGCATGGTTTCTGCCCACGGTGATGCCCAGAGGGAGGGCACGCTGAAGAAACTTGCATGGGAGAGTTGTCCTAGAAGGGAAAACCCACACGCCGCCGTGGTGGACCTTGACCTCCCAGCCCAACAAGAAACAAGGCTCTCTTGTCCTTCCTCTCCAGGACGCCACCAAGCGAACACACCCCGATTGTAAGTTCGCTGCGCTGACCGATGCAAATCACTGGGGTCCAGACGGCAGCAGCAGAACACAGGACCTCCGGCTGTGGCCGCCGTGCGTGGGATTGGTGGACTGTGAGTGCCCCCCCCCTCCAGTGCGCCGACCGCACCCTGAGTCCCTCCCGACCTGGGGCAACTCCCCAGACAGCAACTGCCAAGGGTGCTGAACTCGGTACCAGTCAGAAGCACTTTTCTGAATGATCACTATTTTGTGAATCAAGTCCTTATTTCCCATGTATCTAATAAAATGAAAGTATTAAGAGTTTTCTTTGTCCCAAACAACGTTAGAGGCACTTGGCAGATTTGGGCTACATTTGTCATTGACTGAGAATGACCACGGAGCATCTTAACTGTGTGGATCACGTCATCATCCAGAAACAACATGACACTGGGAAATGGCCGGGCGTCCCATCTTCCCTCGGGGTGCTGATTGAGCCGGGGAACCCAGGAAGCCAGTTTGTTCTCTCTGAGCTGGAGGTGTGGACACACCCCCGCGGCTGCTCCCCAGCCTCTGGGACCCCACGGGCTGACCGGGACGGCTCAGCCGCGGTGTGGGAGCTCCCTCCCGAGGCTCCCCTGGAGCGCCTGGGGAGAAAGCCTCCTGCACGAGGACATGGGGTGACGGAGCCACTGTAGGGCCATCTTGCTGAATTGGTCGGCACAGCACAGGCCACCCCGATGCATCCCTGTGTCTCCAGGCCTGCGGGCTCACTCTGTGCTGGAGATCCCATCCTTGGGCCTGAGCCCTGTCTGGTGTACTGTGGGGACACTAGAGCCCTTCCAAATACTTCTGAGGATTTATGTGTTTAGGGGGTGGGGGAGCAGCGGTAGAAGGCTTGTGTTCTTGTAGATGCTTCCGGATCCGACCTCCAGCTTCTGCGGCTTTTTGGTCCTGGCAACCCGGGCCCACAGACTCTACCTTTGTCTGTCACAGGCGGACACTGCTCTGTTCTCTTTCCCCCAGAGCACCCCTAACGCAGGGCTGGACCGCAGGAGGAGCTCAGGGAGGCCGTGAGGGTGCAGAACCACTTCACGTTATTGGCCTAGACTTACCGTTATTCCGTATCCTCCCCTGCTCCCCGCATTTCTGCCCCGGGGTCCCTGCCTTCTCCCTGGAGCTCACCCCCTCTAGCCACGCCTTTGCCCACCTCCCAGTCCTCAGTGTGGGCTGCTGACTCAGTCTCCCCTACAGCAGCCGGGAGACTCGGTGCTGCATTCTTGCACGGAGTAGTGAGTTTGCTTCTCTCAAGGACGGTCTTCCCAGGCTGACCTGCCCGTCTGTTTGCAAGTCCCAGAACTGCGTCCCAAGGGAAGGGGTCACGTTCCGTGAGCTGCACCGCCAGAAGCACGAAGACAGCTGAACGTTGGAATCACAGCTCTCCTTCAGAACTCTCTCTCTTCCTGAGGCTGTCTCCCCCGGTGCTCCGGAACATGCCCTCAATGAACGGTGATCTCTCTCCTGCCATTCCAGTTACACAGCCTTCAGTGGCTGTGACCTCAAACCAACAGGCAGGTCCCAGGGCTGGCGGGTCCCCGGCGCCCCCTCTTCCACCCAACACCGTGCCCCTGACCTTGCCTGTGATAGCTCACCCCCCGTGGGCCCCCTAGGCACCTGCCCAGTTACCCTCCCACGCAGCCTGGCCCAGCCTCTGAGCTTAGCGGTCTCATTCCTAACTATTACCCTGGGACTTTTTTTTTTTTAATAAGATTTCTTTATTTATGGGGGGGAGGGGCCGAGGGGGGGGGAGAGAGAGAATCTCAAGCAGACCCCACACTGAGCACAGAGCCCAACAGTGGTCTGGATCTCACGACCCTAAGATCCTGACCTGAGCTGAAACTGAGAGTCGGACGCGTAACCTACTGCACCCCCAGGCGCCCCCATCACACTAGGACTTTACCGCTGGGGCCAAGAAGCCCACCCATTCCTTGCAAGGTGGTTAGCCGGTGCCATCGCACAGGGAGGTGGGGAGAAGGGACGCTGAAGTCACAGTGTGTCTGCAAGTGTTGACTCGGTCCCTCGCCCGTGGAATGCCGGCCCAATCTTCACCGCGCGGCTTCTCTTGCCCGAATCGTTCAGCCAGGGTCCCCAGCCCATGAATTCTGACTTTCCTGCCGGGGCCTTGCTGCTTCTGTAGCAGACACAGGATCCGGAGCCGATGCTCGCGGGGCTCACCGCCGTGGCCTTGCTCATCGACCCGGCTTCCTCAGGCTCTGCGGACGCACTGGAAAGGCGGGCTGTGGGGTTCACAGTGCGTTGTGGGTTGGTGTGGGATGCAGCAGGGGCTGGGACGGCTAGCAGCCTTGAGCAGAGCGGTCCCCCGCTTGGAGAAGTTATCCCTCCGAAAGAGCAGAGGAGGAGGCCCAGGCCTGCCAGCCACATTGGCCGACTTCACTCTGGTGCGGAAGGAGCGGGACGTCAGCAGTGTCTGCTCTCCTCGGACAGACAGGGGTTTGTAGGTCAGCAGAGACTGTTGCTGCGTTAACCAGCCGGCACTGTGGGGCTGTTCCTCACGGAGCCGTCGTGCCCCGTTATCTGCTAAGTAAACGGTACCCCGAGGCAGGAGGCTGACCAGGGGCTCCCCGGAGACTCTGGGCACCTCCAAATTCCCACAAAGGACTCTCTAATCCTCATGTACTGGTCGGATGAGGACTTTCCGGCAGAAGTTGAGGTTTGCTTCTTTGGGTCCTGGGCAGACGGGGACTGGTCATGTCCCAGGCACACAGACCAGGCCACGGGGGTGTGGGCAGTGCTGGTGGCTCTGCTGCCTACAGACCTGCGGCCACAAGGCCCCTCAGTCCTCTCTGCTTTCTGCTTCTTAAAAGGGAGGAATTAAGGACTGTGGTAAAGGGTTAGTTTACAGGAAAATCATCTTGTGGGACACTCAGCCTTTTCAACAGCGGCTTCTAATGTATATCCCTTCACGCGGGCTGTCGGACAGTCCCAGGCTCCTTGCCAAGGAGTGTGAGGCTTTCTTACCCTGCGGGCACCTCCTTACTTCACTTCAGAACACATTCAGCCGTTTTATTAAAAATAATCCACAGCATACGTATTCATGGGGCAATGGCAAAGCATGAGTGTGTCTTACTCTCCCAAAGTAACGATAGGAAGAAGCATCAGCAATGGGGTTTTTAGCAGGAAAGGGAAACCCAGGGGGCACTGCATTCCGTAGGAAAGTTTCTCCAGCCTCGCGGCCCACGCCCATCTGCAAATCCTTTCCCACATCCTCTTTAGATTTGAATCTGAGGGTGCCAGGGATGGGGCAAGCCCTGCAGTTTTTGGATGTTCCATCAAAAGCGTCTTTCTCTGGGTTGGTGTGGCTCCCAAGCCACTTCGGGATCCTGTAGGGTGGTAAGCCTCTGTGGCCCTGACCCACAGGACGGTCAGGACTGCAGAGCCTCCTGGCCACAGGCCCGCCTCCTGGGACCTGGGACGGTGGACGGAGGGCACCATCCCAGGCCAGCAAGCAAGGGGCAGTCTCTGCTGCCTGGGGCCGGGGCGGGGGGCTTGGGGAGGTCCAGGCGAGCACAGAAGGGCTGCTGTGGCCAGCTTGTAACTGTTTCTGATGGGAGCGTGGATTCGTATGCTAAGGACATGGAATCAGGCTTAAATTGGCGTGAGAGGGACAGAGGCAGAGGTCTGCATGCGGCAGGAGAGTCAAGCACAAATAACTGGGCTAATCCCCGTAGGCAGAATGCTGTGCTGGCGGCCTCGGCCTCGGTCCTAGGAACCTGGAAGAGAAGCCCACAGGGGCAACAGAGGCCAGTGGAGAGCGGCAGGGGCGAAGTGTGCGGGGTCACAGGGTGAACGCAGAGATTGGGAGTTCGTTGGCCCAGGCAGAACCCTGAGTCCCAAATCTGCCACCCAGGAGAGCCTCAGTGTCCTCCCCTGTGCAATGGGAATAAGACAGCTCTCACCCTGTTGCTCACAAGCGTGAATGGACACTCGTGTGATGGCCTCACACGTACTTGGTGCAGGGCACTTGTTAGTACTACACACGGGCTCCTTCCAGGGAGAGGGAAGCGGAGGAAAGCCCGTCTGGGACTTGGATGCGACCTGAAAGGTGGGGCGGGTGGGAAGCTGCTCCCTCCCTCGCTTGCCCCTCCTGGGCTCTCGCAGTCTCTCTGGAGCTGGGGTTCCGCACGGGGAACTCGAATGTGCAGGGGGAAGAGCAAAGAAGCAGGACTGAGGGTAACTTGCCACTTTTCTCCCGGAGCTACGGAAGGAGGAACGGGAGGCCCTTCACCCGGCTTCCGGTTCAAGCAGCACGCAGGCGTGGGTCAGGCCGGGTGAGGTTAAGTGACTGCCTCTTTATCGGTACAAGTGAGGGACTATGGGTGCTGGAAGGCCTGCAGGAGTCCCGGCAGGGATGGATGGCTATGCTTTCTCTCTGTGTAAGTCTAAGTAATAGAAATTATGTTCATAATCATAATTTGGTTTATCAAGCCTGTAATAAGCAGTTTTTCTGACTCAGATTAGAATTTCTCTGCAATCTTCGCTCTGAAGAAAAGTCTGTGAATATTGCAGCAAAAAAGCCGCACTTGGTAGGAATTCATGAAGGGGAATGAGTGAAATCATTCTAGGAGGGGAGGGTGGTGCCCTCAGGTGGAGCTCCGTGGGCCTGGAGCTGGTGCACGGCTTCCTCGCTGTGGGTCTTGCTGCGGTCTGCTATTTGCACACTTACACAGCTGAAATACTCGGAAAAATCCTCCTTGTGTGTTGAGCCACATTCCTACCAATGTGACAAATGGCATCTAAATGCAATGTGATCGCATCAGTCCCCATTACAGGGGACGTGGTAGGTCCGTGACTTCACCTTCGGGTCACACTGGGTCAGGCGAGGCTCCACGGTCGCTGGTCCTGGCTGCCCCTTTATACTCCTAGTCCCAGAACCTGACACGCCGGATGCTTGTGTTTGGTAGAAATCAGGGCTGGACTCGGGCAGGTCCTAGGACGCAGAGTTGGCAGGAATATATAGCAAAATACCTCAGGGATGCGAGTGCCCGCACACAGGTGCTGATGACGTGCGAGTCGCTGGGCCCTGGAGGCAGCAGGTGCGGTCCGGCAGGACTCCATGCAGCACGTTGGCGCCGGGAATACATTTGCATGCCGTTGGGGGCCGAGCCGGACCTCGCGTGCTGACGTGGGGGCCAGCCTTTGTGTTTCCGCCTCAGCGAGCAGGCGGCTCTTTGTTGCCTCGCTGTCGCTCTGAGTCAGAAGGCGTTTGTGGCTGTGCCTGAGCCCCGGGGGGGGGGGGGGGAGGTGAGCAGAGTAAACAGGGATGGGGGGGGCTCACTCGGCCGCGAAGGCTCTCGGATCAAGAGAGCCCACCTTTGTTCCACACCAGACTCGCTTCCCTGAAGGGGTGACGTGACCGGGGGCTTTCCTGGGGCCTCGCCTGGTTTTAGGGGCTTGACACTGGGCTCCGTGCAGGGCACAGTGCCACGTTTTAAATGACCTCCTTTGTCTAGAATGTTGCCACAGAGCCACAGCCTTGAACACACTGTAAAGCTGCGAGGGGATGGGAAGTCCACGGCTCCAAGTTTGTGCAATGAAAACATCGGGAGTAGTGGATCTTTATTGTCTGGGTATTACAGCCCCGTCCGTCTGCAAATGAGGTCCCCAGGGTAGGCGTCATCCTACAGGTCCTCAGTAGACTGCAGCTCCAGGGTGAGACCCCAGGCTCACTCGGTGTCCCTCGGCTGCCTCCTCTGCTCCTTTCTGCTGAAATGCGGTGGAAACGCCAGCAAAGCCTGCGGTCCTACAGCCATTGCTACAGCTGGAACACTGGGGATACGGGTCTATGGGAGCAAACCTAGAATGCTGGTCGGTGGGTTGAAATCAACGTGGTCCCTCCAGGCAGCACACACCAGGGGCTTTCTATGGACAAAGAAGCACAGCGCTGGCAACACGGTGCTGTCCTCGATGGACAAAGGGTGCCAGCTCACAGCGAATCCCAGCAGCAGGTGCCCGTGGCCGCTGCAGACGCTGCGGGAAGCGAGTGGGGGTGAGGGGAAGCGCTGGCTCGGTCTGCGGTAGAGGGTCTCAGCGCAGACGGCGTGTCAGCACCCCCGGGGTGCTCCGTGAGCATCCGGTGCCCATGATCAGAATCTCCTCGGAGTGGGTCCCGGGCACCAGGGTGATCGACAATCACCAGGTGGTTCCAACGAGGAGTCAAGTTTGAGAACCATGGCTCTGGAGCAATGTCCTCAGATAGAGCCTTCCCCTGTCCTGCTCAGGCTGTAACTCACTACGTTTTCTCATGGATAAGATGTCAGGAGACGTAAAACATAACCCTAACTTAATATGCATTTTCCAGGAGGAAAACACTACCCATGTTGTACGTGAGATGCACTTTCTCCTAAAACACTACAATCTGAAAAAGTATGTGTAAGCATCACGGAAGCGGGACATTTAAATAAATATGAATAATACGAAATAAATATGACAGGTGTATCCGCAAGCCAGAGCTAATACCAGAACGACAGATCAAGACTGAGCATAATGCGAAGGACTAAAACCATGAAGACAGCAACGGGGGAAATTCAACGCGGACGTGAGCAGGGGAGTTCTGAAGAGAAAACACACAAAACACAACACCGCGAAGCTACAAGATCTGGGGGCTTAACGGACCGAAATTCCGAATGACTTTGGGCTCTACTAGTAACAGCAGATACCCGAGGCGTGTTTACTGTTAATGACGCGTGTTTGCAAGTGCTATGCGTGTGTGTGGGTGTATATGTGCAGTAAAAACATATACATCGAACACACACACATAATTCATTTAATTCTTCTGAAGGACGAGGCTCAGGCTTGGAGAGATGAAGTAATCTCCTAAAAATCACACGCTGGGCTTTGAACTCTGGCCATCTGACTCCACAGCCTACCCTGGAGTCATTACAGATGTTGCTTAATACCAACGCTTAGCTTTCTTGAGGGTAAGTGTAAGGTCAAACCTTGTACGCGATCAGGCGGCATCTGGAGCGTTAGATCTCACCTCCTCCTCCTCGAGGCGTGATTCTCAAAGGCCATGGACCCCGTTAAGTAAGGCTCCCCTGGAACATGTCCATAAGCAAATGCACGCGGTATTTGACCTGCAGTTCACGGCCTCCCCAGGGTAGCCGCGGACCAAGTCCGTAACCGAGTTTTACGGGACGATCGCTGAGCTCACACTCATCCTCCGGGGCCGGCCAGGCTGCTGGAGATCCTGACACCGGTTCTTAGAAGAAAGGGGGACGGCATTTCTGATGTTCATCACGGAGAGGAAAGAGACAGGGGTGGTAAATTCAGAACTTTTCCCAAAGATTTGCACAGTTATCCTATGAAAGAAGAACAGAGAGAGTCCATGGTGGCCTGGAGGCAGAGCTCGCAAGAATCAAAAGGAGAAATTACAGGGAAATTTCACTTGTACCAAAAAGACAAATTTTTCCCCAATCACTTTTGCCTCCAAATGGATAATTCTAGTTATGAGTGATAGGAGCCTCTCCTAAACCCAAGTTTTCTAAATCTGAACAGCACCAAGCAGAGGCCTGGTGCAAGGCCCCGGGAGTATTACGGGGGATTCCAGTGAAGGCAGCGGGCCTGGGTCCTCTTCGGGGTGCATGTGCTTATCTCTGGGGGCTCTCTTTAGATCACAATTGTAAGCAAAATGATGACAGGGACCATGGCTCTTTCATGCATCCCTATACACCCAGAGCTCAATAAATCACCCAGAAATGATCAAGTTGAGAAACACCTGTTATGTAGACAGCATAGGGTAGGGGAAAGACATGGGTGCTGGATCCAGGCAACCTGGGATTGAATTCAGCCCTTCAGTGAAGGTCCACTTACGTATCTCGCTCTGCCTTGTTCCTCACTGTACAGTGGGGTCTGGTAATTCTTCCCTCCGTATGAGGATTCAGTGCGAGATTCTAAGTGAAGGCCTCAGGATGGAGCTGGGAGCCAACTCTAAAGCTCCGTGAGCATTCACTACTATTTTATTTAGTATCACAAATATCTCCGTGCTTATCCCTCCCTCCCTAGCTCTCAGACTGTCCCCCCAGGGAGAGCAAGCCCTCTGTCCTATTCCTCTTGTTTCCGTAGCCCTGGTGCATGGAAGGTGGTGCACGCGCACACATGATGGATGGAGGCTGAAAAGAAGAGGAACTGCCTTGCTGTTTTCCAAGTTCTTTTCCAATTCAGTTGGAACCTCAGTGTCTGGGATTCTTTCATTTTCTTCTCCCTGAAAATCTGACAGATTCACTTACTTTCATTGTGAATCTTATTCTCTTAGCTGTCATGTAGGCTAGCTGGAACATTCACTGCAGGGTGGCTCTACCTGTGGGGTCTCGGCCCACAGTGTCAGAACCTGCCCTAATGTCACGGACCCCCGGGAAATGTACAGACAGACTCTGGTCTCCAGGGCACAGTTAATTTCCAAGAATGGGTTCTTCCCTTATCGACCGGTTTTATACTAGCTCCTCTGTGTCCCATTGGACGCCAGCCCCCAGAGATAGGGTCGTGTCAGAGAAGTGGTCCGTATTCAATGTCAGCTGTGGAACGGGCTTCTGTGTAGACCCCGAGGCTTTGAGCCTCTCGGAAGTGAGTCAGTACACACTGTTACTGCTAAAGCTTGGTTTTCTTCTGTTTTTGTTTGTTTTTTTGAAGTAGAGAAGGGCTCACCCCCGAAGCCTCCTGGGAATCCTCTTTAGTGCTTGGGGTCACATTTCAGGCTGCAGCCAGGCCAGGGCTGGGGTGAAAGGTCATGTCTCCAGGCCCCTTGTGCTCATGGATTTCTGCCCTCGGAACTGTGAGCAGGGCGATGCGACATCCCACGGGGCTGGAGGCCCCAGAGCGTGGGGGCCACATTTCACCGGTGCGGGCCGTAGCCCTTTACCAGCTACATACTTCCCAGTGTTCCCGAGGAAGAACCACAGCGGCGAGGCCAGGCTGGGCCGTGAGGCCAGGGCAGGGGCTCGGAGAGTTCCGTCTGTCTTGAGCTGGGGTGTGAGTGTGGACACCACAAGGAGCGCGGCCTCTAGAACAGGGCTCCTCGTCTATGCCTTTTAGTTGTGTGATTGGAAGCTCATTGGTGCAGGGGGCAGGCTGCTCATTCCGGGGCACAGGGATACGACAAGCGTAGTCACGGCCCCGTGGAGGGGATCTGGGTGTCCGGGCATCCCAGAGGCAGGCCCAGGCCTGTGGACCTTAAGCACCCGAGGCGTCTGAGGCTGGTGCTTTTTTTGGGTGAGGGTGGAGGACCACCTTGGGCTGTGGTCACTGCATCTTCTCCTTGCCACGTCCATGGGAGGGGCCCACATCCACGGGCAGGCGAGATGGAGAGGAGAACGCCGGGACTTCCCAGCCAGGCAGCCCTCACGGGTCAGTCCCTGGTGTGCTCGTGTCCTAGATTGAGGGGACCCAGACTGCTCGCTGGACCCTGCGTGGCCAGGAAAGTTCTGGACTCCCTGCCGACACTTGCAAGGGGGTTCCACATGCTCTCAGAGCAGCCCTGGTCCTGGCTCCTTCAGAGCCGGGTGGGGGCCTCCTGGCCCCCCGGGGGTTTACTTAACCATCAGGCCTGAGCTCAACTCAGGGGAGTTCCCAGTTCTTTGAGTCCCTGCCTGCCTCTTCTCTGCGGACAGGGGAGCCCCAGCCCATCTCACTGGGGGAGGCCAGGAGGAAGCAGATCGTCCTCTGTGCTGGCCCCAGGACCCTGGAGGACCCCGCTGTAGGGTGGCAACCTGTGAGCCATCCAGTGGGGGTGGAGGAGAGCCACTGTAGTGTCCACGACCTGACTGTGGCCTCACTCTGCCTCCCTCAGCCCCTCCTCTTGTTGTCATGGCAACACCTTTCCCTGAAAATGTTTTCTGGAAAACATGTCGTTTTTGAAAAATGTGCTCAGGAGAGCAATTTCTTGTGTGACCAGGCTTCCGTCCCTCCCACTGCAGCCCAGCGAGGGAGCACAGGAGGGGGCCCGGGAGGGGGAGCCGTGGCCTGGGGACAACAGGGATGTTTGTCGGCACTGGCCTTGTTGGGGCTTCGGGTCAGTCGGACAGTCGTCCACTTGTGTTTGGTAATTTGACTTGACACGTGCAGCCCCTGGACAGGAGGTCAGCTTCTCCACGATGGACGGCGCGTCTATGTTGACCGGGGCCACATGTCTTCTGGGGTCTCCGGGCAGTGTCCCTGGTGCCCTTGACTTGCGGTTGCTCCTGGATCTCCTTGTTCCCTGCCAGCCCTGCCTCCTGTGAACCCAGGGGCCAGGACCCTGCCTTCCTCCAAGTCTGCGGCCATCACAGTGCCGGGTGGCGGCCATGCGGGACAGCGTGTGCTACTGAGCACACCGGCAGGTGGACTGGGAACACACGGAACTTGTACTTTCTGTGCTTATTTTTCCCATTCCAGCTTTTCAGAGGAAGAGGAGTGAGGGGTGGGGAAGGGCCACCCAAGAAGCCACACACAGAAACGCAGTCTTCTGGGGAAAGCTGCATCTGTGGAAAGAGCAAGAGAGGCCAAGTGCAAGTGAGAGTGACAAAAGGGAGCCTGTCCCCAAAGGCCGTGGCAGCCGCACGGCTTCTGCACAGAAGCAACAAAACTGGTGTGGCTGAAACATTCAGTGAAAGAGTGTCGTTCAGAGCAACTCAGCGCCCGTTCCGGGAACGCTGCTCTTCGACAAAATCTACGGAGGCAAAAATAACAACCGCACCCTCGGTGGAGAAGATAAACAGTGTTTCCAAAATAAACAAGAAGATACGGTTAAGTCTCCTTCTGCTAAAACAACACTCACGAGCGCCCTTCGCAGCCACCGAACAGATGTTTGCATGTTAATCGAGTCCTCGAGCGTCAACTCCAGCCTTCCTGGCCGACCCCGCAGGGCTGCGAGGGCACAGGACGGGCCAGAGGGGACAATGGCCGCTGCACTTTCTGTGTCTCCAGCGCTCTGCTGACGCCTGTACATAACGCCAGAGCCAGGACACCACGGAGACAGGAGCAGCGCTCCTGGCCAGACGCAGGCCCCGAGTCCGCTCTCGAACATGCAGAGGGGGAGCCCTGCTTCCCCAGAGGCCGCCGGTTACCTGGACGTGGAGCCCTGCTGACCAGGAGACCAGCT
The DNA here is from genome assembly GCF_024610735.1 of Ursus americanus. Lineage (NCBI taxonomy): Eukaryota > Metazoa > Chordata > Mammalia > Carnivora > Ursidae > Ursus > Ursus americanus. The sequence continues at coordinate 74,320,260 of NC_142137.1, read as the reverse complement.
CAGTGGACGTGTTACTCACAGCACCAGGGTTGGATGGGGGGATGACACAATGGGGTCCTGCTGCGTGGGGACCCCAACATGCCTGGGATGGCAGGGACCGTGCTGGACCGGACAGAGGGAGCGGGCCGACCCGGTGGCCACCCAGAGTGTGCGCGTGCGTGCACACACGTGCATTTATTGATTATGGTGACGTACACATAGCACCAAGTCTGCCACGTTACCGTCCTCAAGCGCAGCAGTCAGGGGTGCTGAGTGCGTTCACATTGCAGTGCAGCGATCCCCACCGTTCACCTCCAGAACTCCTTCATCCTCCCAAATTGAAACGGTTGCCATGAACCACGAACTCCCCTTCTCCCCTGTCCCTGAGCTCCCAGCCCGCACTGTTCTCCTTTCCATGTCTCTGGACCTGACCCCTCGAGGTGTTTCCTAGGAGAGGAATCAGGCCGTGTTTGTCCTCTGGGGTCTGGCTTATTGCTCTGGGAACAGCGTTGGCCCATGCTGTCTGCAGGCGGTAGCCTGTGACTGAGTCTCCTCCCCTTTTGAGGCTGAACAGTACTGCCCGGTGTGGGTGGACCAATGGGACGGCAGGTTGGTTCCAGCCCGGGTCCTCTGCACTCTCTGGCTCTGCCTCCTCACTGACTGGCGAGACTAAGGGCAGAACGCGATGGGGACAGGTGGTAGCAAGAGGAGGAGCCCGGTGAGTTGAGACCTACGTGGTGACGAGGAGCCGGGTGTGAGGACCTGGGGGACGAGACTCTCAGGAGGGAGCTGTGGGTTCAGCAGCAGGAGGCAGGAAAGCTCGTCGAGCTCCACCAAGGACACCTGGTGTGGGCGCGCTGTGTGCGGAGGGCCGGGGGAACCGGCAGAGGGGGGGCTTATCCCGAGGGAGGTAGGCTGTCCTCCCTGACCACGAGGCAGTGGCAGCATCTATCTGTGTTTCCGATCTCCGGCCACGTAGGGCGAACGTTCTGTGCAGAGAGCAGTGGCAGGCCCGTGCGGTCATCCAGAGGGACGTGGTGGGGCTCGGGGTGCGGCCGTGGTGTGGGCGGGGGAGAGGGCGGCGGGCGGCGGGCACCCAGGAGTGGGACTCACGTGCTTCCAGGCTCTTGAGCTGAGAAAGAGAGCAAGACAGGTGGGCCGCAGGTGGGGCATGACCGCCCAGTGGGGTTAAGAATCCAACTTGGCAGGACGCGACCAGGAGGCAGTGCGGAAGGTACGAGGAAGGCGTGGACTGCAGGCGTGGTTTGGCACGAAATCAGCCTGAAGACCGTACGGACACCATGATGTGGACGGGGCCCCACGCAGACCACGGAGGGGGAGGTCGTGGGACGTGGAGGACTGAGGCTGTGACCAGGCTGCTCGAAGAAGCAGCAGGGACGTTGACGCAGCAGAGCGCCCTGAGCGGCCTGGTGGACCCACGGCCCAGCTCCCGGCAGCAGGGCCATCGCCACCTCAGCCGAACCGCAGGACCTGGGCTCTGGCGGGCACCAAGTGAGCGTTTTTACTTCAGCCTTTCCAGCCTGTCATTGGAGCGGGGTTGTCTCATCCTTCGGGAATGTGGCAGGAATTTGCAGACTTCAAGCCATCCTCAAAGAAAAGGCCCTTTGTTAGTGGGGAAGCTGGCACGTTTCCAGCCCCTGGCAAGGCGGCCAGCAGGCGGCATTGGCCGTGCAGGTGGGAGAAGGAGAAGCGGGGAGGGGGGAAGGGTGGATGCCTCCCAGACTCCAGGTGGCTCTCGGATCAGGGCTCAGGAGTCGCTCCAGATGCGAGGTCGTTCGTTTTCTGAGACAGAGAGTGCCTGGAACGGAAGCAGTCCGTGCCCCCACAGACTCAGGCTCCACCCCTGCGGGTAAACGCAGCCAAGCCTCCCAGCGGAGCAAGCATGGCTTCAGAGCCCTGGATTCAGGAGCAGGCCCCACCGCCGAAGACAGTACTTCCTTGGAAATACACTTCCCACCTCAGTTTCCCCCTTGGGAAAAGGCAGGAAGGAAGAACAGGGGATCGTGCCAAGCTCTAAATGAGTCAAAATAGACAGCCATCTGTTTGTAGAACTGCAAACCACCGCACAGTTGTGCCTTTTGTCGTAACACGTGCTACACGCGGTGACAGTAAATGTGGGACAAGCGTCCCGCTCTAGCACCTTAGGGGATGCGTCAGCTCACAACTTCAATAAAGTGACTCGCTCTGCAGTCTGTGCACGAACACTTCGTGTCGAGCTGAGCCATCGGTCAGCGCGTGTGTTCGAAGTGCACACCTTGCGAGCCTTTCTCTGGCTGTGGGTGTCGGAGTGACCTGTCTCTGTCCCCCAACACAGCCAACCGTCCCAGGGCTAATGCTTGCTCCTGGGACACATGAAAGGAAGGAAGCAGGGTGGGAAAAAGTCAAACCCTGTATGCAGAAGACATGCCCTCCTCCCTGTATATCAGAGCTCAAAGGGCTAATTGGGAGGCATCAGAGGACGGCGTCAGATCTGCTCTGAGCTTGGTTGGGGCTGGCAAGCGTGAGACGGGCAGATGGAGAAAGCAAGCCGGGGTACAGCCGCTCTGACCTACTTTTGAATTCAGAATGACTTTTGTGTTTGGTGTCATTGAATTTCCATTCCTTCCACTGCACTGAGCAGACACCCAGTGCAATGGTGAGTTTGGGGCTTCCCCTTGCCTGTTGTGGAGCAGGGGTGCGGGGGGTGGGCAGGGAGGACACGGCTGGTGCTCTGCCGTCTGCCTCTGAGGTTAGAGAAGCAGCCACATTGGGAGGGTTAAGCGCCCCGTTCACCCCTCCCTGGATGAGCCCAGAAGTATGTGGTCAGAACACGTTTGCCGAGCAAGGGAAAGGATGTTGCCGCAAGGACACCTCAAGATGGATGCCCTGAAACATGGTTCCCAAGCAAGTAACATCTTCGAGCAGCAGCCCATGATGAAGGTGAAGAGAAGACACAAGGTCATGGCTGGCCGCCCAGTGGGGACCTGTGGTCGTGGGTGGGGGAGCCAACACCACCATACCCCCGGGTGTGTTCCTCATTTTCTCTGGGAGGAAGGTTCTGGGGATGGATTGCAGGAGCAGGAGGAGGACGTGGACTTGCATGACGTCAGTGTAGACCTCCAGGCCCCAATGGTCTACGGCCTGCCCCCTGTAAGGGCCCAGTACGCAGCTGGGTCAGCAGCAGGGTCAGAGGGCACAGTGAGTGCTGCTGGCGTCTGGGAAGATGGCACTTTGTTGACTGCCCCTGCACCTGTCAGATGGTGTCCCGGGGCTCCTGGCATGGGGACATGCGGAGAGAAGGAAGAAGTGCACTGCCAGGCCAAGGGTCTCCCTTTCCTGTCCATGGCATGCTGGTCCTCCCAGCACCTGGCACCCCCCACCAACGCTCAGCAAGGGGCAGCCCCACCACTGGGCTCCCTGCTGCCATCGGCACCCCAGCCCCCAGCGGCTCAGGCCGGCCCCGTGCGGAGGGTGCAGCTGAGAGCTGGCCCTTTGCGCGGGAAACACGTGGCATCTGGGGCTGTGCAGGTGTCACAAAGGCGAGGCCATCAAGCTCGGGAGCATAGAGCCAGGGTGTGTAAAGCTGCCCGATCTGGGCCTGCTTGGGGAGGGCGGCGCTGGAGGGAGTCCCAGAGGCCTGCATTCAGGAGGCTGCCACCGTGTCCCACCCCAGGCTGGGAAGCACTGGTGAGGAATGAAGCAGCTGTGGGTTTAGGACCATGTGTGCTGTCAGCGCTGCGTGCTCGTGGCTCTGCCCCCGGAGCCCCGTCAGCGTGTGAGGTCATACACTCCTCTGCATGACGAGGACTCGGTCAACAACGGTGGCAAGTTCTTTAGAAATTTCCTCCAGAATTTGTTTTATTTCAGCTGTGTGGCCAGGGTGAGGCGTCCCAGAGACAAGACATCTGTCCTAGTCCATGTCACCCTCGTCCGGGGTGGCACGTTTTAAGTCTGAAAGTGGATTTTCCTTCTACAAATAGGCAGAACGTGTTGGGAACGTTTTGGGTAAATAGAGTGAATGATGCTGCTGGATAACACAAACCGGGGGAGATCCAGAAGGAAGACCGCTTATGCAGGTGCCTCACAAGCCGCCCTGAGGGCAGGTGCAAACCGGGGGGTGGGGGGAGCCTCCAAGAATGTTCAAGCTTCTGCATCCACGAGCTGCTTCCTGGGCAGCTCTTTGGAAGGCAGGCGCGTGCTTGGACGTGGAGTTACAAGAGCGGGCTGGGGAAGCCGCAGTCGGCGAACACACACCCCGGCAGCGCACTGCAGAAGGAACACTCCTCTCTGAAATGTTAATGAGCCCCGCAGCCCGCAGCCGGCCAGCCTATGGGCCCCAGGCGGGTTTGGAAAGAAGTGAATAGGTATGTTTCTGTCTCTGGAAGATTTCCAAGGCAAGACAATGGCTCCTTCACTGGAGATCCTCGAAACTTGGATAGGATTACTCCCTGTCTGATACCAGGAAAATTATTTTTAGATCAGGGAAAAGAGTGTGTGGGAGAAGCCGAGGGAGGGCGGGTGGGTGGGACGAGCCGTGCTGGGAAATGATTAACAACTGGCTCTCAAATAAGTGCGTGTGTGTGTGTGTGTGTGTGTGTGTGTGTGTGTGTGTAAAATAAATCTTTCTGGCAGAAGGAATGTGAAGCACACAATTACAAATAACGATAAACACCCAGTACTCCTTTCTGCATGTCCACTGATCCCCCGGTGCTTTCATGATTCCCGCCCAGCCCCCACGTCTGCCCATAGCCTGTGGGCGCTGCTCCACGGGATGTGACAAAGGGAGCTGCCTCCCTGTGCCCACTTTCCTCAATGAATGCATCATTATTATATCTGACACGTGATCTACTCTTAAATTGTTTCTCACTGTCGCCTTGCACAAACGAAACCTCTCTCAGCTCTCACATTACTGACGTCAGAATTTTCGGGTTTCGTGTAAACTTCCGGCTGCATTAAGGACATTCAGCGCATCCCTGCCCCTAGTTTAGGGAGACTAGGGATGCCCGTGTGGGGGGCCTGCAAAATGCAGGGACAAATGTGGGACGATCAGAAAGAGATTTACCTTGTCATTCTCTGTCTTGTTCAACTCTCAACAGTTCACTGAAAGAGGGGCGTTCTGCAGTCCACAGAGAAGAGAGATCTCTCTGGGGCCCTGGGAACCAGGGCAAGCCGTTCTCCTGTTTCATAAATGTTCCTATTAGAACCAGCTTCTCTCTCATTTGCTTTAATCTTTCTGTATTAAAGAAAATTCTACAGCACTCAGAATAAGAAAGGAATTTAAATACTCCTCTTTCCACACACCCCGAATTCATCAACTAGCAGACTGTTCCATGCATTTAGAACACGCATGGTGCACATAGAGTTATTTTAAGCTTCTGCCTTTTCTTCTTCTGTAAACACACCATCCTGGTTATAACTGGGAAGTCTCAGGTTACCACAATTTGCTTCTGACACCTAGTGAGAATTTATTAGTTAGTTACGAAATCTGGTCCCTTGCAACGAGTAGGCATTTGTCACCTTTGTGCTTAAGGATCATGACGACTTGGCGTAAGGAACAACACGTATGCACACACACATGCACGCGCACGTTCACATGGGCGTGTTCACAGGCATCATGTGTGACCATGTTTGCAACCATATGCATACACACATTTGCACACAAGTTCACGTGTATGCACACATGTTCACATGTGCATTCACATGTGTGTATTGTGTGTTCACGTGTCTGTGTTCACATGCATGTGTACATCTCAGCCCATTTGCCAAGTCACTCTGTCATCCTGCAAATCCCAGCACTTAGGAGCAAGGAGAGGGCTCACCTGCATGGAGTCCTGGACCCCTTTCCCAGATAAACCCTAGAGGGCTGTGTTCGTCAAGAATCAGGTGTATTCCAGTGCTTAGGTCACCTGCTATTTAGGGTTGGGTGTGACTACAACTGGCACACATTTACACCCGTGGTCCTGAACACAGTCTCAAGCAAGCAGCCCAGGGCTGCCCTGCAGGCCGTGGGATCTCGAGGGCACAGGCTCCTTCTCTCCTGCGGCTCAGACCATCTCAGTGCATAGCTTCCATGTCTTGCCCAAGAGGACTGCTCAAGCCGGAGCCAACATTCCAGCCGGAAGGACGGGAGGAAGAAGGGGGGAGGGTGGTGCACCCCCTTGCACGGAGGCCCCTGTGGGTGTTTCCCACTGTTCTGCATTCTACACCACCACCCTGAGCTGCAAGGGAGGCGGGGAAAGTGGTCTTCGCCTCCAGGATGCCGTGTGCTCAGCGGAAATACCGTCTCTGGATAGTCCTGTTACTGAGCGAGAAGGGAGTGTGGGGGCTCCTGGGGGCCCCACTCAGACCTGCAGTCCTGGCCGGCTGTCGTCCCTGCTCTCCACCCACTGCTGGGCTTGCTTCTCAGCCTCCTTCCGCCATGGCCCCGGGCACGGTCCCCGTTGCCCCGCCCTTCTGCGGCCCAACGCAGCAGCTTGCTCATTCATTCCTTACTCGGCCACTTTCGATGCCCCGTGCTCCAACCAAAAGTAACCGTACAAGATACTTTCCATACATATTTTCACTCACTGAAGCTTTCCCCCTCGGTTTAAATGCGTGGCTTCTGTGGGGAACTTACTGAGACCAATTGGAGGTTCAGACCCTGATGCAACTATGTGGATTATAATTAATCACATGTGACTGAGTTATTTGAAAGAATTATTTTTCTATTTTCTTGTATCCATTTTTTTAATGCGTCAAAGATTTCTACTTTCTATGTCTGTGTTAACAAACCAAGTGTGAACTGTATTTAAGAATAATGGTGTGTCACATAGTATTTTGTATCTCATATTTTAAAATAGCCGTAACCGGGGCCCCTGGGTGGGAGAGTCGGTTAAGTGTCCAGCTCTTGGTTCCGGCTCAGGTCACGATCTCAGGGCTGTGAGACTGAGCCCCTCGTTGAGCTCTGTGCTCGGTGGGGAGTTGGCCGGAGGATTCTGTCTCTTCCCCTGCCCCTCCCCCCACTTGGGTGCACACACCCTCTGTCTCTCTCAAAATAAATAAATAAATCTTTAAAAAATTAAAAAAAAATAACCAAGATGAAAATCCTACCAGAAAAAAAATCTCAAAAATGAAAAATCCACATAAATATTTTTCTCATTGTATAAAATATTTGAAATAATATGTCTTTGTAATCACTTATCTCTAAATAATCAGGAAGAATAGGTTGCAAAGATATCGCTAAGGGAAATTAAACCAGCTGGATTAAGGTTACAGTGTGAACAGCACTGACTATAATCAGGCCTTGGTATTTTATTTTTGAATGACACCTTCGCTCTGCAATGTGTACCATCTCCAGTTCCGTGGGCTCCCACTCAGCTCCAAGAGTGCCAAAGCTTTGCAATTTGTCCTTTTCAGTCTTGAGCAAAAACACTCTTTGCTCTACTCATTGGCAAACATGCTAGATTTCCACACTATTACACAGAATTATTGTTCCAAGGACAGAAAGGTGTCATCCATGACAATCAGGACGGAATGAAGTGCTTTGAAGCCGAGTGAGTGCTCAGAAAGGAAGACGCAGTGAGGGGAGCCAGGCTGTGTACACCAGACAAGGCCGGTGTAGGAAACAGATTAAGATATGCATATCAGGGGTAGCTACGATGTGTGGAACAAAGACAGCTGCTGGTTGAAATCGAATGTTTCTTACTTGACTGTGACGGATACAACGCATTTCCCTCAGTAGTTGTGGGGAACATGGGCTGTATCTGTAACCTTAATTTCACTTGTTCCTTCCTCTCACTATTTAAATAGTAACATGTACACACCACGTCCTTGCCCAGTTTCTCCTTCTCTAGCTCAGTTAAAGATACCGTCTCCACCTAGTAACGCAAGCCAGAAACCTCTCACTCTTTGTCTCTGACTCCTACCTCCAGAGTTCAGGGACAGTTTATCTACGCATCTGTCCATCCATCCATCCATCCACCAACAGGCACTTTTCAGCACCTACTGTGTGCTGCCGTGGTAGGTGCTGAGGGTGCAGCTGTGAGCAGCAGATGTCCCTGATGACTCACAGCTTGCCATAGAGTGCAGGAGGCAGATAATGGAATAGTCACACTAAGCAGTATTTAGTTACCAGCTGTGGAAGGTATTTTGGAGGGAAGGACCACAACTCTATAAAGCATGTTATAGGAATCTAACTTTGCCCAGCTCCCTGGAGGAAAAATGAGTCACCTGGTGATGGGTAAGTGACAGCGTTCCAGACAAAAAATTAAGCACACAGATGTTACAGTATGAAGGAATGTGGTAAGGGACCTGAAATAAATTCTGTGCAGTTGGAGTGCAGAGAGCAAGGTGCAGAGCAGTTTGAGATGTGGTTGGAAAGGTAAATGGGTGAGATCAGGGCCATGGAGACCCTGTTAAAAATTTTGGGGTTTTATCTTAAGAACGAGGAGTAACAGGACACACCTGAAGAATTTTTGTCAAGAGGGAAATGATATATGATCACTCACATGTTAACTGTAACAGCCATGATGCTTTTGCTTTATTCTACAGAAAACCTGAATTGAATTGGTTTGGGAAAACAAAGTGGGTGAGATTATTGGCCCGAGTCGCTAAAAAAATTTCAGGGATGCTCGATCCAGGCTGAAACACTGTGACCTGGTTTGTGTCTCTAACTTTGGGCTCCGGTTCTTGGAATGGTTTCTGTTATCAGGCAGGCTCTCCCTTCCTGACGGAGACAGGAGGCAGGGAGGCTGGTTCCAAAATGGCCATCTGGGTACAGGCTCTGTTTTCTTGGCCAGTGGGGAAGAAAAGTCTGCTTCCTTGAGAGGCTTTTAAAAGTCTCAGAATTTAGTTTAAATCATCTTGATTGAATTGTCTTGGATTATGTTCTGACTTTGAAAAAATCCCCATGGGCTATGCCAGTTAGTCCATGGGGCCATCACACCCCAAGAGCGTGGCTGAGCATCTGGGTTGAAATTAGGAAGGGAGTCCCCATCGTCACTCTGGCTGCAGCACCCTGAATGGTTCAGAAGGGAGCAGAGCCATGTAGAGTCAGGAGGGTGGTCACTGTCCTTGAGGAGGACTGATGGGCATAGGCATCTTGGACAAGAGGGGTGGCATGCAGATGGAGAAAATGGGTGAATTCCAGGGGCATCTGGGTATAACTGATACATGCTGAGCATGGATTGGATATGAGGCTGCTAGAGTGGGTCTGGTTTGGTTAGTGGAACTGTGCTGGTGGTGGTGCCATGGACCAGCACTGAGACCCCAAAAGACAACCATAGCGGTTGGGGAAGGGGGTTATTACTTTTATCTTGAGTATATTGACTTGGAGTTATGATGCCCACGTGGAAATGGTAAGCAGCAGGTGCATGGGTAGGTCCTGAGCACATCGAGGAGGTATGGCTAGAGATAAGGCTTTGAAAGTCGTCTTCATTTAAGGGTAACTGGAGGCACGATCATAGATGAGATTTCTTGGGAAGGGATTACAGGATACGAAGACAAGTATTACTAGGAACAAAATTTAGGGAGTCTAGCATTGAATAGACAAGCAGACGAAGATGAATCAGGAAGAAAGCAACAGTAGGTGGCCAGAGATGTCTCTGAGGTCAAAGGCAGAGAATGAGGCGGGATGACAGGTCTTTGTCCCATGTGCAGCATGTGTCCCCATCATATTTCTTAAGTGTATCTTTGCTCAGAGTCACTGGCTGGCCAGGCTGCCTTTCTGCCACTGCTTACTCAGTGCCCCCACAGCAACACCATGGCATTCTGTGCATGGATGTCCAGTCTACTACTATTACTATCCTTCCCTTCCCGCTGCCAGCCATAGCTCTGCCTCACGGCTCTGTCTGGTCAGGGCGACCAACCCTCTTAAATTAGAAATCCTGGTGGGGATTTCCATCTGGTCCTTGAGGTTTGCTTCTTCCCAGACTGGGTCTCAGTCTGGCTTTCAGCACTGTGCTTCCTTCTCTCCCGCTTGTGGGTCTGGTGTTCACAGTCTCCATGTTATTTCTTATCTGCTCTGTCCCCCCTTCTGGCTGTTCTGACACAGAGTAGATGGCACTCCTCTTACTTCCGTTCTCCTTAAGATGGTTCAAGTTTCCTCTGAGCTACAGATAAGCACTGGGGTTTCCTGTTTTTCCTCTTTTATGTAGTCTGAAGTCCTGGAGCGTATGGTGGCGGGGGGAGAAGGGTGGATCCCACCATCCTGGTGGTGGTTGTATGTGTATGTGGTGGTGTTTCTTGGCCATCATGAGGTCTTTCTCCCAATTTTCCCTTCCACTTGCACTTCCGCTCTCCCACTGGAGTGAGAGTTTTGATGAGCTGTTTACCCCATGGCCCTCAACCTAGTGAAACTCTTGAGCTCCTTGTTAGCTTGTGGGTATATGAATATCTACATCTGTGGGCTGGGCGTCGTGCGTCTGTGTGAGCATGCATATGGGCACTTTCCAGGGAGGGTGCATGGCTCTCATCCAGTTCAGAGAGGGCCAGTCTTCACCCCGTATTTTGATACTGACCTTGATGGTGTCATTGCAATCCATTAGAACGATGTGCAAATTTCCTATGGCTTGACCTTTGCCCTCTTCTCCACTTCATTTTCTACTCTTCCATCTAGTATTGTACACACTGGCAACATACATCACTTGCAAGTCCACCTACACACATGCACACGCACATGGGTGCACGCACACACACATATGCACACACATGTACTCACACACGCACGCACACACATACCGCACACACATGCACACGCACACACTGTGCTCTCCCATGTCTCCATGGCTTTGTTCAGACAGCTTCCTCCCCCCGGAACTGTTCTTCTCTCCTGACACAGGGATTTTCTATGCAGTTTCTTGCCCCTGCTGATTTCTCAGTTCAGATACAGAACATCTTCTCAATGCCTTCCTGGCTGTCCGTGCTGGCATGACTTATAAACACATTTTCTCACCCTGAGAAGTGTTGAGAGTCATCTGCCGTAATAACTAGCCTTCACGTTTTGACTAATTTATTTGATTTCAAATAATGAAAAATACCAAATATATCATAATGTCTTTGCAATATAAATTTTAAGAAGCAGTGCACTCCTTCTTCCTTCTCTCCCTCCCTTCTTTTCTTCCCTTCTTCCTTCCTTCATTCCTTCCCTCCCTCCCTCCTCCCTTCCTTCCTTCCCTCCCTCCTTCTTCCCTCCTTTCTTCTCTTTAGCTTTTTTTTTTTCTACACTGGCATCTGTTCACCCACAACTGCTCCTCCACTATGCCCACACAGAGGTGACAAGGAAGGTGAATGGAGTGCAGAGCAAGCTGGGAAAGACACTTTACAGTGTGTGTGTAGATGTGAGTTCCAGCTCTCCTTTTGTCTCTACAGCACCTTAAAGTATCACTGAGCACAGGAGTTTATGCCCTGCTGCACAGGAACTATTTGAGTCTAGTTAATTATATCCCTTCAGTGCATGTTAATTTTTTGCATAAATATTATATTCTTCTGAGTTTTATCCTCCTTTTCTTATATAACATACAATAGATTCCAGAACAGGTGGAAGTATCATCTGAAACGTGTAGGCTGTTTTAGTTCAGCACATTTGCTTAATTTACTTATATGAACTTTACTATAATTAGAAAACCTAAAATAATACATAAAATTATAAAGACACTAAGTAGAATTTTAAACTCAGATGTAGGGTGGCCTGGAAATCTTGATAGCGATACCTATCACTACTACACGCTAGGTATCATGTTTGCTCCCGACACATCACCTCGCTTCCAGGGTCAGTGAGGGGTGGGTGAGGGAACTCAGACACAGGGAGGCTAAATAACACTCCGAAAGTCACAAGAGTTGCACAGCTGTCATAGACACACTGACGTTCAAGCCTAAGTCTCCTGGTCTCAGAGCCTAAACCCTGAGCCCCTGTTCAGAAGGTCCTCATTATCCATTTAAAGTGAATTTGCTTAAAGTGGGCACCAAAAATTCAAAACGAATAATAGAAACAGTTTTGGTTTGAGACATTATCTTGAAAAATGAAAACAGGAGATAGACTAGCACATTTATTTTCTCACATATTTAGCAAACTTTAGGTGTTCACTGCATTAGTGACTAATCCTTATCAAAAACAAGGAAAGAATCAAACGTCGTGTGGGGTTTTCTGGTGTAACTTCTCTCAGCGGAGTGTGGTGTATCATCGCCTCTCCTCCCGCGTCTGGAAGCATGATCACAGAGCACGTAAGTTCTGCAAGAGTGTAGATGGCTTTCCCAAAGGCCTCTCTGATACCCAAAAATTCCATTTTGAATTTGTATTTGTTTCATGATCTATATGTTTTTCTTTTCTTTTTCTTTTTAAAAAAAGATTATTTCTTTATTTAAGAGAGAGAGCAGAGTGAGAGAGAACCTGAGTTGAGGGTAGGGAGTGGCAGGCGGAGGGAGGAGCAGACTCCCGCTGAGCGGGGAGCCCATCCCAGGACTCCATCCCAGGGCCCTGCGATCATGACCTGAGCTGAAGGCAGACGCTCAACCGACTGCCACCCAGGCGCCCCTGTTTTTCTTTTCGATTGCCAGCTGAATATGACTGTCACAGACGTGTGTGTTTGTATGAGAGAGGAATAGCTCTCACGGCTTATTTTCATTGATTCCATGGGATGATGCCTCCTGCCGTGTAGTTATTTGGCATTGTGTGGAAATGTTCGGCATTCACTGACGGGTGAAGAGCGTCTGTGCAACGCTCCTGTGGTAGATGGAGTGGTGTTCCGCACACGCCCACCCCTCCTTGGGGCAGCGTAGAAGCCCCCCTGCAGACTTTGGTTTGGTCATGTGACTTGTTCTGGCCAATGGAATGGGAGGGGGCGTGACGTCCTCACAAGCTTTATATGAGCTGTGTGCTTGGTTGGGCCCATGTGCCCCTGCTATGCACCATGAGATGAGCACCCAAGGCACAGCTCCTTGTCCAAATAAGTTATTCAAATTTGCCAACATGTTTCCAAAACAGCCGAGTCCCTGTGCCCCAACCCTTCCTCCTTCTGCCCCCAAGACCAAGCTGAACTCCCCAGTCACTGGAGAGGAAGCGGAGGTAGGAAAGGAGACAGGGACTCGGTGAGGATGGGACCCTGCTCAGAGTGCTGGTGGCTGTGGCGTCTGTGTCCTTACCCTGAAGACAAGCAACTTTCATGCTAGTGGCACTTCTCCCACACGAATTCCGTAGCCAAATGAAAACTCTGTGTAGCTCCGATAAGACAGCGACCCCTCAGCAAATCGTGTGTGCAGAGCGACCGGAGTGGTCGCTGGCAATTCCGCGTCCACTGCTAGTCCCAGCTCGGGCCAACGAAGGGCAATGGTTGATGAGCCTGTTCCAATCTTGGCAAAACCACATCCTGCTGTGGGGGCTGCCCCCCATTCCCCACACACCCCGAGGAAAGTGACCGTTTCCTCCATCTTCATTGTGACGTGATCACAAATGATGGATGTGGTGGTGGAGCCATGACTTCCCATAACAAACTGTCGAATTTTTCTGCAGCTCTTGTTTATTGAATGACCAGCATTGGTTTTAGGAGGACATGTGAACTTCTTTTTTTTTTTTTTTTAAAGATTTTATTTATTTGTTTGACAGAGAGAGATAGCCAGCGAGAGAGGGAACACAAGCAGGGGGAGTGGGAGAGGAAGAAGCAGGCTCCCAGGGGAGGAACCTGATGCAGGGCTCGATCCCAGAACGCCGGGATCACGCCCTGAGCCGAAGGCAGACGCTTAACGACTGAGCCACCCAGGCGCCCCAAGGACACATAAACTTCTGAGTGTGGACCAGAAATGCCTGGGAGTCACTGCAGGGGCTCAGGGGATGGGCATGTCGTGTGACTGTGGGACCCCCGCGACACGGGCTGGCGGCCCCACGGTGTGGGCGCCTTCGCATCTTCTCCTAGCACCTCAACAAGGTTGTGGACGTTTTATGACCCAAAGAAACGTTTGACTTGAAATTCAGGGGGATGATTTAAATATCCATATGGATAATTTTTACAATTCACTTGGTGAGATTCGGGAGCATCCTTAGTTGGCTTAAGGGGCAGTTACACGTATGAGATTCTGAGGCAATGATGCAGCGTTGAGAATTATTGACTGAACAGCCCTGAAGAGAGTATGGTTCAATATTAAAGTTTTCTATGATAACAAAAAGCTGAATGGTGATTCAAATACCCAGAAAGTGAAATGCTGGAAAACTTGATCACAATTTTAACAAGTTCTTGTAATCGTCCGTCTTGACCCTTTGCCAACTTTTCTCTTGGATTATATGGATTCTCTCTCTGGTGCCAGATGTGATATTTTTCTTTTAAAACATGTTCTAGGAAAATATAACTTGCAGGTGAACAGCTGTGTTGTTATCACCCAGCTCAACAAACCGCAGGTGACTGGGCCCAGTGGTTGGGGGGGGACCTGCACCACAGCTGCTCCCGCGGGGAAGTGCTGACCTCGTCCTCGGGAGACATTTCTTGCTTTCCTTTAGAGCGCCCTGCATATGCTGTGCGTCCCGCCCATCTGGTCCCGTCTGTAAAAGGAGAGCGCCGTGTGCACTCCGGGGGCGTGTGTGTTCGGCTCAGTGCTACACTTCTGAGACTCCTCTGTTTTCTGCTGTGGACGCGACTGGCTCATGTACATTGGCACACATGTATCTTTTCCCCACGGGGTATGTGTCCGTTAGCACTCTTTCGAGTAGAGTTTAAATTCCCTTTTGGTTTTAGCTGCTTGGGGGTAAGTGATGCTACCATTAGAGGTCGTTGGACCGGCACCGTTGGAACAACCCCAGGAAGCTCGAACTGGGGCAGAAAAAAAGGACAGAAAAGAAAACATGGTGATTTCTAGTAAACTTGGGGGGAGTTCTGAAGGTTGAACAGACTGTTAATCATGTTCAACAGGGCATCTCAGAACGAGTGGGAAACGAAACGTCATGCCCTCTTGTACTTGAGTGAAGTCAGCAGAGACTTGGGTGAGTTGGGCTGGACCGGGTCTGGGCTGCTGATGGGCCCCAGGCTCCAGACTCAACAGAAAGACAGAGAGGAGTCAGTGCCGAGAGGCCTGTCCCCGTGCTTGCAGGGCTAGGAGCTGGGAAGTCCAGCGGCGACCACACTGCGCTGATGTCGTCATCCCCCGACCGCGAGGCTGTGGGCAGCTCCCAGTTCCTTACGTTATGTGAGTGTATCTGTTTATGCCAAAATATCTCTTGAAAGGTGCAGGAGAAGCCGGTTCCACTGGATGTGTCCAGGGAAGGAAAGTGGGTGGCTGGGAATGGCGGTGGGAGGGAGACTTTGCACTGGGACCCCCTTGTAGCTCTAAATTTTGAACCATGTATTCCTTAAAGAAAAACAATTCAAATAAAAAAATTGTCAGCACACGAACAATGCTCGTGCTTTAGGCACTGTTAGCATGGAGTACCTTTATAATCAGAAAAACAATCCCACAGTTTACTTAGGGAGAAATGGAATCCTACTACATGACCAGAGGTCATTCTGATCTGAGCAGCTGGGATTTTCTTTGTTAGGGCACCTGTGAGGCTGCCTCGGGAGAGGGGCCTGGGGGAGCCGGGGCCCCTGGGGAAAAGGGGGAGAGAGAACAGACCTCCTGAGGAAGCCAGCCCCCCCCCAAGAGGGACACACCCACACAGGACATGGGCTTTAGAGTCTGAAGGCCTTGCTGCAAATAAAAAGTGCTGAGAGAACGTTTTCATGGCTTCAAATAACTGTGATGTGTTATAATTTTCTGTGTTATTTAGGGCTGTGATGAAAAGCTATAAATAACTTGAAGTGTGAGGTTTGTAAGCCGTGTTCGTGCCCAGTCCCAGCGCAGGTGACGCTAAGGACACGTTTCAGGGTCTGAGAAGGAGGGAGGAAAAGAGGGGTCGCTGAGGTGAGCCTGAGCTGCAGGCCCTGCTCCCTGGGGCGGCGGCCAGGGCACTGCCAGCAGTGACGTGACTCCTGGGGACAGTGTGGGCGGGACACAGCCGGCCCCGGAGCGGGACGCCCTGGCCTAGGGGAGGCAGGGTGGCCCGTGCAGCAGGGCTGCTGAGGGGCCTTGGCCCCCCCCAGCAGGTCCATGGACCCCACCCACCCCCTGGACATGTCCACTCCCCAGCCCCCTTTCCTCTCTTCCCTCTAGAGACTGAAGCCTTTCTCACGTTTGACCCTCTGTCCTGACTGTCCCCTGACTGCTCACAGCCCAGACGAGAGAAACTCCCTCCCCAGTTCCATTTCTGCTACGGTGCACAGACCCCTATCCCCTCTCTGGGAGGTGCCTCTTTCTTTGTAACAGAAGTCAAGAGCCATTATGAGAGTTATGAGAGTCTGCCAAAGTGACCTAGTCCACAGTCCAGCAGAGACCCGGAATCCACACCTCCCGGCCCCTGAGGTCTAGATAGCAAATAGCTCCAAGGCTTTCAGTATTTCAACACGTATTTTAAAATGTGTGCATCTAACATGTACAAAGTAAATATATATATATAATATAAATTATATTAGGTATCTAGTATATATTTTAAAATAACATATACAAATGCTATTTTAATATAAACACATGCTATGTATTCAACACACACCTGTGATACAAATATGCGTATGTGTGCATATATAAAATACAAAATAGCAGCTGGAGGTGGGCCCTCGGAGTGAGCTGTCCACTCCACAAGGAAGGTCTAATTCTTATTTTCTGGCTAAAGTTGCCTAAGAGTGACCTAAATTGGCCACTGGCTTATCAAAGCAGGCTAAGGTTGAAGCATGTTATTTTTTGATTCCTAGTAAGAGCCTTGTACTGGGAGCTCACTAGTAAAGGCAACGTGTGATAAGGGGAGGCAAATCCCATCAAACTCTCCCGGGGTTTCCTCAGACAAGTGGGGAGCGGGCCATCTTGTGCCCAGGGAAGTCTCTGGCTCAGAGTTCCCGAGTCTGGGCTGTGGTGCAGACGTCCCTGGACACGGGAGCTTCCTGTTATTTTAGGGGGAACCTCACACTACGCAGTAAAACTCGTAACTCAGCACAGGTGCTGAGATTTTCAGTATTTATTGTAAACTGGTGAGCTGAAGTGGGAGACCAGCTTTATAATATGGAAGACCCTCGGTGAAAATGTTCCCTGGGTGATTGGCAGGTGCTGTGGTCATCGATGTTTTGTGAGGAGCAGGAGAGCGTCCTCCCCCCCAGACTAGAGAGATGAGTTTGCTGGAGAGGAGAGGCTGAAGGGTGAAGAACCCCCTTGTCACCAGACCTTGCAAACCAGCCACCACTCAGCATTTGAGCTTCTTTATTCCTTACGGGGTATTCCACATCCCATGGAGCCGACGGTCCTCGTGCAGCGCAGCTCCTGCGGTGTTTTCTGCGAGGCTGGGGCCATCTTCTGCAGCCCACCTGCCACCCAGCTCTCAAACGTGGCAGCTCCAAACAGCATCTCTATGAATAGAGAGGGTGGGAGAGATACTGTGCAATCCCAGTGGGGAAGACACCAACTCTTCCTCCATTCTGATGTTGACATCACGAACCAAATCTGTGGGGCTTGGCTCTGGGAACCGTGTCATCCAGCTTGATCTGCAGGGTCCCAAATACTGCGTTCGGTCGCACTGTCTTTAAGAGACAAGGACAAGAAGCCCCGGCCTTAAGTGATGTGGACTAAAAACAACAACCAATACCTTTTCTAGATACAGGCACGTATCTACTTCAAAATAGAAAAAATTGAAGTCCTACCAATCATCATGGGGTATTTATGACATGGTAACGGGCTTCTCGTTTAATCCTAACATAAATTTACATGGAAGGTGCTGTTGTTATTTACATTTTACCGTTGAGAAGATCACGGTTCAAAGCATGCCTGTCAAAGAGCGAATCCAGTGTCCTCAGAACGAGGATTTGAACTCTAGTTGTTCTGACTCCAAATCCTAGACTCTACGGGCACCTGGGAGGCTCCCTCGCCTAAGTGTCTGACTCTTGATTTCAGCTCAGGTCATGATCTCAGAGTCGTAAGATGGAGCCCCATGTTGGCCTCCGCGCTTGGCGGGGAATCTGCTTGAGATTCTCTCCCTCTGCCCCTCCCCCACCCACACTCTGTCTCTAAAATAAATAAATAAACAAATCTTTAAAAAATTCCTATACTCTTAACAGCTGTGGAGCAAGAGTTCTCCCTCCCTACACCCAGTTTCATCCACCAAGACAGGGGTCATCAACGTTTTATAGGAGCTCCTTCCAGTCTCTTCCTCTGTACACACACACACACGCACACACACACACACACACACACACACACATACACACTCAGGTCTCCATAGGTAGGTTCAGACAATTCACGCTGTTCCACAACTGGTTTTTGTCACTCAGCCACGAATCTTGGAGATCTAAACATGTCAGTTTTGCAATGTAGCATGGGGGGTTTAGTGTGGGAAACATTTCAGGAGTTTGGCCTAATCACCTAGAGAGATGAGCTCTAACTTCCTGGCACTGCTGTGTCATGACCATCAATTGGGAGCATCACAGCATTTTGAAACTGTACTTTGTGAGAGTTTTGTAATGCTTTCCGGTTTGCAGTGACCCCATGCAAATGAAGGAGGACAGCTGAGCTTCGGGTGTGTCTTGGTTTCTATAAAAGGTGAAGCATTATTGACTAACTACCAAAAGGAGACACCCTTTTGAAAAAATTGACTTGACGAACACATACTCCACATGTAAGTTCAGGACACCAGAGACTGATCTGCGGATCAATTTCCAATTTGTTTCTGCGACAGTCTGATGAACGAACTCACAGAGCTCCTGTTCCTGCAGCCATGACAGCTAGCTCAGGGAGGCGGAGTGTGGTTGGGAGGTTGGTACTTCATGCCCATGTGATTAGACTAAGAGTATCTCATTAGCTCCTGGGGGAATGTGTCATAAAGCTACATTGTTTATTCTTGGAGATTCTGTAAGCCTCCTGGGACCTGGTGACCGGTCCTGGTGAAGAGAAACACCTTCATAAACCCCTCCTCCTGACGAACACCTGTAGGCCAGCGCTGATCTCAATGTGAGCACCTTCCCTGTTATAAGATCTCAGCCCCCACAAGTGTTCTGTGGAGGCATTGAAATCCATGTTGGAGGGTAGGTGGTGATGATGGATGTTTCTCAGCTTGCTGGGTTTGGTTCTCTCAGTCAGGCAGTACCACTCCTTATCTAAACAGCAGAGCTCTCTTTTAGACCTCTGTTACTTACCCTGCTTTTTAGAGTCTGACTTGTATAAGAGATGGCATTTATACAGTAAGGCAAAGTTTATTTTTCTGTGTCCCTTATAGTCTATGAGAGCAGGGATTATGGGTTATTTATTTCTGTCTCTCCAAGGCCTAGCAAAGTGATAAATACATATAGGAAGCACTTAATTAATGCTGAATGAATGAATGGAGGAGGCCAGTGTATGTGAGGAAATATTTAATCAGTTCTGAATGAAGAAATGAAAAAAACAACCCAAGGTAGTGGTGATGTTGATGACGGTGTTGGTGATGGTGATGATAGTAATGGTGATGATGGTGATGATGATGATGGTGGTGATCATAATGATGGTGGTGGTGATTTGGGTGGTGGTAGTGGTGATGATGGTGATGACAATGGTGACGATGGTGATGTTGGTGATGATGATGGTGGTGATGGTGGTGGTGGTGGTGATGATGGTGATGATGGTGGTGATGGTGATGGTGGTGATGACAATGGTGATGATGGTGATGTTGGTGAGGATGATGATGGTGGTGATGGTGGTGGTGGTGATGATGCTGGTGATGGTGGTGGTGATGGTGGTGGTGATGGTGGTGATGATGGTGATGGTGGTTGTGCTGGTATTGGTGGTAGTGAATATGTGTGTGTGTTCTCTGAGTAGGGAGGTGATGGTAGTGGTATGGTGTTTGCATGTGTGTGTGTGTGTGTGTGTGTGTGTGTGTGTGTGTGCACACACATGCCATGGAGGTCTTCTGGGAGACATTATTAGGAAGGGTACAGTGTGATTTGCTGGCAGCACATGGCACCCTGCCCTAGCACAAGGACTACTAGTTTTAGACTCCTAGGTTCTGTTCAACTTTGGGAACATGGAAAGAGAATTTTTTTCTTTTACTTCAATTTGTGTTAGTTTGTTCTTGAAAGTCAGTGAGTCTTTTCCTGCACTGGATTGCTGAGCTGAGCAAGTGGGCTGGTAATGCCAAACCACAGGGACATTGGGGATCAATAACTAATGGAAAGTGATTGCCTGTAATGACACTCTTTGAACGTGTCAGATGATTACATATTAGAGGAAGAGAGGATAATCGTTGGAATTTCAATGGAACACTCCCTTCATGGTATTGGAGGCAGGAGCAGTCTAATGGTGCACCCTTCCCAGGCTCCCAGTTCCATGACCTAATAGAAACTCATCAGGGGATTGAGTCGCAGGAGCTCCATGTGGCTAAATTCCATCACCAGGTGGGTGCCTGATGTCTGTGGTCAAACGCCTCTGGATGGAAGTGCTGAGTTGGCTGACTGATCCTTTAAATTATGAACTAATGGTTTAAGAGATCTTGATTCTTAAGGAAAATGTGAAAGAACTTTGAGTAACTGTGAAGGAGAGGGTCTAAGGAGATTCTGATGGTGATGATCTCTTTTAGATTCAGCCACCACTTCCGGGGCATGCAGTTGGACAACCTCTCAGCCACTGGGCATGAGAACCCCTGAGACCCCATCCCAATTCATAGGTCGTGGTGTTGGAGCCCTGGGGCCACTTACCACTGGCCTCCTGTCCCAGCTATGGTGGGTTCCACAGGGACCCAGCTTGCCATCCAGCCTGAGGCTGCCAGGCCCCTGCAGGAGCAGGGCCTCGTGTTGGCAGGAGGAGGCCTTGACTGTTTCTGACTCTGGTGACTTCAGTTTGGCATAACATGTAACATGGGACCACTGTTCTACTTGTGACGGAAAATTTTGATTTCACGTGAAAATATTCAAGAAGTTCAAGCTGTGCGAGGCAGAGGGACTGGAAACATGGCAGAGACCCCAACTCTGGACTCACCCAAGGATGTGGACACTCACAGACCCCTGGGCAGTGGGGCCTCTCCTGGTTTGCAGGAGGGCAGCAGTGTTTCCAGAAGGCGCTAGCTCTGGGGAGGGAGGGTGTCCCAGGACCATGGCTGGGCCCATTTGTAGATTTAAAACTTTCTCTGCATTTAGCACAGGTATGATTTTTATCAGCTTCCAACACTGGCTTTTTGACAGCATGTAATACAGTCTCCATTCCAAGACACACATTGACGAAGTTGATGAATGAAACATAAACGCTTCCAGACTATTTGTCTGAAATCAAATTCCAGAGAGGATCACGCACTGTGAATGCTGCTTGGGGCTCTTTGTGCCCCCTTCCACCCCAACGCAGAGTGTCCTAGGATCTGGAGAATGAAACCCCGAGCAATGCACAGGCAACCGCATTTGAAAGCACCTGTGAGTGACGCGCTCCCGCTGTGGGGACTGAGGGGAGGGCTGAGCTGTGGGCCCCATCATGTCCCAGGTGTGGTCTGAGCTGGAGGCCATGCTGGCACGGTGACTGGGTCCTGCACCAGCTCCCACCTGTCGGCAGAGCCTGGGGAATCAGCAGTGAAATCTAAGATCAGCTCAAAGAATCCAGTCCCACTGTCTTTGCTTATGAAGCCAACACTTGTAACAGGGTTTGAGCTCCTTCAAGAAAACGATTCTTCAAAAACCAAACACAAATGTACAAAATCACATTTCCCCCTCTCAGCTGATCTGAAGCAGCAATGCCTCACTCACCAAATTCTGCCAAGGTGTGTCTTTGAACAGAGAATATATTATATACTGTCAAAACCCAGTGTCCAAAGTAGATAAAATCACAGTCTACACTAAATGCAAACAAAGTTTTAAATCTACAAATAACCTTTAAACCTTACTTCATTTAAAAACCAATCTTGAATTCTAAACACATACACTTTATTTAAAAAATCATCTTAGAGTTTTGTTTTCTTTAAAGTTCTTTCCCACACAGTGAAAATCCCTAGACAGTAGAACCCGCTCTCCTAGGTCCGGCTGGACTTCACCACCGTGCAGCCCATGCGGATGGTGCTACTTACTTGCTCTAACTGGACGTTCGTCGTCATCGGCGTGTGGATCTGTAATGACTTCTCTTCCAACTTCATCCTCGTCTCCGCCATCTTGTCCCCCAGGCTTCTGGGCAATGTCCACACATACAGGTCTTCAGTAGAAACCTGTGAGCAGGCTCCTCCCTGTTCACAAGTTAGGTACTTTCGCATGCACAGATCCCTGCACTCCCACAGAGATCCTCAAGGAGGGGGTTGAATGGGCACGAGCCTCAGGGTGGGCACGCTTCCGGAGGGACCTCTGCAGAGGGCAGCCTCACAGGGAAGGTTGTCTACATGTATGCTGCCCGACCTATGTGCCCATCTCCAAAAAATGGTATTTTCTCAGCTTTATCTGATTGGCAATTACTGTCTTTATCACTATTTTGAATAGAAGAATATCTTCAGCAATCTCGGGGAGGGGGTGGGTTTTTTTTTCTTTTTTTTGTAGTTATTCCATGAGCTTCCTAACCCGCTCTCTACTATTGTCCCCGGCTGTTCACTCCTCTCGCTCGGGGAGACACAGTCACTCCTGCTGGGTTCAGTCTGTGGGTTCTGCTACTCGTTTTCCTATCAACCTCAAAAAATGAGTCTTTCATTCTCTAGTCTTCATCTATTGACTGCTTGCAGATTTTTTTAGCATTCAATGTCTTCGTGAATTAATTTCTCTTGTATCTTTTGCTTTTCAGAAAAAAAAATCGCAGAGTGTCATTTTTGACATTGACTTTGTTTGAAATGGCAATGTGCACATTGTGCTGCCTCAAGCATCTGAGACCCCAACAGGATCACAGGGAAATCCTGGAAATTAATGTGACTATTTCATCTTCTACTGAGACAAACCACTTTATTTTCAACTACAGCAATCTTTCCTTTCTTTTTTTTCTTTCTTTCTTTCTTTTTTTTACATTGTGAGCTTTTTTTTTAACCAGCATTTCTAATGAGTGACATGCAAATGAAGACTGTGTCAGTCGTAGAAAACATGAATATTTATTATTGGCTTCTCCTCCTGCCTGGT